>NW_022196891.1:73326618-73338872 GCF_008632895.1 Mastomys coucha | reverse complement strand
TTTATAAACAGACAAATGATTGCATGGAAGTCTTTTTCCATTGTGTCTTCCTTGGAAAAAGCCTCTTTCTTATGAGAAAAGAAAAAAAGGTGCCAATACGCTGGTATGAACATGTCTTTGTCATACAGACAGAGCACTAATTCTAAATCTACTCGTGTTTTCATGGGGCTCTGACAAGGCTGTAGGGACAGGACACACTGAGAACTAATGCATATTCTGTCTTCAGTCTGTCATTTGGTCCCTGGGGAATGGGAAGGGAGATGGCAAAGACTGTGCAGATTGAGTATTGATGTCTGTGGGGACAATTGTTCAAAACCATTCCCTGGTGGAAAGCACCAGGTAACAAAGCCAGGTAGCAAGACCTAGCACAGTATTTCAAGGGGGCTGTGAGGAGTTCTCTGCAACTGAATATAAAGAGTCTGTAGGGGTGTAATAGAAGAAGCTTCAAGGAGCGCCTTTGTGTAGAATCTTAAAGAGCACAGAGAATAATCAGGATGTGTGTTAGTTACCAGGAAGGACTCAATCTGAGAATTTTAAGCAGAGTCCAGTGTGCAGGAGAGACGACTTGTTAAGTACGCAGGAGGTCCCCCCAGCACAGCTACGGTATCTTGTGATTAAATGCATGATTGGTGGACCTGCGCCTCTCACGCTGGTGGGAGAGGTCGTCATGACTGAAGCCATCAGAGATGTCTTCCTGAAGATGGAAAGAGTGTTCTTGCCCTCGAATAACCAATGGAAGAAAAGACAGTGTTTCCCTAATGGTGTACTGTGGGATTCCATGGTTTTCAAGAACAAAGGTCAGTGGGAAGAGGTAGATAACGAAGAGTCGAGGCTGTGTGCCCATGTGTCCTCAAGGACTGGATTAAGTTATATACCTAAGTAGGCACTGAGGGTCCTAGCAGCTTTAGAACAAGTACCTAACTTTCCAGAACTTCAGAGTGGCACTTTGTTGGTGTTATGAGCATCCAGGATGTGTCTAGCATACAAGGACCAAGTTACATCTTGTCCAGATACTATCTTCTCTGGGTACCATATTTGCCCTCCCTGACAGCTTCTCTGTTCTAAATGACTGCCTGCCCACAAGAAGCAGACATGGAAGAGGTTGTCCCAGAGTGTTGAGTCTGCTACATCTAAATGCTACCCAGGCTGATGAATGCCACACCCTCTTCTACAAGCTCAGATTCCTTGGCCATGGCATGAATTTCATCCCTCGACTTAATCAGTTCTGAGACAAGAGCTTAACTGTGTGGGAACATTCGTCTGCTCTTTCTAGCTCTAACTAGATGTGTGCCTGTCACCTCTATGCACCTGTGTGTGATGTATGTGATGTATGTGTGGTTGTAGGCGAGCTAACTCATGCAGGTGCATGTGGAAGTCAGACTTCGATACAGGAATATCTTCCTCAGCCATTTCTCTACCCTATGTTTTCTAGACATGGCTAGACAGGCTGACCAGCTGGCTCCAGAGACTCCCCCTGACTCTGCTTCTCAATTCTGATATTATAGGGTACATGTTACTGTGTCTGGGTTTTTTGTGTGGGTGCTGGATGTGGACCTGTTCTTGCATAGGATGCACCTTGCACTGGCTGGTTTTGTGTGTCAACTTGACACAGGCTGGAGTTATCTACAGAGAAGGGAGCTTCAGTTGGGGAAGTGCCTCCATGAGGTCCAGCTGTGGGGCATTTTCTCAATTAGTGATCAAGGGGGTAGGGTCCCTTGTGGGTCGTGCCATCCCTGGGCTGGAAGACTTGGGTTCTATAAGAGAGCAAGCTGAGCAAGCCAGGGGAAGCAACCCAGTAAGGAACATCTCTCCATGGCCTCTGCGTCAGCTCCTGCTTCCTGACCTGCTTGAGTTCCAGTCCCGACTTCCTCTGGTGATGAGCCAGGGGAAGCAAGCCAATAAGGAACATCTCTCCATGGCCTCTGCATCAGCTCCTGCTTCCTGACCTGCTTGAGTTCCAGTCCCGACTTCCTCTGGTGATGAACGACAATGTGGAAGTGTAAGCTGAATAAACTCTTTCCTCCCCAACTTACTTCCTGGTCATGATGCTTATGCAGGAATAGAAACCCTGACTAAGAGACACCTTATGCACTGACATCTCCCCAGATGCCAAATATTACCTCTTTGAGAGTGGAAATGCAATTCTGGAAGGAACTCAGTGAGCGCTGAGAGTATTCTTTTCGTAAATAGTTATAATGACACGGATTCTGTGCTGGGAGTGATGAACATGGCTGGCTGTCCTGTTAGAACTTACAAGAGGGGAAGGCGGGTGAGTGATGTGTGCATCAGCGCAGCTTTTTACTTACGTATACTGCTACTCGTGAGGTGAACTTTGGAAGGGGGGGGGCCCGTCACCGTGTGGTGATGGAACCCTTAATAGTAGTGTAGTGTAGAGATGAAAATATGCAAGCAAAATAAAACCCAGTCAACACATAGGGAAAGAAAAAGAGACCACTAGCTTGTTATGATACAATAGGCTGGAGAAATGCCTTTTTAGGAAAGAAAGCCTCACATTTGAAGAAGTTCAAGTTTATTCTGGAAGCTCAGCCATCCCCACCGGAGAACTCTGCTTCCCGCCTGTCCAGATCCGACAGCCTCATGGAATGAATTAGTCTGGTTTTTTTGCATAAACTCCAGAGGCTGTAGCCACAGAGTGCTCTGAGCCCAGTTCCTCTGCCTTGCTCTCTGTCTAGGTAGCCTTCTCCCTTTCTCTGATTAGGAAGCAGTCGGGTTTGGTTTTTTTGTTTTTGTTTTTGTTTTTGTTTGTTTTTTTTTTTTTTCCCCGCTCAGGTTGGTGGCGTGTGGCCATCTACACCTTGAGTGCCTGCATATTCCATCTCCAGGGTCAGTGTGAGTCTGTGCTGTCATTTCACTCCAGGAAGCCTCACGGCTGCTGCTCTCAACTGAAGAGGAAAAGCCAAAGAAATGGGATTGAGCTCGGCAGCCCTCCGTGCTTGCTAAAATGCTAAATGAGGGGCCCGTGGTTCTCAGAACGCGTTCCACGGGAAATGCCGAGCACACAAGCTGCAGCCCTCTCCCTTTACGCTCGCTCGGGTTGGCTGATTGCCAGAGCATCCAGGCCAGCGATGAAGGGACTGAAATATAATCGGTGGTGATACATTTGCACCACCACATGAGACCTGCTCTGTCTCGGAAGGCTCCAGTGGCCGTGGGAAGCAGCAGCTGGGGCAGCTAGACTCTGCAAAGGCAGAAGGATCTCATCGCAATGGTAAGGCTCTTGGGAGTTTTCTGCAGACTTCATGTGTAACCTGGAGGAGGAGGAGGAGTATTAGCGGGTGTTGGTGACCATGGCTATTGGTAGCCTGAGAGTGAACAGTCACTTGAGCTCTGAGACACAGTCAGAGGGGAAAGGACACCCTTCACACCAGAGCCTGATTTTTTTTTTTCTTAAGTGACACCTTTCACACCAGGGTTAATAGGTAACTGTGCCTTGTAATTAATAATAATTAATAAGAAGCATATGCTGGCCTTGTCAGGAAAAGACATTTCCATGGTGACCTGGAATTTCAGCCTTGTCCTAATACTGTGTCTGAGTACACTTTTCTCTGTGAAAATAGCTTTCATTTCCATGTGACTCTTCAAAGAACGGATGGGCTGTCGTCTCGATGTTTTCATGGGGGCACAGACTCTTTGTACCAAGCCAGCTTTCTTTTCCGCCTCCTAAGTTGTCAGAGTTCTGTGAGGCTCGCACTCTCCTGCAGACAGGCCACAGTCCTGCAAGAAAACTTCTAAGTGATTTTTCTCTTTTCAAAGCTGTCAGCAGGGCGACAGCAACAGGAGCTCAAGAGGTCAAGGAAAGCTTTGTGTGAAGTTAGTTCAATTCACTCCAGCCATTGCTAGAGCGAAGTACACCTTACCATAAACACGGGCTCTCAGAATTCTCAGGGGACGTGGGAAGAGGCTATTCCGGGGGGGGGGTCCCTGTTGCCTTTGTGGCTTTTTCAACTGATTTCCTAGTCACTGTCATGGCTGACACGGGGGGGGGCGGGGGGGGGACAAAGTAGAAGAGTTCATCTTAAGCGAAGATTTAAGTGCTTCCTTTGAAGAGTGAAAAGGGTGAAGGATGTTGGTAACCACAAGATTATATAACATTTAAAAGAAAACAAAAACTATAATTACACAGGAGGGGTGCCTGAAGTATACTTATCTGGCTGCCCAGCTGATGTGTAGGAAAGCATTATTCTGTTATAATCCAGATGAATGAAGAGACTTCTGATGGACTATGGGGATTTTTTTTTTAGATAACTGTCTGTCTTTCCAATTATTCTGAAAAAGAGGAAACTGAAAAGCAGACTTCCAGGGGTACCTCCCTTCCCTTGCTGTCCCCCGCTCGGCCCTAGGTCCCTCCTAAGCATGCAGATCCAAGAAATAAAGCCTCGAGGCCAAAGTCAAGGTTCCCACTCTCCAGGGATCATCTGCTGCCATTTATTTCTCGGGAACATTTTAGCAGCTTCTTCGACCTGTTGAGAACAATAAGCCCCATCCCTTTCTCCCCAGACACCAGGATGGGAAAAACAAACCCAAAACCAAGTCCTCGGAGTCCTCAGCCTGAACCTGACGGGAGACTCTCAGTGTTGTGATGCGTTCTGCTTGGATTTTTGAAGCATAGTGATTTTCCTTTCCTGCTTTCTTCTGAGAACATTCCTTCGGGGATTGCCAGGGACCAGGCTGAACGGTTGGGTTGCAAGTGCTCTACTGCGCACACTGGGCAAAGGCACAGGCATGAACACGAGGCCAGTCTTGTACAGCTCAGACCTAAGATGAGGAAGAAGTCAGGGGCTGAGATTGTTGAACTGTAATCGTAAACTTGCAGTGTGAAAACAAACAAGTCCTTAAGGACAGCCAACTTGAGCTCAGGCGTTGGAAAGACGGTGTAGTGTGGATGGTAACTTCAAGACACTCGCATCTAGCTGTCCTCTGGGTATGTTGATTAATTGCTTATTAAGAAGTTTGCAAAGAATTCCCTAGTTATACCCGGTCTGAATGGGCTTTTCCTAATGACTTTCACTCAAAAGTGAAAGTGCTTACAGGAAACACATTCTAAGCAGTAATTCCACTTCTAGACTAAAAACTGCGAGGAGTTGGAGGTGAGGCAGTCTTTGATTGGAAGGGAGAATTAGTTCATCATAAAGGTTTGTTTTTTTTTTTTTTTTTTTTTTTTTTTTTTCACAAGGGAAGGAAACCAATCAGGCTTCTCACCATATAAACCTGATCAGGTTTCCTATTTCCCAGAGAGAAGACATTGCTTAGAATGTTCTCCTTGACCTCATTAGAATGGGGAGCCTGTTGGGGCTTGCTGTGTGTTGTAGCAAATAACCAGTCCCTCCAGGACTCTGTCCTCTGTTTCTTCTTCTTCTTTTTTTAATTTGTTTTATTTAGAAACATAAAGGGCCCTTGGATAATGAAAGCCAACCTGCACTGTTGCAAACAGTTTAAAGTTATTTCAAAGCAAAGGAAATGTGCGGACACTTCCAGACAGTAGTGTTTACATACATGTACTTAGTAGTTTTTTAATCTTTGTCTTGAAGTATATATTTTAGAATTATTTATACTTGCATCAATGGAAGTCACACTGAAGTGCTTTTGTATGGACACACAGCTAGCTAGCTATTCCTTGATTTTATAGTGTGTGTGTGTTTCTGTGTTTGTGTGTGTGTGTGTGTGTTTATGTGGACTTGTATACTTGTGTATGCATGTGTGAGGAGGCCAGGGATTGGCATTGATTATCTGTGTTATTCTCTCTCTACCTTTCGTTGTTGTTGTTGTTGTTGTTCTTTTGAGACAGGGTTTCTTACTGACCCTAGAGCTCACTGATTAGTTAGATTGGTCAGCCAGTGACTGTCAAGTATCTAATCTACCTGCCTCCCCTGCCTCTGTACTGGGAGGTTCAAATGCCCATACAGGATGTTTACATTGGGTCTATGTGCTTGCATGGCTATCATATTACAAATGGAACCATTTTCCCATAACAGAAACCCTACTTACCACACAGTCTTGCAAGCTGATAGGAGGAGAGCCAGGCCTAGGTAGGCTCATGGCAGTAAGTCACAGAACCCTCTGAGACACAGTCTCAAAACTACACACTGATGACATTTTTTTCTCCTACAATCCCAATGTCACCTGTTTGAGTTTCTTTTTCTTTTTTTTTTTTTTTTTCGTTTCTTTTTTGGTTTTTCGAGACAGGGTTTCTCTGTGTAGCCCTGGCTGTCCTGGAACTCATTCTGTAGACCAGGCTGGCCTTGAACTCAGAAATCCACCTGCTTCTGCCTCCCAAGTGCTGGGATTAAGGCATGCACCAGCACTGCCCGGCCTTGTCATTTGTTTGCTTTGGGTCATATAATGAAATAGCTTTAAAAAAACAAACAAACAGGTTAACTTTGTAAAGAAAAGTTGCTCATTTTGCCCCCTTAATCTGGAGGTTAAAGACACAGTGTTAGAATCAGCTCATGTCTGCTATGGACTTCATGGTTAACAACATGGTGGCAGAAATGAGTGTGAGAGTGAAGTTGCCAGGCAGGAAGATTGAGAACTATAATTGTCAGCCTCAGTTTTTATAGTAAGTTGTGTCTTTAAGATCTAAGTCAAGGGTCCTACAAGAACTGCCTTGATTCCTTAAGGCTCTCAGAGACCTAAAGACTTCCCTCCAGGCCTCACTTTCTTATGTACTACCCCGAGAATCCAACCCACAAAGCCTTTGGGACACACCGCATCCAATCTATCTAAAGAATCATCCAATCGGGATTGCTGGGAGACATGAGAAGGAAACCGAGGCAGGCTATGACGTAAAGGAGACATTTGCCCACACTGTCCACTGATCAGAGCAGAGTGTAAGAAGAGGCAAAGATGGGCGTGGCGAGCAAGTAGCTCAAGAAACGTGAAGGAAGGGCCTTTTGTAATTCATCCATCGCTGGTCAGGTCCCTCCCTGCCTTAGTCTCTTCAGATGATTACAACAAAATATTTTTCACTTGGTCCTTTACAAGCAACACAAATTCATTTCTTAGCCTTCCAGGGGCCACAAGTCCAAGGTCACCTCTTCTTTACCTTTAGTGGCTGGTGACACTTCATAGATAATGTGTTCTGGCTATGTCCCCATAGGGTGGAAGAGGCTAGCTTGTTCTCTAGGCTTCTGTGCAATGGCACCTATCTCCTTTATATAGCAGGTCCCATAAGGCCTCATTGCCTGCCAAATACCCACCTTATGTTATTAGCATACTGGAGGTCAGGAGTCAGGGTAAGATGATTGGTGGAAAAAGAAGCATTCAGATTAACTGCAGTGTCTTCTCCACAAAAGGTTCTCTGTGTGGTTCATTATTAAAATTAAAGATATAAGTATAGGAAGGAAAATATGAGCATATACTTCTATGTATCATCTAGCTATATCATATCATACATAGATATATCTATACATAGTACATATTATTTTCTCTATTGGACCACAGATAATAGGCAATAGAGAACATATCATATAGGGAAATATGTGTGTTGAAATAGTTTGTGAAATATATATGTCTCTGCTTTTGGTCATTGATCATGTATGAGCACTCACATACAATATGAAGTCAGTTCTAGAGTCTAATGAAGTGTCTTGAACTGATTTTGGTATTCACTTCAACAGTGTAGTGTGTTCTGGGAGGATGCTGTAGGCTCAAGGTATGAAATAGCCTTTTGATTGTTTCCAGTAACAGCATGTGGATGAGAGAAACAGAGGAATACAGAACACTGTTCACACGTCCACAGGTTGTAGGTTTAGGGACTGGTGTGTAGAGAAGAAATTGAATATGGCTGGCAATTAGTGGTGACTGCAGTACTGTCTCCTCAGTAACCTGAAGCCACGAGTGATGAATAGAAAGATGAGAAGGACAATGAGTGCCTACAGAAGACTCCCTTGTCCCTACCCCAAACCAAGGCACATACAAGAAAGGTATGTGCAACCTCAATTACATGGACAAGCCGCTGACTGTTGGGAAAGGGGAACTGAATGTGTTGTTTGGCTCTGAGTTTCTTCTTAGAGATTGTGCCAAGAGCATTAAAAATAATAGCACACATGCCAATGCTATAATGAGAGCAAATGTCTCTCTTACTTATTTTTTTGCAGTATTTTAGGAATTGCTCTAGAAGCTGAAAATAAACAAATTGGGACTTGGTTCATATCTTCATCAGATGGAAGCACCGCATGGACTCTGAGGGTCCACAGTGGATACCACACGGGTCCGCTAGGTCACGAGACAGAAGAACTCTGTATGTAGGGTACTGGAGAAAATGCCATTGACCTAGTTAATGGCTATAACGCTTTTGTCTGATGTTGGGTGTAAAATCACTGTGATAGACACAAGACTTTGAAAGACATGAGTGAGCTGGTAGCTAGAGTGAAATCTCTAAGGAGGCACTGGTAACATTTGTCTTCATCTCTGACTGCAGCAGAAATGGCTCTCTCTAAGTGTGAGCACAACAGTAGCACGTAGGCTTCCAGGTTCCGTTAGCTTAAGGGTACACTGCCATCCTCTCTCCTATCCTTACTGTTTGCTTGTTTGAATTCTCTTCACTGATTGCCTCCCCAGGCTTCTGTTAGTGTTCACTGTACACCATCTTGCCTAAGCACCTAAGTAGATGAGTAACCTTCCCAAGTTACACCCTATTGCTATATGTAAGACTTCCCCAATTTTTATTCATTGGTTATGAATATTCTTTACAAAACTGCTTGTAACTTAAACTATAACACTGGTGAAGAAAAACCAATATTCATTTATCCAACCTAACACTTGTAAGAATTGCCTATTTAAATTGTGTGCAAAGGCATTAGCAAATAATGAATTAATTTTTTAAGGCACAGAAAATTAAATACTACACAAAACATTGATTTTGCTGCATTCAGGACTGTATACATTTCTCCCTGCCCGTCTTCTTAATTTGTTTGGCATGTTGATTTACTTAAACAGAGTTCCTTTACTAAAGTGATCTATTAAGCTAACATCAGAACTGGAAAACATGCATAAATCATAAATGTACAACTCACATGTTTGCAAAATAAGCTCGAAGAATATGCTATCACTGGCTCCTGGAAGCCATGGCGCAGCTGCTCAGTGTCCCCTTGATTACCCTCAAGTTCGGGTCTACTCATTTTTGTGCTTTATATGCACTTCTTTGTTTTTACTTTTAAGAATAAGTTGAATGGTCTCATTGCTTAAAATCCCGTTGGGGCGTGCTGCCTGCACCTGGACAGAGATGAGGAGTGAGTTTACCACAGCTCTGACAATGGTAGAGCTATGAGGATATTTGAAAATTGCCTTGTTTTCTCTTTTTAAATGGTTCTGCTTATGAATATGATTATACATCTTCTACAAAGAAAAACTCACACAAATAATTTTTTTCACAGAAATTATGTTGTTTAGAGTAAGCCCTTGGGGTACTCTAGAATGGACTGAGAGAGAACACCCTATATATTCCCTGGAGGCCAAGGCCAGGCCACACTTTGTGTCCCAGGGTATGGGTTCTGGGCCCATTGGAGAGTCTCTAAGCAGTCAGCAGGAGGAGTCTTCCCTTCTGCTTTAATTGAAGCTCAGGGCTGAGCTTATAAGTACCGGGGACTTTTAAATAGAAGAGATAAATTATATATCGCAAAGGACGACAGTATGTCACAAGTTAATTTCTGCATATCTTTATGAGAACTCAGAAATAATGCAATAGCCTTTTGAGGACTGTCATATTGAGATGTAATGGATGCTTTGGCATTGGCAGAGATTCAGTTATACATAATTGCCAAGTTCCAGCATCAGCCTCGCTGGATCTTTGAGGACTTTTCTGTCAAAGCTTACTATTACTCTTACCTTTCATTGTTGCTAGCATTTTGTATGGTTTCTGTTTCTTTAGTTAGGGTCTTGGTATGGACCACAAGCTGTCCTGGAACCTATGATCCAGCCTCACCTTTCTTACTATTGGGATTACAGGAGTGAACTACTGTGCCTTGCTTACTTTTAAATGTGCCAAAGTAATATATCCTCAAAAGTTAGGAAATCTAAATTTTTTACTTAATTTAAGGAAAAACCGGGAAGAGCTTATAACTCCAAATGTAAATATAGCCTAATATGTAATAACAAAGCAAATGAAGTTTAGCAAACCTAGTGTTGTGTACACACACACACACACACACACACTATTTCCTGAACTGAAGAGATGAGTGATTAAGAGTGCCTGCTGTTTTTTCAGAAGACTGAAGTTCTGAAACTCAAGTCAAGCCAGGTGCTTCACAACCTGCCTATAGCTCCATCTCCAAGAGGTCCAACCTACACACACACACACACACACACACACACACACACACACACACACACACCTTTAATAAATAAATAACAATTTTCTTTGTCATTTTTCAAAGATGCCCATGGTAATTACAGAATATTGATAATACACTGAAAAAAAGTGAGATCGCCCAGGACCAGCAGATGCTGGCTTCTGGACTTTTTCCTTACATATCTACACATACACATGTGCAGTGCACACACATGCACAAGCGCTGCTAATGGCCTTTAGTAAGGTTGCCATCCTGCCATTTTGCCCCATGTCCTGACCACTTTTAAATTGTGCCCTCACACTGTTATTCACTGTTATTCAGTTGTCTGTCTCCTGAGCAGATTGTGAGTTTCCATGGGTAGGAAGCATGCCCCCCTCATGATCTTGATGACCACAGAATGCTGAATGTTCTGCCGAATGTTGATTCAGTCATTTCATGTTGAAATTTGAATGTTATGCATATTAATTAGCCCCGATTTTTTCCTGCATATATTTTATGGCTTTCATTGCTTTCTAATAAACATAGCTCTCCATCATCATTTGAATGCACATAAATTTTTTTTCCAAATTTTCTTCAAAATCCTTTTCTTTCATTTCTTTTTTTTTAAAAAGATTTATTTATTATTATACATAAGCACACTGTAGCCGACTTAAGACACACCAGAAGAGGACATCAGATCTCATTACAGGTGGTTGTGAGCCACCATGTGGTTGCTGGGATTTGAACTCAGGACCTTTGGAAGAGCAGTCAATGCTCTTACCCACTGAGCCATCTAGCCAGCCCCAAAATCTTATATATACATATATATACACACATCTATATATGTATATATATAGATAATATTGCTGCATGAGAATCTTTGAACATCAAAATCTCAGCATCCACAAAGCAGGCCTTTTCCTAACAACTCATTCCACATTGAGGGGGCAAATGATCTGATTTAAAAGGGCCACCAGAGACCACCACAAACAAATAAGCAAAACGTTTAAGTGGAGTGGGGAACAGAGTCACGGGAGCAGGCAGGGTGAGGAAGCGGTGAGCATTTTTGAAGAGGACAGAGTTGTGTATTTAGATTGCGGATTGTGTTTAATCTGAACATAGAGAAGGGGCTGGGCAGTCAAAGTTTAACACGGATGGGTCCAGCAGGGATTAGCCTCACACGCTTTGCAGTTTAAGTCTCTAAAGCTGCACCACCTTGATGTGCTGACTCTCTTACTCAGCTCCGTTCTGCCTTTGGTTCTGTCGGTTCCGATGGACAGACTTTTGCAGAGGAGTTATGGTCTGCCCTTGATTAGGCGTAGAATACCATCAGCCTTGTATCCTTACGGGTCAGCCTCTAAGCATTGCCCGTTGAGCATGATGACTTAGGAGCAGCACTCAGGTCGGGTGTAGCCTGTCTACCCTGGGTGTGCAAAGGTATCCTTCCGACTTACCCACTTACCCACTCAGGACAGAATAGTTGACTCTTCTCAGTGAAGTCATGACCCACTAGAAATCTGAAGCCTCTAACTCTGGAAAACCAGTGCTTGCTCCCTAGAATGATTCAAAAATTTTGTTTGTTTTTATTTTTTATTAGATATTTTCTTTATTTACATGTAAATTTCTCCTTTCCCAGTTTCCCCTCCAAAAACCAAAGAAACAAACAAAAGCAACAAGAACAAACCCCTGTTGCCTCCCCCCTCCCCATGCCTACCACCCCACCCACCCTCTTCCACTTATTGGCCCTGGCATTCCCCTACACTGGGGCTCAGAACCTTCACAGGGCCGAGCTCCTCTCCTCCTATTGATGATCGAATTTGCAATCCTCTACTATACACATGCTTCCAGAACAATCAGACTCACCATGTGCAGTCCTTGGTTGCTGATTGAGACCCTAGGAGCTCTGAGGGTACTAGTTAGTTCATATTTTTGTTCGTCCTAAGGGGCTGCAAACCCCTCAGCTCC
>NW_022196891.1:73319420-73325190 GCF_008632895.1 Mastomys coucha | reverse complement strand
TGCATTGAATCTATAGATTGCCTTCGGTAAGATGGCCATTTTTACTATATTAATCCTGCCAATCCATGGTCATGGGAGATCTTTCCATCTTCTGAGATCTTCTTCAATTTCCTTCTTCAGAGACTTGAAGTTCTAGTCAAAATTATACAACTGCCAAAAAAAAAGATAAATTATACACTTTTAAACTTTTAAAAGTACTTTAAAAACTTTTCAACAAAGCACTCCACATAACTGGAGCTTGTCTAATGAATTGCAGATTGAACTATATCCTGAGATTCGCTTGCTAGTATCAAGGTCAGAAGACCTATGAAGACCTCTTGGAGAGATTTCTTATTTCTACTCATTATTTGAAAAGATATTTAAAGGATTGAAGTTTAGGGGTTAAAAAACAAACAAACCAGTCTGGCCCCAGCACTGAGTAGCTGTTGGGAGTGTACGATGGCATCAAGGCTCCCAGACAGAACCAGGTAGAACTTAGGGCTACCCGATGCTTCTGACATTCCTACCTGTCTTTGTCTCAATCCTTAGGCAATGTAAAAATTTTGCTTTGCTCTTTTCCTTTCAAAAATGTATTTAATATTTAACACAAGCATGACTTGCATGAGCTTATTTTAGAGAGCTGGAATTTAGGGAAAGTTCTGAAACTTTTGGTGTTGGCTACGCGTGGGAGGACATAGGGAACACATACATTCACACCTACAGTAACTGTGGTGTCACCGACAACTGGGTTGTCCTCCGGTTTGGATTGTAAGTGTACCCCTAAAGACCATGGGTTCAAATCTTAATCTTTAGCTAAGCATTGTTGGAAGGTAGCAGAGTTTTAAGCGGTGGGTCCTAAATAGATGTCTAGTAATTGGAATGGATAGTGGACCTAGCCCTTCCTTTTCTTCTCTCCACATCATAAAGTAAGAGCTTTGCTCTAATGTATCCTGTCACAAGGAAGTGATTCCCTCACCATAGACCCAAAATAACAGGATCAATGACTCATGGACCCCAACCTTTAAAACTGAGCTTGTCTGGGTATAAAATAAACCTTTCTTCTTACGAGTTGCTTATCTCAAGTGTTTGTAAAAGTACTGGAAAACTGCTCGACCAGTGGACAGAAACCTCTGTTCCTGTAGCAAAGGCTGCCATCTACTCTACCACAGCAAGGGGAGCTTGTCTTCCTTCTGTCTTGCTCCCCTTGTAACTGCTTCTGAAGCAGGTATCTGTGGCCTACTGACTGCTTACCAGCTAGCATACACTTGTTCCCCCATCCCCTCTGACATAGAAGTATACCCCATTTCCCTTGCTTTCCCAGCAATTGGGTATGTAGACCAGGTCAGATGCATATGGATATTTCTA
Organism: Mastomys coucha; assembly: GCF_008632895.1. Taxonomy (NCBI): domain Eukaryota; kingdom Metazoa; phylum Chordata; class Mammalia; order Rodentia; family Muridae; genus Mastomys; species Mastomys coucha. The sequence continues at coordinate 73,323,846 of NW_022196891.1, read as the reverse complement.
GGCCTATCATAAGCACTCCCTACGCATTCTTGGTCAGTGACAGGAATGCCTGCAAGCTATGTTGTGAATGTGGCAAAGCTAACATCAGTCTTCAGGGGACCCTTCTAAGCAAAAGCCCCTTCTTCCACACCTGCTTCTGACTTGATTTCTGCATGAGCAAAAAGTAACATTCGTTTGTAGCTGAGCCATTTCTCATCTTTCTCTGTTTTATACAGCAGCAATTAATCATTTTACCTCCTAGGTTTAGACTTCATGGCATGTGAGGAGGATCAATTAATGTTCAGGGGAAATGAGGTCTCTGCCTGAGACTTGGGTGTCCATGGGGGAGGGGAACAGAAAACATGGAAAGAATAAACAGAAACTTTATATTTGGGGATAAGTACTACAGTGGAGAAAATTAACGGGGGAGGAAAGTTGGTAAGTCCCTCAGAAGCTGTGTGGCTCTGTGGGAAATGGAGATCTTTACACTTAAGTAGGATTTGTTTGTTACAGTCTGAAAGGAGGAAAATAAGTATTGATGAGCTATCACAGAAACATACGACAGCATCCCATGCTCACCTTCTCACCGTCTCAACCTTTCCTCATGGTTTCCATGAAAACGCAAAAAAAAGAAAAGAATAAAAACAAAAAACCAAAGGGCAGGTCATGTTACTCCAGCAAGTTGAAGGTGGTTGTTTAGGATGCGTGGTCCAGGATAGTGTCCTTGAGGGCTCTTGAAGATCTCAAACGCAAATGCAAAGGTGATTGCTCTCAAGGGTCCCTAGTGGCTTAGTGTTGATTTTTGTTCCTTTTGATGCCTTTAATGATCAAAGGGGAAACAGCATTGGATAAGGGACATGAGGGGATTCCCATAAAGTTGGAATGACCCTTTGTGAAACTGTAATTTGAAGGAGACACCTCCCTTTTCCTTAGTATCCTTCAAAACATGAGAAAAAGTAGGACTTGGATTTTGCGTTGAAGGGCAAACTTAGCTGTGTCACAGGTTAAAATCTTATTCATAGAAGGTTGTTGTTGTTGTTATATTATTATGTTTTATCTAAGATATGGGAGAATGTTCAAAATGACCTAAGTTAATTTTTAAATTATTATTATGAACAACTAGGATATTCTGAGTGTAGAGAGTCTTCCAGCGGGGGGCTTCACTATCTCCCTCTCTCATATCCCTGCTTTGTCAGCTCGATTCTGTCATCACTGCCCTCTGTCTGGACTGAGTGTTCCAGGTTCTTGGCATCTTGTTTAAAGAAATGAAGAATGACACACAAATAGTAAAGTAACAAAGGAGTTTACTCAGAAGCAAAGTAAAAGCAGAGAGAGGCACCGCCGCCAGGGATCAGCAGCCTCCGGATTGGATTTGCTTAAGAGCCCCTGGTTACTGCTGGAAATTTCCCTCTGTGGGACCTGAAGGAGGAGTTGGTTATGCAGGCTGGAGTTGGGGTTCTGTTTTAATAGATAGTATTATATATATTCCAGGAAGGATTGGTACACTGTCCCTAATTCCAAGATATGTCCCAGGATGTGTTTGACCACAAGAGGGGAGTAACTAGAGGCTGGCAGGGAGTTGCTAGGAATTGTTGAGGTGGAGTGTCCTCTACTTTGTTAGGAACAGGTATGTGTATAACTCAAAGCAGGAAGGAGTCACTTCCTATTAGTGATCTATCCCTGCAAACTCTCTGCCTCAGTTCTCCTGGTTTTCCCTGAAGACTCCTGCTCACAACACACTCATTAACACATCACTACACAAGACCATCTCTTACTAGACCTTCTGACATAGTAGCCAGATCTAGGTGACTGGAGTATCTGCACCCCACCCTCAGACACCCCAGCACTGTAATGTACACCCTATCTCTTCTCTGTGTAGACACTGATTTGGTCACCTGTGTCTGGGAGCATAGCTCATCCCAGTCAGACTTCGGCTTACCATGGGTCACATGAGGGCCTGATAAAAGACGTCAATGTGAAGGTGAGGAATGACACATCTGCCATCTTTCACTGAGAGACTAGCATTTACACATACCTTCTTCCCATCTATATAGCCATGCTTTTCAGGCCTGCTCTTACAAATGCCCAAATAACCAATCAGCCATATATGACATCACCCCCTCCTCAACCACATGTGGACCGAATCTACCCAGTGCAACCAGAGGAGATTTGGGGACCTTTGTCAAGTTCCTTGTTAGTTTTAGACATAACATCCATCCACTTCTAGTCAAAACATTCCAAAATGCTCGCAAGTCCTTATCCCCACTAAAGTATAAAGACCTGGAAGGAAGAGAAAGAAGTACAAGTTCATTTCAAGTGAAGGAATGAGAAGAGCCCTCCATGATATCAGTGTTTGTAAGGTATAGAAGGTAGTAAGTGCTTTTCCGTTGCTATGATAAAACACCCTGACTGGGATAACTTATAGAAGTAAGGTCTTATTTGAGCTCATCATTCCAGAGGGCCGGAGTCCTTCACTGCAGAGAGGCAGGGCAGCAGGTAGGCATGGTGTCTGGAGAGGAGAGCTGTATAGTCACATCCTCAACAGCAAGAATGAAGAAGACAAAACAAGCTGGAAGTAGAAGAGGTTGCTGTCGTCAGTGTTGACTTCCCAGGAACAAACTTTCTAAACTTCTCCATTCAGCACCACCAGTCAAGGACCCAGTGTTCAAATCTAAGCCTATGGGGGACATTCTCACTGACAACATGACAGTGAGTCAAGCATCACAAAGGTGGGAGTGTGAGAGTAGGGAGTCCAGATTTGGATCTCAGTCTGCCAGTCCCTGAATGGGTGGCCTTATGGAAAGTACTTCTCTGTGTCTCAGGTTCTTCAAAGCTTACACTTTCTCAAAGGATGAAATGAGAATAAGTAAATACTTCACAAAGTGCAGAGGGTATTTATAAAGCTGCCACGTAGTATTTCCGTGAGCTCTGCTAACTCTCAGAGGACAGAGGTAGGAGGGGGGAGTGAAGAAGAAGGATGAGTCACAGGGGTCAGTTTTCCTAGTTGCTTCCTTGGTGAGCACCATTGCTGCGATCTTAAAATGTCAACTACTCCAGACACCACTTGCTGGAAAGAACACACACTTGTCTCCAGTGTCCTTTGCCACCTGTGAGGACTTGGGAACGACTTCCTGCACAAACAAAGATTTCCTAGGTCACCACTATTCTCAGGCCTGAGACCTGGCCACCAGGATAGAGAATTCTGATTTCTTGTATGCTGTAATAAAAACACAAATACTTGATCTTTGTCCCTGTTGCCTGGGACAACCACTCAATGCCTTTGGAATTTCCTGAGTGGTAGAAATGTATTATCCATGAAACCCTTTCCCCCTGATCCCAGCTATAGTAATCACAATAGACAACTCCAGGCTACCCATAAAAATTTAAGATATGACTAAAAAGAAATAACACTAATTTACAGTCAGAACTTGTCACTCTCAGCCTTTATATACTCCTTCCAGTACCTCTGGGAAGGTAAAAGGGACTAGAAATTGAGTTGACTTGCCAATGGCAATCCCATTAATCATTTATGTGACCACAGTAGAGTTCCATTGATCTCTGAGACAGCAAGGCTAGAGAGAGAGAGCTTCCAGGTGGGGCACATATTGATGTGCTGTAAGGCTCTGGCCTGAAGAAGGCATTGGAGCAAGCGCCTTCCCTCATACTTTGCACATAGGTTTCTTCCATGTGTCTATTCCTCTGCTCTATCCTTTATAATCAAACTGTCTTTGTAAGTGTAGTGCTTTTCTGTGCTTCATGAGTTATCTTGTAGAACTACTGAAACTAGGAGAGGGAAGTTGCAGGCATCACTGTTGAATAGTCCCCCAGACAGAAGTGCAGATATATAAGGTCCTTAATCTAGGAAGGTGTGATGAAATGGGGCATGATATCAATGTGCCCTCTTATCCCCTCTTACTGTGTAGGATATATGCTACCTCTGGATAGTTAGCCTCAGAATTGCAGGGCTCTATCCCTAACTCTTTTTCCGTGTGTGTGTGTGTGTGTGTGTGTGTGTGTGTGTGTGTGTGTGTGTAAAATAGTAATGTCAAGATTGAATTACAGGAAATAAAACAACAGCAGCACTGGCCAGGCTACACTGGAGCTATTGGAAAATGACATGTTTTGGCTTGATTTCCAGATGTGAGCTGTGGCATTGTATAAAGAGGCATAACTAGAACACCCACCTTATAACCCCGTATATTCTGGCTTCCTTTACGTTGCTCTCATAAAATACTCAGACTAAAGGTAACTTCAGACAGAAAAGATTGTATTTCATATTGTAACTTTAGGATACAGTCTATCACTGTAGGGGAATCCTGAGACTGGGATGTTATACATCTAGTCACATCACACCTACAGTTAAGGACATATAAGAATAAATGCACGCCTTTAATCCCAGCACTTGGGAGGCAGAGGCAGGTGGATTTCTGAGTTCGAGGCCAGCCTG
>NW_022196891.1:73299384-73319208 GCF_008632895.1 Mastomys coucha | reverse complement strand
AAAAAAAAAAAAAAAAAAAAAAAAAAAAAAAAAAAAAAAAAAAAAAAAAAAAAAAAAAAAGAATAAATGCATAAATCATGTGCTTGCTTTCTTGAGCCCAGCCCAATTCCATTACTCATATACTGTAGAGAACTTACTGCCTAGGAAGTAGTGCTACTCACTCTGGACTAGGTCTTTCAACATCAATTAACTTAATTAAGACCATCCCTCATAGACATACAAACAGGCAAACCCAAGTGTAGACAAACCCTCTGTCTTATTATAGAGTTCTACTGTTTCGAAGAGGCAACATGACCAAGATAATTCTTATAAGAAAAACATTTAATTAGGGACTTTTTTTTTTTTTACAGTTTTAGAGGATTAGTCCACTATCATCATGGCAAAGAACACAGCAGCAGGCAAGAAGGTAGTGCTGGAGAGGTAACTGAGAGCTTTACATCCTGATCCACAGAGGGAGAGAGACACTAGGCCTGGTATGGGCTCTGAAACCCCAGTAGCACATCTCCACCACGGGCACAACTACTCCATATGCAATCCTTCCAAGGGGTTCACCAACTGGGAACCAGACATGCAAAGATGGGAGCCTCTGGGAGCCATTCTCATATAAACCACCACAATCGCCCCTTGACTCTTTGGCCTCCGTCAGCTTTTAGCCATGTCCTAATGCAAAATGCTCTTAATCCAACTTCAACACTTCTCATAGTCTTTCAGTGGGGCCTTCTTTACAGTTCTCATTCAAACCACTACACTGTCATTGAGACTATCTTCCCAGGTAATCCAGGACTGTGTCAAGTAAACAAAGCTAACCATTATCCCATATTCACCTTAGGAATTTAGTTTTGATGACCTATGTGCAATTTGTGCTGTCACGACTCTGTGTCCAAACTTTATAAGTATAGGCTGTGTGTGCATTCCATACACCTTATTTTATTTTATATTTTATTTATTTTATTTTATTTTATTTTATTTAAAACAAGACCTCTCATTGGCCTGGGGCTTGCCAAGTAAGCCAGGCTTTCAAAGCTGCACGGAGTGTGCTGATCTGTCATAACATGCTTAGATCCCAGAAGTCCGAGTGATTCATCCAAAGCTTCAGATAGCCTTCTACTCGAGTGCTTCAAATCCCAGGATCCCTGGATGGTACATTGGTCACTGTTTTGGTTAACCACATGATGATTTAGCTTTATAAGCCAAGGAATTTCTCTTAATTCTCTATTTCCAGGCTCGTTTCTTAGAATATATATTTGTTTTCAGTTTCAAAGTCTTGTGTTGCCCAGGCTGGCCTTGTACTGGCCAGGTAGCTAAGGATGACCTTGAACTATTGATCCTTCTGTCTTGACCTCCAAAGTGCTGAGACCACAGGTGTATAACAACACTTCTGGCCCATTGGGATCGTTATTATACATGATAAGAACTTGACAGCACAATGGTAGACAGGGAACAGGGCAATAGGATTTAAAAGTTGAAGAATAAGACAATTACAAGACACACTGCCAGTTAGAACCGAAAACAAATGACACCTGATCTTTTTACTTGGATCCCCAAGCCCCCAAAGTGGGCCTGTTCTAAAAACAAGTCAATAACCCGTCAAAACTCCTTGTAGTTATCTTGCATTTATAGAATGACAGTCTTTATTTTTTATTTTACTTGTTTTTTTTTTTTTTGGATTAAAAGCTTTTACACTCTGTGTGCCTGAGCTATTATATTTAAGAATTAACATGGTTTCATTTAAAGGTGCATCTAATTTTCAAGAAAATGAACCCTTAGGTAGGAAGAGCAAGAGAATAATTACATATTAAACCAGTTGCTAGTGGGGAGCTTCCCAGCTAAACATTCATGACTAGTTGTGGGCTCTGAAAGTAGCAAATCTGGAAATGGCCACTGTCAACGGATCTTTCAACAGGGAAGGAACTAAAGGATAAAAAAAAAAAAATAAGCCCTGAGAAAGGATGCTTAAGGTAGATAAGACAATTTTACGTAGAAGATTGGAAAGTCATTTAATATGTGTGAGTATATGAAGGAATAAGACCAGACCTAGTGACTACATTTTGATGTTGTCATGAACTGTGTAAAGGATTTGGATCTGACCATCTCTTTATGGATGTCCTGGTTATTTTCCTCATCACTGTCATTGGAATGGCCATTCTGAAGTTCATCTGTTAGATCCCTCCTGTGCTCTACGTGTCGGTGACTGTCCATCTCAGAATGAACAGTGTTTGGCCTCCAGTGGCCATTATCACCATAATCTGGCTGCCATCCCGTACTCTGTAACCTCACTTCCTGTCTTTCTCTCCCCTGTTCATCTGAGCTGGCCATGGTGACCTTGTGCTCCTCCTCAGTGACTGTAATATCCCTGGAACCTTTACAGGTATTCTGTCTTCTGTCTGGAAAGATGTCCTTCAGATGTCTGCATGATCCACTCTTGAGGTCATTACTGATGTGTCTATAGGCAGGGTGAGGCTCTTCACTTCCAAGCCAAACCATTTCTAGGGATACGACTGGAAATGATCATCTCAAGGGAGCACCTCAGAAAGTCTCAGAGAGTGTCGTTTGTTATTTAATTTGTGTTTCCTAGATTTTACAGAGATATGTAAGGTAATTAATGAATATGTGACACAAGAGCAAAAGTGATACCACGTAAAATGACAAGGAACTAATGGAGGGATTAAAGGGAGGAGCACCTTCAATACACAATGTAGGTACATGAAAAAAAAAAATTAAAGAGTCCCTGGGTCATGTAAGTGGTAATAGAAGTAGAGTTTATACTCTGCCTAAAAATACCATTGTTGCATTAAATCGTATTTACATTCTATTTAGTGAATGTTTAGGGATGTTTCAGATATATACTATGTCACCCAATGCTTTGAAAAAGAAAAATATGATGGCTTTTCCATACTTTGCTTTAGTTTGTTAAGCCTTCCCCAGCATAATCTGACACAGTGTCAGTTTTCTGGACACTGGTTTGTTCTGTGACATTCTCAACTAAATAGAAGCTCCCTCAAAACAAAGATGTATTTCCTGAAGTACCAAGTTCTCAGATTATGAATACGGGCACATTCAATTGAATGAATCAATGAATGATAGAATGATACCTTCAAAATAGTAACTGAGAAAAAACTAGGGCACAGAGATGTTTAGATCACACTGTTTTCATATGAAGAAGGGGCAAGCTTGTGCTCTATCTTAGTATTAAAATGACTTCCTGGGGGCACACGACCATCTAGAAGGGACTGCTGAAGGGGGGACTGTCTTGCAGGGGCAGGTAACCACATTCACTAAACACCGCACACTTTTTAGAACCATGTCATACACCCTCCTCAAAGGTCCCTAAGAGTACAAGTTAAGCTCAGTTTTACTCTAAAGCAACTCTATTAGCAGAAGCCGTGGTGTGTGTCACTTCAGGAAACAAGTATGTGTCACCCCTTCCTGAAGAATTCCTGAGCTCTTCATTGCTTTGTGTATTTTCAAGACCTGTGTATGTGTGTGCATGTATATGTGGATTTTATTCTTTTTTTATTATAAGAAAAATAGTAAAATGATTGACATTTCTGGGTCAGTCTGTGCCCTGCCATCTGCCACTGAAGGTTTGAGACCAGGAAGAGATGGGCAGTGAGTCAAGTTGGCAGTGTCTTGAACGTTATTTCCATCTGTAAACTTGAAGATCTGTGTCGCCGCCTCATCGTACAGTGCCACCTTTTATGGTTAAAACCTTCCTTCTGTCTCTTGGGCTTTTCTTGCTCCCTGTGGCTTTTCCCCGATGGCTTTTCATTTGGGTTATGGGCACACTTGGGAACAGTGAACAAAGACAATCTGGAGGCAGTCTTTGTCAGCCCCATTCCATCCTCTGCTGGGCTTCACTCCTTTGACCTCAAGCACTGAGCAGCCAGCCAGGCTAGACATCTTCCTGAGCATACCTCCGAATAAGGTGCATGGTATTTTCTTTTTTTGTAGTTATGCCTCAGCCTGAATGTCTATGAATAAAAATCCCAAAAGCCATCAGGAAAGCCCAGCTAGATGGCCTAACAGGTAAAGGAGCTAAGGGCGAGAGCTTAGTGAGCTAAGTTCACTCCACATGGTAGGAGAAGAGAATTCGTTACAGAAATGTGGCCTCTGTCCTCCACACATGTGCTGTGGCATGCACATATATGCAAATAAATATGTTTAAAAACCAGAAGAAGCCATCAGGAGCTTCCATTTCAGTAAATGGCAGGTTTCTAAAGCCATGCTCCCTTTATGAGCACAGCAAAGAGGTAAATGAACCCCTACCTCAGTTGCATCTCTCCTGGCTTTGTTTGCAAGTAACTATTTTTTCTCCTTTGGTTTCCATCCACCTCCTTCAATACTCCGGGAATTTCCATAAATACTTGTCTATTCCATTTCCCCTTGTCCCACCCAACGGTCTCTGCAAGCTTTGAGCTTTCGTGCTTACATGGTAAGTTAAAAGCATAAAACAAAACAAAAATATTACAATGTAAAGTATCACCATAGTGCCCCCCCAAATCATTGCACAAAGCATAAAAGAGTACCCCACTTGTGGTGGTACACATCTGTCATCCCATCACTTGAGAAGTGGAGAGGGGAGTATCATGGGTTCAAAGCTTCATGACAAATAATAAATACAAATAAATATATAAACAAATGGAGACTTTGGGTGTGATTTGGTTGATAGAGTGCTTGACTAACGTGTACAAGGCCCCGAGTTTGATTCCCAGCACCTCATAAGCTGCGTATGGTTGTGTGCATCCATAATCCCAGCACTTAGGAAGTAAATTAGGAATTAAGGTCATTCTCAGAGACAAAGTGAGTTTGAGGCTAGCCCAGGATCCATGAAACCATATAAATCATGATTGGTTACTAATTACAGCTTGTAGTTCCATCAGTATCCCCTTGCCTTCCTCTTCCATATTGCTGGTGGCTTTTGGATTGTTTTCTTTAGCTCCTGGATGAGCACATAGATGGTTTCTAGATTCACTTGTGGGATGCCCTGATACTTACTGACTCACCTCAAGGACTGGGAGGAAGATCTTAAGTGACCCATGTAACCACAGATGCACTTGATCTGCTAACACAACCCTGACTCCATGATCTGGTTCTTATCAGCTAGAGAAAAACAAACAAAACAGCAACAACAACACCATCATCGATAACGACAACACAGACTACTTAAGACACTTTCTTTTTAGGTCGTTGGAACCCAAGTTCACTGAGATAGAGAGTGAAGGAGTACCTCAGAGATAATCGAAGGCTTGGCTACTCATATCTCTGATGCTAATGTCTATGGCTCTGATGAAGAAGTCTATCTGTTGATGGACAAAGTTGACAATTGCTATGAATTCCTCTTGTGTTCGTTTCTACTTAAAAGAGTAAGAGCAAAACATACACACAGGCCATAAGTGAGAAACAGCTGGTCTGTGGTGTGTAAGACTGGTGCCACTCAAACCCACTCCATCCACCGAGATCCAGAGAGTTCAAGTAAGGAGGAGCCTGGCAGAAAGATCCTATTACCACAGGGAACTGACTTAGCTCATACCTTAAATCTCTGCCAAGCATTATTCAAGAGCATTTCTTTTCTCTTTTAAAAGAGATCCTGTTATGTAACATAATACAGCAGGTGGCACATGCTACATTGCCCCCTAAGAAATCACTTCATGCAACAAACTTGGTGTAAAAGGAGAGTTATTTGAAGGAGGGAAGGAGAGTGAGGCCTGGAAAAGGGACAAGCAGACAGACAGAAGCAGAGCCATGAAGGCAGAGAACAGGGGACAAAGAAGGACAGAAAAAGGGAGAGAGAGAGAGACCAGCAGGAACACTTGGAAATAGGGAGAGAACCATCTTGAGTGGTGAGCAGCTCTTACCTAGACATAGTAGTTAGATCAGGCAGTTGATGACTTAAGCCCTAGGTCCCTGGGAGGAGCCTGGTAGAATCACCTGCAAGCCAACAGACCCCTCTATGCATATCCTCCACAGGCATATGTGTTCCTCCAAGAGAATGGATTGATCCAGACTTAGTTGGTTTTTTCTAATGGATCAATCTTTTTATGTGGGAATTTTGTGCAAGTATAGCTAGCAGATTCTGATAGCTCTCCCTCTGTTAAGCTTTATTTTCTTCTTCCCACCTGTCTCCTTCCCAGAATCATGACTTTGGCTTTGTTTCATGACCCAATCAGTTACACTAGCGTCCTCTGTGAGACTACTGGTTTAGAATCATTTTCTGGAGACCACTGGTGGAGTCATGACTTTACACAGCAATATCTAAATGAAAACCCATTTCTCTAGAGAAACTATGGAATCATTTTTTATAGACACTTTCTAATAGATTAGTTAATTTAGAGCTCTCTAGTTCAAACCTAAGGTCTCAAGCATGCTGAGGAAGTGTTCTGCCACTGAGCTGTACCCCAGTCAGTCTTTTCTTGATTTGTTTTCTGTATAACCTCTGCTGGTTGGAGTTGGGTTTCTTTTTGTTCTTTGAAAAGTTTCCTGAAATCCTCTGTAGAGATTGCATGCATTCCTATGGTATTTATTACAAGCTAACTGAAGGGTTTAAGTTAGTATCCAAAACTCTTCTTCTGTGACTTAGTTCTCTGATTATTGCTGTCCCATAGGGATGTAATAGAATGTTCCAGCTGCACATAGTGATGCACATCTTTTATCCCAGCACTTGGGAGGCAGAGGCAAGTGAGTCTGTGGGTTTGTGAGCCTGAGGCCAGCCTGGTCTACAGAGCGAGTTCCAGGACAGCCAGAACTAAATAGTAAGACCCTGTCTCAAAAACAAAATAAAATAGTTCCACCCAGATTTTTATAAGTGTCAGTGATTCATGATAGAAGACTCTGGACTTTTTTTCCACAATCAGATCACCAGTAAAGAATGATTTTGTTTCCTTCTAACTCTAATATTTTTCCTCACTTTAATATAACCAGCAATATTAGTATAAAGCTGGGTAGAAGTAATGATTGTGCTTACTTTTTTATAATTTCTAAATACAGGTGAACACTATCAATATTTATCATTATTTAAAATTTGGGAAGCAAAGTCAAGTAAATTTAATGATAAAAACAAAGAATATCACCTGCAATTCAAAGATAAATCAGTATTTTAATATTTTTCAATATTTATAATTTAAAATTTTTTAACTGTATGTCATTGTGTAGTCTAATTTTTACATACAAACACATGTAATTGTAAACTTGGATCGACACATGAGAGAAACTGTGATGTTTGTACTTAGTTCCCACAGTGTACGTTTAACAGAGGGTGACAGTTTTATGAGATGAAAAGGGTTCATAGATGGCGGTGACAGTTACACAACACTGTGGGCATATTTAATGACACTGAGTGACACTTGTCAAATGGTAATGATTGAGTAATGTATGTTGTATGTATTTTGCCACATTTCTTGAAAAGTGTTGGATATTTGGGGCTTAGACACAAAGCTTGTGGTTGGCTTCCAGGAGCACAGAGTAGACAGGGAAAATGGACAGGCTCAGGATCAGTTCCTGCTTCCCCACTCAAAATGAAATGAATGCCAGGTATCCATTTCAGAGCCCCCCCTCCCCAAAACTCCCCGCCACACAAGGATTTATGGGAAATGCACTATCAGAACTCATCTTGACTTGGTGATTGTTAAGAGCAAGTGTTGGGGACGCAGCATTCAGCTCCTAGGCTGAGCAAGCAGGTTAAGCCCTTGTTGGGACTACTTCCATCAGCTGGGTTTTAGGCTGCAGACATAGAAAGTGGCTCTGCCATCAGAAACAACTTACCTGGATATAGAAGGGAACATGTTGCCTCTGCAGACAAACAAGACAGCCACTAGGAGCAAGACTGGGGTGGGATACGGACAAGCACTGGATGATCCCTGGTCATTTCTGGGTGCTCTGGACTTGAGTGTTGGTGCCCCCAAATTCTTATACTAAGATTCCTAGGAGACAGGGCTTTTGAGGGGTGATAAGGTTCAGATGATGTCATCAGGGTGGGTCCCATGATTAGAGGAAAGGAGACATATGAGGACACAAAGAGAAGCTGACCTTTTGTAAGCCTGGAAGAAGGCCTTACCTAGGACCTGAATTGAAAGCCACCTTGCTGTTGAATGTCTGATGCGGAACTACTAGAAATCCATTTCTCGAGGGCTGGGGAGCCGGTGCAGTGACTGAGAGTAGGTTTTGATCTTGCAGTCGACCTGGGTTTGGTTCTCAATACCCACAGGCTAGTTCCCAACCATCCATAAGGCCAGCTCCAAGGGATCCAATGCCCTCTTCTGACTTCTGTGGGCACCAGACATGTGTGTACATGCTGCACAGACATGCATGTTGGCAAAACATTGCTGCACATGAAAGAGACACATCTGAAAGTTAAATGTAAGATTTAAATTTTTTTTAAAAAAGTCCATTTATTGTTGCCTAGGCAACTTTCACTTTCCTTAAGATGAAGGCTTCTTCTTTACCACAGGGCACTGTGCTTGGACCTAAGCACCGGGGCTGAGTGACTACGGACATAAGTCAAACCTTTCCCTATGTTACGCTGATTCCCTCTGATGTTTTATCACAGTAAGACAATCATAACGGTGCCTCCTTCCCTTTCTTCTTCCCCCACTGCTGCCTCTTCAGATCATGCCCTCTTGCTGTTGTAATCCAAGCAGAAAAGGACATCTAGCATGTCACATGCCGAGCCTGAAGTCCCTGCAAGAGTCTAGAAATTATATACAATATCAGTATTATTTTTGGATATAAGAGACATGCAGATTCCAAAGTGGCAAGAGCCACTGAGCTGATGTTTAAGCATCATGGCCCAAGGCTTAGCTAGTGTTTTTTTCTATGTTGGAGCTAGGCACTAAAAAATATTGACTCATGGCCGGGCGGTGGTGGCCCACGCCTTTAATCCCAGCACTTGGGAGGCAGAGGCAGGCAGATTTCTGAGTTCGAGGCTGGCCTGGTCTACAGAGTGAGTTCCAGGACAGCCAAGGCTACACAGAGAAACCCTGTCTCAAAAAACAAACAAACAAAAAACAAAAACAAAAAAATATTGACTCATGTATCTTTGAGGTTGGGGTAGTAAGAAGTTGTTGGTGGGAAGAATAAATTGTCTAGAAGAACTACTCATAAATGAATTCCAAATCTGTCTTAGGAAGGAAAATCGCATTCATATCATAAATATTTTTACTTGAAGATTTTTGCATAGCTAAATGTTATTTGAAGGAAGAATGGGGGTTGGTAGTTTAATCCGCTTATTTGCTTTGGGCCTTTTACTTTATGGTCAAATAGTCATGCCGACTTAACCATGCAGAAGTGGTGATTAATCTTGATTAGAAGAAGGAAACAATGATTTAGATGCTGTTGGGAATGTACTTAGCAATAAAGAGTAAAAAATGGTAATCAGGCAAGCCGCTAAAGTATTTCATGCCGTTTTCCTGCATGGTTGCTGCTCTCCGGAGCCATGTTGATAAACCTGTGAGGAACTATGCTATTGTGGCTCACAGCTCCTGCTGTTAAACATAGATTGTTGATTTGCTTTTCTGCCGCTTAAATTATTTCTGGAATTCTTCCTTTCTCACTCTCGAGTTAAATGCAAAAGTTCTCTGCCAAGCTGAAGTCAAATGGCTTCTGGCCGACTTTAAAGTTGGATCGGCATCCTAGGAAATTCCATTTGGTGTAGAGCGTTATTTGATCAGATGTCCCTTTCATTTCAATAGGACAGGTGACACCTTGTTTCTTACAAGATGAAGGTTTTATTACTGTCATTTGATTTTGGTCCTTCATCTTTGAACTGGAGTTCATTGTGCAAAAACCATGATGTAATCAGGGCTGAAGGGACTATGAAATAGCCTGGCAGGACCACATCCATTTTTAGTGGAGGCTTGTGTCTGAGATAAGCTGAGAATCTCTGTTTTGGAATCAGTTAAGGAAGAGGTTGGACCCTGATCCTGTTGAATGATTGGTTGAGTGATTGACCTTCCTTTTGTCCCCATGTGTTGCCTGTTGTCTAATCTTTACTGTCCTCCAAAGCCCATGTGGAAATTTGTTCTCCAGGCTGTTAGGTCTACCAAAATAAACAAACAAACCAACAAATGGCAGGGGTCCATAAGAGATAGGTCCTAGTGGGAGGCAGATAGGTCATTGGAACGTACCTCAAAAAGGATGTCAGGACTGTGGCCCCTTCTCTCTCTTCTCTGTTTGTCTAGTTTCCTTAATGTAGAGACCTCCTCTCTACCATGATGAACTCAAAGCAATGGGGCCACATGACCATGGACAGAAACCTCTGAGAGCTAACATTTCCCCATGTTAAGTTCACTCTCTCTGGTGTTCTGTCTTAGTAGTGCGATCTCCATGACCTCTCCCCATTTCCCCCTGTCCTTTCACTGCTACCACTTCCAATCATAAAATCAGTACAACGTAAACTTTATTCTACGAGGAGGGCATATGTCTCAGTATAAGGCTATCGTGACAGGCGATGAAGCTCTAAGAAGACACAATCTGGGGAAATTTGTGTCATAGAAGAAGCTGATGGGGGTAGTTATGATGTTGAATGAATAAATATCCTGCAGCTGAGAGCTGAATCAACTGAGACTGTGTGTCACACCCCCGAATTTAAGAGACGACCTGACGTTTTACAGAGATAGCAGATTTGCTTCAAAACTGGGCTAAGGTGCTTCTATTTCAGAATGGAAGCCTCCATCCCCACTTCTGACTACTCAAATAGGAACTCTACCTACTAAGCTAAGTTTTGTTTGAGAGTAAATATTGTAAGAGTAGCTTACAATGTATTGGGCTTGTTTTTTTTTTTTTTCCCCTAACCATAAAATAAATACTTCTTCCATCCAGAGCAAAACTGTGAGAGCCTGAGATTGGCTTATAAGCTGAGACATCGGAAGGAAAGCTAGCAAGCAATCTCGGCTTCGGCTTGTGTCTACAGCAGATTTCAGCAATGAACACTCGTTTACTTTAAAAGCTCACTGTATCAGAGAATCTAAAATAGGTCTTCTTTGGAGGCTTTGATGGCCCCTTCTCTTAAGCATCTCTTAGAATTCCTTTTGTGTGCTACAAGTGGAGACAAGGGGACATGAGGATTATCACAGAATTGTTTGTGGAAGATTCTGAGCAACCCCTAGGGTGAAGTGGCTCCCATATTAGTTCAGAAGAAACTCACTTGGGATTCAGAAGAGTTTTGATCTGATTACATTCTTTTCTTCTTTGCTTTCCTGTCTTTTCTTGTCATTTAGATTTTTTACTAAGTTATTTATTCACTTTACATCTTGATATGAGCTCCCCCTCTCCTCCCAGTACCTCCTCCCCTTCTCTTCTGAGGAGAACCCCCTGGATGGCACCCCCTGCCATCATTCACCAAGTCACTGCAGCTATGAGACTGGCCACCCAATGGGGAGTCATGGCCCACACAGTATAAAAGCTATGGTTTACAGGCTGGAGGTAGCTCAGTGGGTATAGAGCTCGCTACTCAAGAAGGCTTAAGTTCCATCCCTAGAACACACATGAAAAAGGCCAGATGTGATAACAGGTGCTTATTAGACCATCTCTTGGTAGACCTGTACACATGTGCACACACACACACACACACACACACACACACACACACACATACACCAGGGGGGTGTCAGGGAAGGAGACAGGCGGGGCCAAAAAGAGACAGATTTGGATATCATGGTATTTCCTCCTCATCAAAATAAAAAGAAAGGAAGTTAGTTAGGGGACTTTTTATTTGGCAACAGCATCAATTCAGTCATCAGTGACAATTAATGTAGATGCTATCATCTGCAGTGAGACTTTTGATCCTCCCGATGAACAACTTAATACTCAGTGGACAATAATTGTAGTTCACGCTGGGTGGTGGTGGCACATGCCTTTAATCCCAGCACTTGGGAGGCAGAGGCAGGTGGATTTCTGAGTTCAAGGCCAGCCTGGTCTACAGAGTGAGTCCCAGGACAGCCAGGGCTACACAGAGAAACCTTGTCTCAAAAAAAAAAAAAACAAGAAAAAAAAATTGTAGTTCACAATCATGTTTTCACTAGGATATGTTTCAGCCATTTCCAAATGGAAGTGATTTAGAAGATTTTGTCAGATTTTTTTGTTTGTTTGTTACTTAGTTGTTTGAATTTTTTTGGTTGGTTTTTGTTTTTGTTTTTTGTCTCCACTGAAGTTCAACCCATGTGGTTCTTTGCATGAACAGTGATGCAGGGGCCATCCACTCTGTTTTATCTTCATCTTGTGGCTCATAGGTGCCAAAGTTCATTAACTGAAGCCATGGAACCATGAAAGAACAATTCTTATTGGCCAGGGTGGAAGAGCTGGAGCTGTGTTATTTTTGCTCACATTCCATTGGATAAAACTCAGGCACAGGGCCACCAAGAAAGCTGAAGGTGCAGCTTAACTGAATTCTCAAAACAAAAACAAAAACAAACAAACAATAAAATAGACCAGAAACATCTTTTTCCTAATAATCTAACAGCAGATTCATACAATCTTTGTTGTTCCTGTGCAGCTTGTATTGCCTTTCCCAAGTTTTAAATAGAAGGTCCTGTCACATTTATGCTTAATTTAAAATAGAGAAATATTTAGGGAAATTTTTAGCTGTGTAGGCAGGAAGCAAGGGAGGAAGGAAGGGAGAGAGAGGTGTGTGGGGAGAGAGAGAGAGAGAGAAAGAAATAAAGGGGGCAGAGGGACAGAGGGAAAGATATAGACACACAGACACAAAGAGGGAGAGAGAGCAGGGAGAGAGAGGGAGGCGGGGAGAGAGAGAGATGGAGGGAAACAATATGAGATGTGTGAGCTACTGCACAAATAACCTGGCAATGTACCCGCATACCTTTTAAAATGCAGTTAGCAATTTTTGTCACTAAGTAAAGCTTTGTGTCTGAGAGAAGGGACCCACTTCAAGGACAGTTCCCAGATATGGAGAAGAGGACTTGATTTTTTTTTTTTTTTTTTTTTTTTTTTTTTAGTAGATCTGAGGTTTCAGGAAGAGAGGAGTCAAGGATCATTCTGATTTTCCCTTAGAAAGCAAAGCCGTTTAGAATAAAGCTTAGGAACATGACAAGAGGGATGAACTCAGTTCTATCCGTGAACTGTGGGATGGCCAGAGGGAGGAAATGTTCTGGAAGCAATTGGAAGTTACATCTGTAATTGAGAGAAGACCCAGGGCTTGGGCCACTGCCTGTCAGCCAGATCTTCAAAGTCAAGGGATCAGTTCAGTTTACCCAGAAAAGTGCAAAAGAAGAGAACAGGGGCAGGGTGGTATGTTAGGAGCCTCAGGCAGGCTAGTGGCTAAGAGCCCTGGCTTGGCATTTGGGAGATACTGGAGAGATTATCATTAGGGTAGGGAAGGCAGAAGTTGGATTGAAGTGGGTTAAAAGTAAAGTGGAAAATAAGTTTTAAAAAAAAAGTGGAAGTAGGAAAGATTAGCCTCTGGATAACGATAGATAGATAGATAGATAGATAGATAGATAGATAGATAGATAGATAGATAGATAGATAGATAGACATAACATATATTATATTCATTTACCTATTCTGTATATATGTGTGATGTGAATATGTACCACAGCATCTGAGTGGAAGTCAAAAGAGAACTTTTAGGATTGAGTTCTCTTCTTCTACCCTTGGGTCCTGGGCATCAAATCTAACTGCCCTGGGACCAGCACCTTGCCCTGCTGAGCCATTTGGGCAGATAGCAGTATCTATGAAAAGGGGACATACACTTGAATGGCACTCTCACCATGACCCCAAGCAAATGCAGAGCAGAGGAAGGTGACCCTGGCCAGCAGCGCAACTGTGGCCGTGATGACATCAGTTTTTTCCCTGTCATATATGGAGTCAAATATCCCAGGTTTTCTGGCACCTGTCTCACTCGAAAGGGGAGTACTTGAGCTTCCCCTGCATGGTGAGGATGTATCAGATGATGACTGTGTGAGAGGGAAAGCATTTCACTTCTGTGATGAATGACCTCCCTTCTGGCATCACACTACCCATAGTCACTGAATTCTCCAGTGTTGTGTAGAACGTCCAGCCAGACAGTCCGGGTAGGGCAGTGAGCCAGAGAGTGTCTTATTCATGGAGTCTAGCCTTCCGAAAAGTGGTGGACATGGCAGCATGTGGGAGCAAACTTTGGGATAGGAGCATTTGCACACCATGTGCCATTGATGTGAGCTGCCAGGCACGGCGATGAACGGTTCACTCCCCTTTTATTAAATGAAGAGTGTAACAGACTAAGGGTCCCCAGAGTCACCAGTAAGTCTGAATATAAAGGTAACTCAGAGTACATCTCATGTAGCTATTTGACCAAAGGATTCTATCCTCCTAGAAATGAGGCTTCGGTTACTCTGCCATGTGTCACCATGATCTCACATCTCCCACATCACCTTTGAGCTCTGCTGAGACGCCACCTATTTCTCACTTTCTGATGCCTTTGCAATGATCATCTGCCATCCCCTGCAGGTATATATACATATACACATACATATACGTGTGTGTGGGCACATATACATATAAGCGCACATGCACATACACATAACACATACATATATATGCATGCATATATATTTATACATATGTATATATACACATATATATCTACGTGCAAATATATATGTGCAAGCTGAAATCCCAGGAATTTCTAAGAAAAGTACCTAATAATAATTTACTGTACTTATTCTCTTATTACAAAAAATGTTTTTTCAATCGTCCTACATGTTGAGGTACAACTTTTTCCCCCCAACAGAGGGTGAATCTAGAAGCTGGCATGATCTGGAAACAACTTGGAGGTAAATGGACATAGAAGCCAAAAACGTCTTGCTAAGCACTTGGCAGCTTGCTTTCCAGCAGTTACCCTTCTCAGTGCCTCCTCTCCTGCCCTTTCTCTCCATGGTAAATATGTAGGCAACAGTATGTATATATTTAGTACTTTTCATTTATCTGGGACATAGTGCTTTGCATAAAACTAAGCATCTCTAGCAAAAAGGAAGCAGACTGTCTTATAAAAATACTCGGGAGGCAGACTGGAGACTGAGGACCTTCTAGAGCCAGATGGAATTAGAATCAGGTCTAAGGGTTGGATCGCAACTCCCTTTTGTATGTCTTGTTTCCTTTGGTTAAATTGGATAATGCTTCTGCAAGCAAGATAGGGGATGTTGTGCTTGAGCGAACCGAGACAACTCCAAAATATGTGCAACTAAGCACGCGTATTAATCCCAAAGATACAATGTGAGGAGGGATACCACAGACCCAAATTATCATGGCTAAATTAATTAACAAAAGCAATTGATTAAAGCTAGCTTTTTTTTTTTATTAGTATACACAGGCTGCCTCCCCCCTAAAGGTGGGATTCGAGATCAACGTTGGGTGTGAGGAAGGCAACATTTTTATAGTTCATGGGTAGGAGGTTTCTAAATGGGGTATTTTGAGGGAAAAAAAACTAGGCAAGTTTACAGAAACAGCATAACAAGATAGTCATAGCAAGATAATCATAACAAGGGAGCCATAACAAACTTTTGAAACAGGTAGGATTTCAAGGTGGTTATTTTTTAAAATAAAGTCATGGTTGCCATTTTCTGGAACAGGCAGTACAGAACCATTTGCATTTAAAGTCACAGGTGAGGTATAGCCCAGTCCTTGAGAGACAGAGGTTTAGTCATAAACAGGAATGAATCTACTTTGCCTTTATTATAAGATGGCTTTCCAACCCAAGATGGAGACAGGCTGGCTCATCACATGCTGCAGAAAACATGTGCACTACACAAGAACTCTTCATCAGTTTTTTTCTTCTTTTCTTTAAAACTGGGCCCTTTAATACTTTCAACAGGCGTTTGAATCTACTGAAAGCACAGCAAGGACAAAATTGTGTATGTGGGAAACTTGCATGTAACACTCCACCTACAGCAACTAGGGCTTGGATCTCTGAGACACTTCTAGATCCTCTTAACTGACACAATTGCATGACTCTTCATATCCTGGTTCCCCATCCTTCAACTTCAACATCCTATGATGAAACTTGTCTACGATCTGTTTGGCAAATAGAAACTAAGTGCGACATCATACCTCCTGGGGAGGAGTTATGTCCCCGGAAGCAGTTTTTTTCAGCCTTGTTTCCAGAGCCCAGCCTGCTACCAGGAATATAATTTACTTACCCAAAAATTGTTAGGAAATGTGTAGGCATTGGTGATATAATAAAAAAAAAGCCTTATTTTTATTCAGCTAAAATTAAATAATGTAAGTATTCCTATTAATACTAAATACTAAAACCACTAGGAAGAAGTTACAGGATTAATTGTTATTTTGTCAGGTCTCACTACATTGTCTAGGCTAGTCTGGAAATTGGCATCTACTGAAGCCAATTGGAATGGGCATCTACTGGAGCCCTGGGATTATAAGCATGCCTACCATACCCAGCTGGCGTTCCTTTAAAATAGAGAGCGTTACAATGTTGTGAATATTTATATTTCTGATTTAACAAACTCTTCATAGCCTGAGGTACATACCAGGACATCCATTTTAGCTGGCAAGTTTAGCCATCTTTGATTGGCAGGTATAAGGATGAGATGAGATTGGGGTGTTTAAATAGAAGAGTTGGAGCCCCTGCCATGCATCTATTGAGTCTTTCTAATCTTGGAATCATTGTATCCATGTAGGAGAAAAAAATTATAAAAGGCATGAAATTTTCCATTGAACTACATGAGAAGTGGGTGCAAAAGCAAGCTTTGAGGAGCATTACTAAGATTATTCATAGCATTAATAATTCCATGTCTATATTGTGAAACCTGTCATATATCAGATGTATATATAAAATTTGTACATATAATATTATGTGTGTTTAAATATTTCATATTTACAGAGTTCCATAATAGCACAGGAGTAAGAAATCAGTCATAAAACATCTCACTTACACTGTAGCCTAGATATAGAGTTTGTAAAACTGAAGAGCCACCTCATCCAGGACCGTTTCCCAGCAGTAGAGGAAACATGACATGTGTCTAGAGCTCTGGAGACTGAGAGCTTGGGTTGGTCCTGTGTCTGATGGCTTGGTGGTTTTGACAGCTTGGGAAAATAACTTAATCTTTCTTAATCTCGGTCTTCTTGTGCATGTGATGGATCCAGTTCACGAAGGTTTTGTGAGTCTTAATGAGATCGTGCACTTAAACTGTTGGGAATGATGCCAGGTTCCTTGTAATTAATTGACCAACACAGGTCATTGTGCCTGCAACCTCAACAGCAAGGCTGGAAATCTTTCTATAGCAAGAATCAAGAGTCTCACATGCAGTGAGTTTAGTGAGGAATTCTCTAAATGTCCCTGGTATAGTCTTATTTCTTGCCTGGGAATCCCTAAGCAGACGCCACTTTTTATGGGATTTGTGTTTATTACCAGCTGAGGCAGAAAAGCCATGGATTAAATTCTGGCTGATATAATTCAGCTTT
Source organism: Mastomys coucha (assembly GCF_008632895.1). NCBI lineage: Eukaryota > Metazoa > Chordata > Mammalia > Rodentia > Muridae > Mastomys > Mastomys coucha. Next base: position 73,301,799 of record NW_022196891.1, on the reverse strand, counting down.
GATTCATGGATGTGAGTTGGGCTATGAAAGCTATTTTAAAAATGAGACAGGTAAGGGTGGACACAGAGGACTCATGAACTACTTTGTACTTGGGCCGCCTGAGCCCGGTATTCTCAGTTGCTTATAATCAAATTCAGGAACATACTCAGAGTTCACCATAAACTGACTCTACTATGAGAAAGTGTGAGGCCGCAAGTCGCACCTCTAACCTTTGTTATGAATTCTCTGTCCTCTGGTGACCACTGAGAGGAGTTCTATGCTTTTCCTTCATGATAGATGAGAAACATTCCTCGGGTGATAAGAAGATTACTAGTCCACCCACCTGCCGTCACCATCCTAAGAATGAGCGCGGCTGTGCTGCAGGCATGAATCTCACTGTCCCCTTAGAGCTATAGATCTTGTGTATCTTCCTCCATCCTTTAGAAGGATGTTGGGAAGCAGAATTAAAGCTTGTCTTGGCTTTAACTTGATGGGGACTCCACCTCTTTATACAAAGTCTCATTCACTTAGAGCTCATTTCTAGATCCAGCCCTGGAACTAAGATACTGTAGGTCTAATAGTACGTAGATTCCCAGTGATCCTTTTACAGTTATTACAAGTTATTAAACAGTGCTAGCATGGCCACACGCCTCCGGGATAAAGAAAACGTCTTTTGGGTGGGAACCCTCGGTCAAGAGTGTGTGGCTTCATACGTACCTGAGGTGCTGCTGCGGGGAGCAGAACACAGGATGTGCAGCAGATGTTGAATTAGTTGACAACGATGCAAGAAGGCTTCACGATGCTCAGCCACTGTTCCTTAGTCTACCAGGAGCCCTTAACTGGTCGAGTAGCTTGATTCCTCCTCCCAAAATGCCAGTCTTGCTGAGCTTTCCAAGATTCTCATCTCCTGGCTCTCCTGAGTTCATCTTTGGTAACTGCCCTGTATTTTACTGACATTGAACCATTGAGGTAGCCTAATGTACTTTTTAAAAAATTATTTAATTCTTTGAAAATATGTGCACATATGTGTGGGCCTGTGCACATGATCAGAGTGCCCACAGAGGCCAGAAGAGGGAGCCAGACTCCCTTGGAACTGGAGTTATGGGTAGTTGTGACACACTGATGTGGGTGCTGGGAGCTGAACAATACTCCTCTGCAAGGGCAGTCAGTCCTCTTAACCTCTGAGCCATCTATCTCTCTATGACCAGTGTACTTCTCTCTATCTCACCAACCAGTCTCTCAAAATACCATTGCCATTCAACTTCATTCCCACTGCTTGCTCCTTCCTGGCGGATGCTCACTGTGTCTGTCCAATGGCCACTTGACCTTACCAAGCCCTTTGCTTTTATCCTGAAATGAGGTTAAACTGCTTTGTTTTTCATCCAATCAGTGGACACTCTCTTCTTTCCGTTGTTGAGGTCAAAACTTGAGAGAGCTTCTCTTGACTCTGATCTCTGCTCTTGGACTCCAGGCCTTTGTCTATAAATAAATATAGAGCTTTTCAAAGCAGATTTTAATTTTAATAATTTTTTTTCACAACTTCTAGTGGGAAATGTCTTTTCTGTTTGCCTCTGAGACAGAGACAACCGTGTCCTGTTTCTGCCCTCACTCTTTAGAACGGGAATTGTTAGGTTGCCCATTCTTCTGCTAACCAACTGGGTAAAGTGAATCCCCAAAGATAAACCAGATTTAGCCCTCTGGCAAGTGTCTCCTAGTTCTTATGTCAAAGAAAGAAAGAATTCCTAGAGAAGAAAAAGAAAAGGCTTGGGAGAAAGTTGGTGAAGGTTTTAGATAAACACTGAAGAGTTGAGTGTCGGCTTTGATAGAGAGAACCATTTCCTGAAACTTTTCAAATAAATGATTAGGTTCTAGTTAGGATGGGGAACATGCAGGACATTCCAGGAATGGCATGGAATTTTCCCAGAAGAGTGTGTATTTTTCCTTTCTGCCCCATTTGGGTGTGGCTCGATATCAGACGTGGGATGGGAAGTGCTGGCATTTCTCCAGCCTCAACACCAAACTGTCAAAGGTGCACACCTTTAATCCAGTACCCAAGAGTCAGGCAGATCTCTATGAGTAGTAGGCCAACCTGGTCTACATGGGGAGTCACAGGCCAGCCAAGACTATATAGTAAGACCCTGGCTCAAAAATTAATTTGTGAAAGGTATCCGTTACATTAGCCAAATTCGCAGGCTAATGTCAGTAACTCAAGAAATGCGTTGTGGTACCCATTTGTGGGATATAATAACATAAGTCAACACTTAAAAAATAACATTTTCTAAGCAAGGACTGGGAAGCCAAATGTTGAACTTCTTAGCACTAGGTCTCTACAGTAATCATTTCCTGAAGGGTAATCGTATTTATTTTGCTGGATTTTAAAGTTCGTGTTGTTAGTCAAATGTGTTGGATTCTTTTTTTTTTTTTTTTTTTTTTTTT
>NW_022196891.1:73288909-73293837 GCF_008632895.1 Mastomys coucha | reverse complement strand
CGGGTCTCTGGCTTAATGTGCTCTCTGGAGGTAGGCCCTCCACTTGCAGGGAAGGGGCAGAGGAGGATTCTTATCCTTTCCAAGTACTGATTTAGAGACAGTACTTCCAGATCCTGCTCACATGCAGCCCTCTTATAGAAGCAGTACATTTGCATAGTCTTTGTTAACTAACATACAGAATTCTCTTCTCCTGACACCCATAGAAAAGTATGCTCCACACATTAGCATAGCCTCTTCAACTTTTGAACACTTACTGTGGACTATTTCAAGCATACACAAAAGATAGAAGAGTGTATGAATCTATAATGCACCTTCCAAATGCCTTGGCATGTGAGGGCAACTTCTATGCCTTTTTGCTGCATTGTTGCCCTTCCTTCTTTCATACCCCAGTTAATGACAATGGAAAGGCTATAATAGAACATTTCTTTATGTTTATTTTTGCTCAGTCCCCAAAGCACACAGAAAACATCCTCAGAAAACAAAACACAACATTGCCATCAACAAATCACTGAACTTTTAACAATTGCTATATTTTTTCCTTCACATACATGGGTGTGATCATTTGTATATGCTTGGCCCAGGGAGTGGCAATATTATGAGGTGTGGACCCTGTTGGAGGAAGTGTGTCACTGTGGGTGTGGGCTTAAGACCCTCATCCTAGCTTCCTAGAAGTCACTCTTTCACTAGCAGCTATCAGATGGAGATGTCGAACTCTCAGCTCTGCCTGCACTATACTGCCTGGATGCTGCCAGGTTCCCACCTTGATGATAATGGACTGAGCCTCTGGACCTGTAAGCCAGCCCCAATTAAATGTCCTTTATAAGACTTGTCTAGGTCGTGATGTCTGTTCACAGCAGTAAAACTATAACTAAGACAATGGGTACCCAAGTATATGCATAATCAATTTGATTTGGTTTGAGCTTATTTAAAAGCTTTAGGCATTACCTTTTACAGTTAATTTTGCTTTATGATTGTATAAAGTAAATAAATAAATAAATAAATAAAGTACTTTGAAAGAAAGCTATTCTATAGTCATGAGCATGCCAATGTAGAGTATTCATTCCTTACTTATAGTATTTTGCTTTAGCCTTATAGTTTATTATGATGATTTAATTAGCTTTGTCTGATGCATACAGTTTGTTGGGATGGGATCCACAAATATATGGTTGGTAATTTTGTTTGAGGGTTGGGTACCTCCAGTCTGTGGAAACTGCATAGCTCAACTAACTATTGTCAATGGATGGGTTATTTCCAGTCTTTGACTGATTGTACATTCATTCCTCTTTTCATTCTTACACATTTGCATAACATACATATAAATAACATTAACTTTCTCGTATAGTATAGAGCATACTTCATGTGTCTTCCCTCCCAATGGATTGGGGGTTTCTCATGAAATGGAACCTTATTTTATTAGTCCATATTTCCTTGAGCCCAGAACAGAGTGTCATCTGTAATAGGAGTTAAAGAAAGATGATTTACTAAGTAAAAAAAAAGAGAGAGATCATAATGACAGAAGTCTATAAACATGGTTTTGCATAGATAATTGAATAACTGAGAATAACAGCAATCTTAGAAAAACCCAACATATATGAGATGGTGAAGAAACAGGGTAGCAGGCAAGGGAGGGAGGGAGAAGCTCTGGAAGGTAGACCCGAAGCCGGGAGAAGGTAGACCCGAAGCCGGGAGAAGGTAGACCCGAAGCCAGGAGAAGGTAGACCCGAAGCCAGGAGAAGGTAGACCCGAAGCCGGGAGAAGGTAGACCCGAAGCCAGGAGAAGGTAGACCCGAAGCCGGGAGAAGGTAGACCCGAAGCAAGGAGAAGGTAGACCCGAAGCCAGGAGAAGGTAGACCCAAAGCCGAGAGAAGGTAGACCCGAAGCCGGGAGAAGGTAGACCCAAAGCCGAGAGAAGGTAGACCCAAAGCCAGGAGAAGGTAGACCCGAAGCAAGGAGAAGGTAGACCCGAAGCCAGGAGAAGGTAGACCCGAAGCCGGGAGAAGGTAGACCCGAAGCCGGGAGAAGGATAGTACCAAGTGACAGATCACTTCATGCAGAGGAAATGGAAGCCTCCCTTAGAAACTATGGGGTTGGAGAGCTAGCTGGAGTGGTTAAGAGCACTGTCTGCTCTTCCAGAGGACCCGGATTCAATTCCCAGCACCCATATGGTAGTAAGTCACAACCCCCTGTAACTCCAGTTTCAGGGGATCTGATTCCATCCTCTTGTCTTCATGGCTACGAGGCACGCAAGTGGTGCACCTATGTACAAGCGGGCAAAACACCCATACCCATAAAATACCAACTTTTAAAGAAGAAAATGTGAGACTTATATCACTAGATATGTCTGGAAGGCACTAGTAAATGTCACCACACATTTATCAGAATGGCTGAGCCAACAAAAACATGAAGAGCTGGAGGAGATGCAGAGAAATTGGTCCCTCAGCCATCACTGGCAACCATATAAAATGAAGAACCACTCTAGAAGACACCTTCATAGTTTCTCATAAAATTAAACAAGCAGCTACCATACAGATCAGCAAGCAGAAAATAAATCAGAGGCCATGTAGAATGATGTCAACACAAAAATAAACGCCTCTGATTTAATCAATCAGTTAATTAAGTTTGTTAACAAAGGTTTATACGGCCCAGATCTCTGTTAAATGGATATGTGTTCCAGTTTGGAAGTCCCCATAGAGAACACTAATGGGAAACTGAAGTTTCTTTCATGCATTACTGAACCAAGAAGATTTTCTGTGTCTTTTTCTAGCCTTACTTTTTAATACGTAGGATGAAATGTTATGAGATAAAGCCCTTTTTTATTAGCATGAAAACAGTTTTAAACACTACGCTGGCACAAGTTTGTCTTTGTTCAAAATCTTGATGTAACTGAGCATGTTTTTCAAAACTAATGCCAAAGCCAGAGGATGGGCTTAACTCATAGCAAAGCAAGTACTTAGGGCGAATGAGACTTTTGGGTTCCCTTCTGAGCACCAAAACCAACCAGCCAACCAAGCAAACAGCACAAAAAGTAATGCCAGGGTTTGTGTCTTCACAGGCTTTTCTTTCTTTCTTTCTTTCTTTCTTTTTTTTTTTTTTTTTTTTTTTTTTTTTTTTTTTTTTTTTTTTTTTTTTTTTTTTTGGTTTTTTGAGACAAGGTTTCTCTGTATAGCCCTGGCTGTCCTGGAACTCACTCTGTAGAGCAGGCTGGCCTCGAACTCAGAAATCTGCCTGCCTCTGCCTCCCAAGTGCTGGGATTAAAGGCGTGTGACACTACCACCTGGCTAGGTGTTTCTATATTCTATATGTTTACTTTAGAAAACCTCATTGGCTATCTCAAGAAATGCAAACCGCAGATGAGTTGGTTTTATCCTATTTAATACCTACCTAATGCTGAACTGACTTGGAGATCCATGATTTTTCATTAGGATATTTTCCATGAATATAATTACATTAGAAAACATGTCCTACCTAGTTTCTTAAGGTTCTATTGCTGTCTGGTTCCCTGAGTGGAAGCCATCAGAAGCAGATAACAGGCCAAGTTTGTTCACTCACTCATTCATTACATTGCATCTTATGAGGTGCCTCTGGAGTAAGCAAACCTTGAGTCTTAAAGTGAGCCAGGGCACACGGTAATGAATCTCTTCCTGTCCACACCCGATGTCAGCTGTCCCCAGGAAGATATGGGTAAGGGTGAGATGCTAGAGAGGCATAGGACACAGAGGGCATACGCAGAGGTTCGCATGTCATACTTGTGACTCATGGTACAGCTGCTAGGAAAGTGTCAACACTGCAACTGTTAGAAAGTACACAGGAGAAAGAAGTGGGGAAGAAAGGAGCACCCTGTGGGCAGTGGATGTGCAATTGCACTCAAGAAACTACACATAATCTTGGATCAAATGAAATCATTAAATTGCTGGCTTTTAAGGTCAAACTGGCAATTTCACATGGTGCAAACTACCAGTCTCTTGTGGCTGCAGAAGAGAGAGCTGAGATGAAATGGCAAAAGGTGAGTTGTGAGCGGGGTGGAGCTAGATGTGGACAGAGCATCCCCACACACTTGAAGCTGAGTTATTCCGGTTGTGTGAATTATAAAACATTGAACAGAATCTCTGGTCTCCAATCAGGTACCCATATCTTTCTTTATCAGCTGTGATAACAACAAATCAACCATCACTCAGACCTTGGCAGATGTCCTCCTGGGCGTCAGAGTCTATTGGCCCAGTTGAGAAACACCAAGAGAGGATCTGATCCTAGAAAAGCATGGAAACAAGTCACTGAGAATATTGGGTTGGGCCTGATACAAAATGCATTCTCAGAGAATAGACATGGATGTAGAACCACATGAGGCTGTCATGAGAAGCAGACAGATGTGTGAGGAGGAAGTATGGAGATAGGAATAGCAAGGAAGAGGATGGTGTGGTTTAAAAACTTGATCATGAGAGTCTAATGGGAGAGTGGAAAGGTGAATGGAAGGAAGGATTCCATCTCAATTCCACGTTCACAGTCAGAGGGAGAAAGAGAAAGTGGAGCAATCAGGGCTTGGGCAGTCGATAGCACCATGTCAGGCAGGAGCATTCCATCAGGATGACAGGATGGAAAGGTGATAATTTGAAGTGTTCCTAACCAATGCATACTGGGATGCCTCCTCCAGTCTTTTCGTTCCTGCCCTGCACACCGTCTTCTTCTTTTTTTTTTTTTTAACTTTTATTGCATTATCAGAAAAGTTACATGATTTCAATTTATCTGAATTTGTTAACATTTAAAAACATATTTTAATTAAATAGAATTGAATCACATTCTTGTTCCCCTTTTGTACCACCACTCCTCCCATAGACCCCCCTTCAATACCTAAAATATCTTTTGTGTCGTATTCCTTAAAATTTATAAAATATTATAACAATAAAAATAAGTATTATAAAAGTTGTTTGATA
>NW_022196891.1:73279571-73285068 GCF_008632895.1 Mastomys coucha | reverse complement strand
TCTCTCTCTCTCTCTCTCTCTCTCTCTCTCTCTCTCTCTCTCTCTCTCTCTTTCTCTCTCTCTCTTAGTCTGGTGATTGAAGGATCAGTGGGTAAATTGAGAAGAGGGTTGAAGAAGATTCTGCTCTAGAAATGACATGAAAATACAGACTTTAAATTTTTCTCCTGTCTTTTTTGTCTTGAAATAAATCTTAAAATTGTATCTTAAAGGTAGAACACATATAGACCATCACAGAACAAAACATCTAAGACAGTTTTCTCCTGTTCCTATTCACCATTGTGTATTTTATTACTGTAGCAGAATGCATGTAACTCCTGTCACCATTATTGGACTCTAAAGGCCTCCTTCACTTCACAATTGCTGTGTAGCATGATTAGTCCATATAAAAATTGCATCCACTCTATCCCCAGCTCCCTTTGCATTCACAGTGAGATGTGATGCCATTTTTCATTTTTAATGGAAACTTCCTCTTGAATGCTTTCATATTATCTGGAAAAATGAGCCTGGATATTAAACAACAAAATGTTTTGATTTATAGGGGGAATTATCTCATCTGCAGGCATAGTAAATAAAATCTATCTTTCATGGACACATTAAATCCATATTTTACAAAAGAGTACCAATAGTGTGTTTGTGTGAATATCCATGGGCAGATAAATAATAATTTAATACTGTAATGCTTCCAATACATAAGTAAATGTTGTACAAAGTAGGCAACCATATACTTTAATTATTATTCCTATTTTAAATGACTTCCTTTTGTATTATATGGAGCTACTCTGACATTTATTATTTCCCTTATAACTCTATATTCTGTCTTTTTATAATGTGCAAGAAATCTTAGGTAAAAATAGCTCTTTGGAAGACTTGATTAACGCAACAAAGGTCAATGTGGTGTAGATTGTGCAAAGATGTGTCCTATTTATAATGTTCTATTTTTATTGTGGGAGCTGTAAAACTATGAATAATCTTATTTATTCCATTTATTCTTTAGTTTATATAAAATTATATCCTACAGTTATCCTGTCACAAACATAATTGACCAGCCTGGTGCCTGAAATGCATTCCATTTTATCTTCTCAGCATGAATAGTATTCAAGTCTCATGGTCATTTTTTTAAAAGAGCCCTGATGGTTGGGAGAATATCATGTGTAGAACAAAGGCTGAAGCACATGCAAAAAAACAATATATTTGCAAAACAAATAGATTCTTTTCCCTTGACCTTGGAACATAAATCTAGTCTCCTACATTTCTTCCTTCCACAATTCCTGACACTATGCCAGGAGCTGCTCTAAGGACTAGGCATGGGAAGGTGAACTCAGGCAGGTTCAATGCCTTGCTAGGGGTCTGTAATCCAGAAAGCAGGGTGTGTGAGAAAATGCTAGCATTCAAACCAATAGCAGCCATGGAAGAATAAAATGGATTAGAAATAGAGAGCATTGAATTGTCCTTCTTGACTAATTCTGTCAAAGGTGGTTCAAACAAGTGTGGAGAGATTGGGAGAATGACCTCTGTGTGTCTGAAAGAACATGGTACACAGAGATCCTGGAGAAGAGCTGTCAAGATGGGGTCCTTTGTGTCACATCCACATGGCTAAGGAACCCTGAGATGAGAAACATGGTAGGACATAGGAATGAAGAGTCAGCAAGGACCAGATCTTTGTGGCTCCCATGTGCCGTTGGAAAGAATCTGTGTTCTAGCTCAAGAGTGATGGGGGAGGTAGAGAGGAGAGTTAGAAAGATCCCCTTTCAGGCTATGTAGATGACCCTAGCTACTGGGTGGACATAGGTTATAGGGTTATCAATGGACACAAAAGATCTGTGAAACAACCTGGGCAAGAGGTGAGAATAGCTGAGATGACTGTGTTTGTGTGAATAGAAGGAAGAGCTCCAGTTTTAATTGGAGTTTAGTGTGGATGAGTGATGAATGATGTGGATGAGCAATTAGATCATCCCTAAGTTTGACACTTATAGGGTCTCTTCCTGCCAATGTCCCACCTCCTATGTCCTGCTTCATCTCATTGGCCATCAGCTTTTTTATTGGCAGGTGGTGCTTCTAAGAGATTCTCTCTATAGACTCCTGCATGTTAAACATTCCTTCTACCTAATATTCTTACTGTAAGATGGTATGCTGTGTTCAGCAGTCAGTTTCCTCCTAAATCATACGTATAACAAATCACTTGGTTACATCAAGAGGTCACACTGAGGGACAGATGGATATCATATAGGGCTGTATAAACACAATCTATATATAATCTATGGTGTTTTCACAGCACTAAAATCATGTAATGATGCATGTCTCAGAACTCAACCCATTGTTAAGTAACACATGACTACAGCATACACACAAATCAATTGATGCTAAGCAACCGTGATTATAACATACACAAAACTTTCCTGTCATCCCATGCTAACTACTGTCTCCACAATATTCTCAGATATGGAACTTGAGCCTGAAAGGGAGAATGGCCCAAGACAGACCTTGAGCTAAGGTTCTCTAATTCAAAGTCTTGGGGTCTTTTCCCAGGATCAGGATGCTCTTTCATCCCCCTGGGAATTCAGTCAAAATCAATGTATGTTGGTCTTTTCAGTGAATACTGGGGAGAAAGTTAGACCAGACAAGGCACAAACCTAGATGGACTATGGCTATGGCACAAAGGAAAATGCTGGAATTAATAGAAACACACACACACACACACACACACACACACACACAAACAGAGTCTCACTATGTATCCTGGCCTGGCCTTGAATTTACAATCATTCTGTCTCAGCCTTCTGAGCATGAGCATTATTGACTTGCATCACCCCGACTAGCATTTTCTGAATTATGGAACCACTATTGTGTATGAGATCTGCCAGACTACAGACAAGTAGATGAGCATACAACATGTGCTTGGTGCTTTTGATTAAAGATGAGTTTTAATCTTATCTTGAGATATCTGTCTGGGATTACACATTTCTTACTTTCTATAGCTGAAGTCCTAGGGAATGTTTGCTTCTCATCAAAAGCAGCTTCAATAGAGTATCTTCATTTTTTTTTTATAAAAAGCATTACACCAGAATTGTTTGATATTCGGTACATAGTGAGAAAAATATTATCATAAGCTGGCATTTTTTTCTCCACTTAGCTACCATTGCCTCCTCAACAAAGCCCAGAGATAAGAGGTTAAACTCATCACTAAGAATCCTTTTTTTGTTTTATGACTAAAACACATTTCTGAGACCAAGTAGGGCTTTATTCTCCAGTAGCACTCCAGCGACTGGACTATTTGGAAAGCATGAATAGGCTCAGCTAATCTTATATATCTTGCATTTTCTTAATTGTTGTTAGCTGGATTTATTTTATTTTATTTCATCCAGAACACACATTTAATTTGGAATCATTCCCAAGACATGTAAAAGTGAGTGCCAACATCTTTTCAAACACAAATTGGATTTAATAATGTTTATGTTGAACACGAGCAATTTAGCTATTTCTTTTCACATAAATCTCTTCTCCTCATGCTGAGCAGACCTCTAGGAGACTGACACTTATTATAGATTTTTCTCAATCAATTAATATTTATTGAGCCTGTAATACGTGTGGAAACCAGCACTAAGCGGGGGGGGGATTAAAAAACTTGAGTGTAATCTGTTCTCTAGCTCACAAATTAATTATTGAGAGGAAGCTGAGCAGCCATCTCTGTGAGGAAGAACATTTCCAGAGGAACCTAAGGCTGGAAGGAGCCCAGGATAGCCCCTCCTCACCTCTTGCTGAACTCAGCTGGATCTGGTGCATAGATTCTTCTCATTTCACTCTTTCCTTTCACTTGATTGCTGTTAATGTGGGGGATGATCAAGTCCCTGGGTTTTCTTGGGGGATTTCAGAAAGTGTTGATGCTTAGACTTTTGTCGTAGCCTGGTATACGGATCTCTGAGAGCTCTCCTCGACCTTCATAGCCCCATTCCCCTCTGGGTCAACAAAAATCTGAAGATCCCTAAAGTTTCATGTTTGATGTATTAGTGTTCATAAAAATGTTAAAAGTTTGTAGCGGGTTTTGCGTGCTTTCTCCTTACAATGGTCACGAGGCATGTGCTAGCCTCCTGTTACTGTAGTAAGTGTGTGAAACAATCAGTTTATAAAGAAGAGAAGTATGTCTGGATTCATAGTTTCGGAGGTTTCAGCTTCTTGTCTTTGGGACCATGGCAAGGCATGGTATGGCAAAAAATCCTTTGCCTCATTTCCAGGACAGGAATGGAGAAGTGAAGTAGTCTTTAAGACTTCATGTCCTAAATATTCCACCACCTCTCAATAGTGCCAAGGGCTGGGGACTGGGCCTTTAACACAGAAACCTTTTATGACCACTTATCCAAACCATAGCAAGGGTAAAGTGCTATCCTCCCATTTATTAGTAAGGATACCATATTTTAGAGTTCAACAGCTCAGTTATACACCCTAGCTAGATAATAAATATTTAAACCTTGAAGTTGTAACTCCAAAATCCATGTATGTTCCACCTAACCACGGCATCTGTGATTACCAGAGGCACTACAAAGTCCTTGATGATCAATTAACCAAGTGCTATGGGGAAAGACACCTGCTACTTGCTCCAGGCAAATCAAAGGGCTTTATGGAAGAAAGGAAACGTATCTATCTCTTCCCCATCCCTGCTTTGCTGTGGCCCAGACATCGTAGATGTGATGTTTTTGATGGATTGCAATATTTTTAAAGAAATTCATTGAGTAGTAAGAACTTTCTGTAGATAAACACAATCCTTAACAGTATTTCATCCACAGTAATGGTACTTTATCCACAGTAGTATGTTTTATTGACAGTAAGTCTATAGAGTAGAGGGCTAGTCATTTTCTCCCTTAGCTTACATGTAACTGCCTGTATTTCTGGGTGATGTGTGTGTGCTATAATGCTGGGTCCTTTGGCTACCTGTGCTATGAATATGTGAAACATTTCCTGCTCTGTGCCTTTATTTAGCCTTTCTTTGGAGTTGACTTATCCTTATATCCTGAGAGTCTGTGTTAAATTTCTATAGTTAATAGGGAAGCTTTAATCTGGAAAGTAAATCTTCAAGTGTTTTCATGAGAGGTTGTAAGACTCTAACGAGCCTTAGCTTACTGGACTCCCAAGTGAACAACGCAGAGCCAGGGATCGATGCAAAAGCAAGAGGAATTTATTGTTCCAGCATGCTGGGGTTGTCACCCTGCACCTGAAGGAAAGGGGATGACCTTGGGTGGCAGTTCAGCAAGTTTTTATACAGTTTCCAGGGGCAGAATAGAGAATCAGCAACTAGGTACAATATGATTGGTGGAACAGTGTGCCCTTTAAACTGATTGGTCTTTAGGAAATGAGGTAGTAGGGGCTTAATTAGCCTCTTCCTTCCAGGCTATGTGCTCACTGACCTGTCTCTTCCAGGAGGCGAAGGGTGCCTGGTGGAATTTTCCAATGGCTCTGAGCTGACATCTTCAAGGTATTGGAGTTTATGCATCTAGAATTGAGGTTT
>NW_022196891.1:73273067-73279475 GCF_008632895.1 Mastomys coucha | reverse complement strand
ACAGGAACAGCAATCGGAAGTACATCCTACCTCATACATCTTTTCTAAGTAAATATTTGTACATGTTTCAGCTCTGCTGCAGAAACTCCAGGATGTGCAAGATGTTCCCAGGGAAGGGGATAACAGGAAAATCTTAAGTGATCTAGATAGTGAGCACATTATTGCAGAAAGGCATTGTGTCTCCTAAGCTTTGTTTCTACCTAAACAGAGATCTCTATTCTCTTGTTCCTTTTGGAACAGAGCACAGATCATGGTGGATTACATGCACTGGCCTTGTGGGTATTCCTGACAGCAGGGTCATAGATTCTTCTTCCGTACTGATATGTTTTATACTTCCCTATTTCATGCTTCTTCTCTTTATTTATTTATTTATTTAATTTGTTTATTTTAGTAGTTTCATAGATTATGTAATCTGATTATATTCACCCCTATTGCCTTCTCTTGGCTCCTCCCTCTCTTACTAAACTTCTTCTCAACTAAGCTTCTATTTCTTGTGTGTTGGGGGGCGGGCAGGCCACTGAGCTTAAGTAGGGTGGCTTACATGAGCATGGTTGGGAAGTTATCTGCTGGACCATGAAAAAATCTGCTGAAAGAAACAGGCATGCCTTATTCTAGAACCCATAGCTAATAGTTCCTCAGGAAAAGGGTATGAGGGCTCATGCTCCCCTTGCCACCCATGGTGGAATATCTGTGAGCCCAGTCTTGTACCGTTAACCATGGATGCTCTGTGTTCATGAGCACATTGCCCATGCTGTGTGTAGAGGATGGTTTATAGCACTGCTCCCCAATTCCCAAGCGCTTACATTCTTCCTGCCCCCTCTCTGGCGATGTTTCTTAAGTCACAGGATAGGTAACATAGGGCTGTGCAGTTGTCTCTTATTCTCAGTTCTTGGGGCAGCTATGAGTTCCTGAGACTTTTCTCTCTATATAATGACAATTTGGTTTTTCCAATTTGGATGCCATTTGCTTACTGATGGTTTAATTGTTTGTTCCTTCGTCTACTCACTCTATGCAGCACTTCCAGTATTGTGTTGTAAGGAAGTTTTGAGAGCAGGCATCCTCTTGTTCCTCCACATCTTCGGGAGAAAGTTTTCGACCTTCCTTCATTCTGTAAAGTTAGCTGCTGTCTTTTTATAAGTGGGATAAGTGGGCTTGATTATTTAAGAAAATCCAACCTTCCATCTTTGCAGCTCACTAAAGGAATATTTTAAAAGACTGGCAAACAATGTTGTTGGTAGAGCACGGGAAAGTGAGAGCTGAGATCTGTCCTGGCCATAAGGAGGTTGTGGGAAACCTGACACTGACAGGCTGTCTCCGAATTAGTGAAAGACAGAGACAGTGATTGTAAATACTGTGAAATAATTACTGTGGCAGTCTTAGTGTGGAACCAAGAAATGGGCAGTGGATAATTATTTTCTGATCGTTACTTCTTAGAGGCATTTCTGCTATTGAAACAGCTATTCTATTTTCGAGCTCACTAGAAATTATATTGTATATTTTGCTTTAGTAGCTTAAAAAAAAAAAAAAAAACCTTGGTTGCTAGTGTGGTTGCTGTGTAAACTCTTGTTGAGTTTTCTTTCACTAAGGCCAATATCTCTTTGTGGTCTGTGTTGCCCTGAGTCACTATTCCAAGACTGCCCCTACCCCTACCCCAGCCCTCTAAGCATCTCCAAGTATTTAACATATACTGCAAACTTTGGTTGCTGTTGTAATTGCTGACTCCTGGGTATATCACTCACTTCTTGTCCCCTAATTGTCTAATGAGTCTTTGGAAAAAAAGGAAAGTAACTTAAATGTTTGATGTATGCTTTAGTGTATTCGTGGAAGAAGTAGGGTCTTTATTTAAACAAGAAAAACGTAAATTTCATGTAGGGAAAGAGGACAAGAACACAGGTTAGTTAGGTAGAGCCAGTTTTGGTCCCAGGCTGCTAGGAATCCTGGCGGCAGGAAGAGAAAGGGCCATCTGCTTTGTCCCATAGGGTGGTCCCCCTCTGAGCTTCCTTGCTGTCATGAGCCAGGTGTGATGCTCTAAAGACAGCTTTTGCTCAAGGCTTCTTCTAGCCAAGGTCTGCAGAAGACAGCACAACTAACTTGGGGGAGGAGCTTGCAGGCTGATGTGTTCCCTTGAATGACATTGCTTTTGACAGAGTGATATGTTCTTCTTAGCCCTCTCCATAGCATGTCCCGAGGCACAGAGAATATCCATCGTGCCCGACATCAGACTGCACTTGCTTCACTCACAGTAAACCTCACTTCTCACCAGGTGCATGCCCTGTGTGTTAAGCAACCAAATACAGAGTAGATACTGTGAAGACCTATGGAAACTTTTGTTTGGTTAAATTATTCCTTCACTTGTCTGGCTAAAAGAATATAAAAAACCTTTCTTCAGTCAAATCCTTGGAATCTCCACTCCTGTAAAACAAAATCCCCTTTTAAACCATATTTAATTTTATCATTTCCCCAGCCTTTGATATCTTTCTGTACTTTTAAATTGTATTTAAATTTTTCTAAACAATTCTGTTTGCCTCTCATTTTCTTTTGCTATATAATAGAATTATTGAAATAATGACCACCTCTTAAAACTGTAAAAGTAAAATCAATGTACATATGAGGTAGAGCCCCAACTTTTGATCATCTTAAAAGCTATATCCTTTTTGCCTTTTTAAACACAACCATGTTTTCTCAGGCATTTTCCAAGGTCTTTTGCATGAGGGATGGGGATAAGCTCTCATTAGGGTGACTACAGTCTTCCTGCAGACTAAGCTAGATGTATTCTCCTGGGTCTTACTGAATACAAATTTTATGGTGGGCTGCATACTGAAATGAAAAGATCTTATACATTTTTCAATTCCAATATCAATGTGCTTTTGGACATTTGTATTCTGTTATTTTCTCCTTCAGCAGCCAATAACCATCTCTGTCATTTTCAGCTTTTTAGTGACCTGGGATAAACAATTCCACCAGGGTCATTTGACCACGGCATCAAATACCAGACACTTTATAGAATTTGCCTCACAGCATGTTGTAAAAGTGTATTCCTTTGTTTGGTATTATAATAAGGATCGAATCTAAAATTTGAGAGCTTAAAAAAAAAGTCTAAGCAGAGAACAGGAGAGCAAGGGTTTTTCTTCTATCTTTTAGTTATCTCTGCCTGACTCCGGAATAAGCGCCAGTTGGTGAAGTCTTTTTCCCCAGATGACCGGGGGCGACCTTCATCATTTATGAGTACAAGTTCCTCTGAGCAGTACCTTTGCTGACTTGTGTGTTTATGTCCAGCACAGGGCTACCTATTCTAGCCAAAGCACAGCAGAGTCTAAGTGTATCTCACAGTATGGAGAACATGTCCTCCAGCTGTGATTATATATTGGCCTCTTTGGCTTCATAAAAGAGAAAAGTTGGTATGTCCAGGTTTAGTGGGTTGTATATAAATCCACACACTTGCCTGCTCCTTGGAGCTATTAAATGATATATATTTTATGATCCTATTGTTTATTAATCTCCCAATGAAACCTAACTGCCTATTGTAGAGGGATGATTGGTTTGCATGCCTATTATTCAAGGAAACTTGGCTCTTTTTATATCATTTTATATTAGACAAGGGAGCACAGGAAATCTAAACAGGCTGTCTCCTTCTTTTTCTGTTGCTTTAGATACACAACCAAAGATCTTTTTCCTTAGAGCAGTGTTTCTCAACCTTCCTAATGCTGCAACCCTTTAGTACAGTTCGTCATGTCATGGTGACCCCTAAACATAAAGTTATTTTGTTGCTACTCCAGAACTGTAATTTCTGTACTGTTAGAAATTGTAATGCAAATATCTGATATGTGGGATATCTGACATGTGACCCCTAAAGGGGTCATGACCCGCAGGTTGGAAACCACTGCCTAAATGGATGCTTAAGAGGTTTTCTTCCTAGTATAGGTTACATAATCCTAGAGGGACTCTATTAAGCATAGTTATAGATACCATGTGTAACCATAGTAGTATCATTAAAAGATATATCTAAACAGGGTTCTTTGTAAGAGAAGCATATTTCTTATTTTGGTCACTCAGCTTATGCAAATTATCATAGATAGCAGACCTTTTGAGAATAAGGCGTGTATTAAATTACAAATCCTCATTTTATTAATCACCCATAATTTAGCATGTACAACCGGGAACTGGTTTTTGAAAGTTTGTTAATAATTATGTTTTCATACTCAATGTAATGGAGCCCTGTGAAAAAAGTGGAGCCCCAGGCAACAGCACATGGAAGCCCTCACCTCATGGATTGCGTGAGAGAAGACAAAGTAATTTCATGGTACAGTTTCTACAAAATCAGGACCAGGGGCATCATCCACTCATTGGTCTGCATGTGTAATGGGTTGGGATATTGTAGGAGGGTGCTGGAGTCCCTGCATTGAATGATTGAAAAGAGTATGAAATGCAAACACAAACAGTACTGGCTGCAAATGGAATTGTAAAGGCCATGGATGCGATGGGCCGGGAAAAAGGCCATCCTTTGGTAAACTGGACTTTGCACTGGGTTCATTTTGTCAGGCATCCATCCCAGCGGCTGCACTGACTCTTGTCACAATGAATGCCGAGCTCAGGGGATTTTGTCATCCAGGAAGAGTTAGATGTTGTCTTTGGACAAACAAACGTACAAAGCAGTACAGGAAAGGTACCCCAGAAAAATACATTGGGGTCTTTCCAGTCAGTAGCCCCTGACAGCAAAGGCTATTTTCTAATGCAAGAGCACAGAAAAGTGCTTTGTGTCATATGTAGAATTGTGCAAAGTGTGAATGCAGCCTTGCCTTTAAATTAAAAACTCGTGATTTTTCTAGTCTTGGCAAGACTCTTTGGAGGTTGCGCTGAATGTATGAGCTAAAGACAAAAGAATGAGCAGATGCCGTGTTTATGAAAACTAGCAGAGACAGCTTCCATAGAAATGGGAAACAAAACCAAGCTTCTGCAGAAGGCTCCAGAGCAGTGAAGGGGAAGAAAACTCAACAAAAGGAGAGCTTAAAGTAGAAATCCCAGAGAGGAAAATAGGAGGTGGAGGAGGTAAATATATAACAGGAAAAAGAGGGAAAGGACTTGGTTCTATACACAAGTATTCTATACACACACACACACACACACACACACACGCATATCTGACATACATGTGTGTATATATTACTATAGAGGAAATTTTTAAAAGTTAAAAGAGAATTGGATGGGGAAATTTTTGAGAATACATTCCTGAGTGGCAAATAAAATTTAAGGTAAATGAAGCGGGAGTCTGAGCTGAGAAATGCTGATTTTGTTTCAGCAGCTGCCTCTTGTGAGGAATGAGAGTGGAACGAGGTGCTAGACCCACGTACGGTAGACAGCTGATGTTTGCTTCTCGCACAAGCCAAACCTTCCGTGGAGAAGCTAATTCTATCCTGAAAGCTATCACTTCCGACCCAAGAGAAATGATTTTACACCTGCAAAGAGTTCATGAAAACATAGCACTCTTTGGAGAAATTTGAGACACGAAGCTCATCTTTGATAAAACATATACTTTAAGCTCTTATTTTCCTGGGGATGCTTTATTGCTTACTCCTGAGACCTTTTGAAATGTTGAAATATGTGCACGTGTGTCAGGGGAGGGATGTGTGAAGGTGAGTTCAGGTGCCTGCAAGGGACAGCTCCCCTGAAGCCGGAGTCACAGGTGGCAGTGAGCATCGCAGTGTGGGTGCCGGGAACCAACTCTAGTCCTCTACAAGGCTAGAAAGAGTTCTTAAAGGCCAAGCCTTCTCTCCAACCCCTCAGACTTACTTTTTAAAGACACATAAATGAATCTTTTGTGGACTATGTCAGTCAGTAAGATTTCTTTTAAGTTCTCCATAGTATTGTGGGAAAAAAATGTCTTCTATCCACTCTTCAGTGTCCTGTAGCCATTCTTACACCTATACAGTTCTATGTATGTACAATACATGTGGGTGTATGTACAGGCATATGCAGCTGTATGTTAAGGCCAGAGTATGTCTTCCTCTACTATTTTCTTTCTTACTCTGAGACAAGATCTGCCACTGAACCAACATCAAGTATGCAAGCTACTTACTTGCAGGTCCTTCTCAGTAAGCCCTCGATAGGCTCCCTGAGGACCCATTGTCTGTAGGGAGATGAGAACAGCGAGTCTGGGCTACCTTGCCTGTTGAATCTGAGGTAAGCTGCTTGGGGCACAATCAAAGAACTAGCACAGGGTAGTTAGCAAAATAAAATGGGTTTATTTACAGTTTTGGCCACGACTGCAGAGAAAAATTCTAGGCTTTTCTCAGCCTTGCCCCCAGCAGTGGATCAAAAGCCAGAAAATATTCATATGTGGATTTAGCTGTGAGGTAGGTCTCAGGATATATTCCCTCCCTCTCTCTCTCTCTCTCTCTCTCTCTCTCTCTC
>NW_022196891.1:73271862-73272626 GCF_008632895.1 Mastomys coucha | reverse complement strand
GGGCTATTCTCATGCCAGGCATTTTCTCAAGAAATTTTTATTCTTTAGGATCCTTGACACATAGCTGTGGTCTGTGAGGTTTGGTCTGTTGCCCCCAGGGATGAGGAGATCCTCATGGGTACCAAGTGATGCTATGTAACCTTGTTCCTTAATTTAAAACTATTGGTTGAGTAAAGATGTATGACTATAGCCTGTAGCTGGGCAGAAGATGGTAGGCAGTGCTTCGGATCCTGGACTTGGGGTCTGAGGTAGAGACTACAAGGAGGAGGGGGAGAGAGGAGAAAATGCCATGGGGTAAGGGATTGTGAGAACAGGCCACGAGAGCTGGCTACTCGTAGTAAGATCAGCCTAGATGGACATGGCAAGTCATATCTTGGGGTTATTGATAGATACTAATAGCTTAGAGGTAGATATCTGCCCAGCTCTAGTGTTGATTAAAGCTTATTATAAATATAGAAAATATTGTGTCTTTTATCAGTGAACAGAATGATCTAAGACGGGGTAGAAACCCCTGACTGAGATTAAATATTTACTACAACAGTGGTCCCTCTTTCTTTCTTGTCCCTCTTGAGAGATTTGGGTTGATTCTGGAAATATGACTGTGCTTAAACACCATGAACAGAGTGCAGTAGAAGTTCAGTGCAGTCAGAAGATGCCCAGTTAATAACAGGGGACCACGCTCAAGAACTCCTTCTTAAGAACCTCTTGGCTCCATTTTGGAAGGGCTGGCATAAGTAATTCCAGTGTGTGTGTGTGTGTGTGTG
>NW_022196891.1:73265525-73271852 GCF_008632895.1 Mastomys coucha | reverse complement strand
TGTGTGTGTATGTGTGTGTGTGTGTATGTGTGTTTGTGTGTGTGTCTGTGTGCTGGTTGTTGAGACAAGGCCTTGCTATGACCTCATAATCCTCTGGCTTTGTCACAATGTCTGTCCATTTTGGTGCTGACAACTTCCACCTTGTGTTTTTGCTAAAAACATCACTGCTAACCAACCTGTGGTTTGGTTTTAACTGTCCTTCTTGCTGAGTTGAAATCTGTCCCAGTCAGTCTGACCCACACTGGTAGTTGGGAGTTAATGGCAAAAAGACCCTTTGGGCCAAATTGAAGCATCTGAGAGGTCAAAAGGGAGGGCCTCTAGGCTGAGTTTATGGGAATCCATCTTTACATTGAGTTTTGTCCCTTCTCTTTGCTACAAGTTGTTCTTGTGGGAAGCTAACATGCAATCACTGTAAAACTCTACAAGGAAACTACAAAAGCAAACACAGGAAGATTTAGTCATTTAGAAAACAGTCCTTTCCATTTTTTAGAATGGCACTGTTGGGATATAATGTGCTTGAGCACACAGACTTATTTGTACCTTATACAATGATTGTCATATAATAGGATGGCTTGCTTGAGTGCCCGTCTAAGCCTTGTATTTTTGCAGGCTTCAATAGTGGAGGGACACAGATTTATAAGCCAAACAACAGTAATTAGTATAAGGGGTAATCTATATCTATATCAAAAGTAAAAGTTAACTGCATATATATGTGTGTGTTTATACATATATATATATGTGTATATGTATATGTATGTATACAAAGTTAACATTCACTTTTGAAGTAAAATGTGAAATATTTATAGCTTTATACCTATACAAATTGAGTGATCAGTACTTATGATCAAAAGTAGACGTATTATCTTATGTTCTACATCTCATATACCCAATAGCACCAACAATTATTTAGTTAGTTAGAGCAAGCAGATGCAGAGCATCTTCTCAGTATCAGGACTACCCAAGTAATAAAGTCCCGTTATCAGAATGCTACCAAATGCAAACAGCAGAAGAACCAAGGCCTGTCTTGCATTGGAGGTACGTAAGGTCTAGTCTAGATGCCGCATGCGTTGTATAAAAGGCAATATGGATTGGCTGCCTTGTGTGTATTAAACCCGTGTGTCCTTGTAAGATGCTACAGACTTTTTATGACATTTACATAAAACGTAGACATACCTCATTTTAAGCACTCTGATGTATATACATCTAGAGTTACAGACATCCCCAAGGCACCGTGCATAATAATCGAGAGCAGTGTTTACTTAACCAGTCTTCGAATGTAATCATGGAAGACTTTAAAACACATACCCACTTTCAATAATTGAGCTTGTCAAAGCGATGAAAACCTGCTCTATAGCAGAACGCAAAGGAGAGTGTCCTGATCAACACAAAATATTAGTGTACTCTCTTTAAAGCCATTTTTGGAGGCATTACAAATGGCAGATCCGTGGTTTCAGAAAGCCTTTAGCGGCTTCTTCCAATTTAATAAAATCTCAGAAAGCTTTATTTGAAACATAAAAAAAACACTGACCCTGTGTTTTAAAGTCCTAATGGTTAAAAATATAAATACAGGCAAGACATGTGTGAACATTTTTGGAAATTTTTCTATTTTCTCTTGGTAACAAATCTAACATTTCTCAAACACCGGTTTAAGTCCTATGTGCTAAGTGGCGTTTGGGATAATTTAACAGTTTCAATTTATGTGAGCACTCATTTTCCTATAAGCTAATGTGGTACCATGAAAACGCTATACAAATATAACATGTGCGCATTTAGACATTGATTGAATACATACACCGCAGTACATAAAATATGCACATGGATGGTCAGGGACACTAAGCTTACAGCTTTCTAGCGTGCTGCTCTGGTTATCTCCTCCACAGCACTAAGCAATCCCAAATCTGGACTTCAAAACCATGGCTGTCTTTCAAAGACACCAAAGAGACACAGAACAAAACCTCAGTGTCACAGAGAAGGCCCTAAGAGGCCAGTGAAAGCAAAAAAGAAAAAAAGTCCAGAGTTTAGGCTTGTCATTTATGGTCCTTGTTTTAAGAGTTAGCCAGATGGTGGTAAACCATAGAACTTGAGAGGTAGAGGCAGAAGGGTCATAAGTCCAAGGCCATCATTGCTCGTGTGGGGACTTTTTAACTTCTGTGTGTAGGTGCTATGTGCACAGCTGTGTGGGCCTGTGTTTAAGCCTGTGCGTGTGAGCAAAGGCTACCCTGCTCTCTAGGATCCCACCTTATTCCCAGGAGACAGGATTTCTCACTGACTCTAAAGCTAGCTAGACTGGAAGCTGAAGCCCCAAGGAACCCTGATGCCTCCGACCCCTACACTGTACCAGGCTACAGGCATGTACACTGCCACAGTGAACTCTTTTTTTTTTTTTTAAGATATTTCCTTTATTTACATGTCAAATGATTTCTCCTTTCCCAGGTTCCCCTCCAAAAAACAAAAACAAAAAACAAAAAAACCCAACAAACAACAACAAGAACAAACCCCTGTTCCCTTACCCCTCCCCCTGCTCACCACCCACCCTCTCCCACTTACTGGCCCTGGCATTCCCCTACACTGGGGCACAGAACCTTCACAGGGCCAAGGACCTCTCCTCCTGTTGATGACCAACTTGGCCATCCTCTACTATACACATGCGGCCAGAGCCATCAGTCCCACCATGTGTATTCCTTGGTTGGTGGTTTAGTCCCTGGGAGCTCTAAGGCTACTAGTTAGTTCATATTGTTCATCCTAAGGGGCTGCAAACCCTCAGCTCCTTCGGTCCTTTCTTTAACTCCTTCTTTGGGGACCATGTGCTCAGTTCAATGGATGGCTGTGAGCCTCTACTTCTGTATTAGTCGGATACTGTTAGAGCCTCTAATGAGAAAGTTATATCAGGCTGGAGTGCTCTTCCTTCAGTCTCTGCTCCATAGTTTGTCTCTGCAACTCCTTCCATGGGTATTTTGTTCCCCCTTTTCAGAAGGAACGAAGTATCCACACTTTGGTCTTCCTTCTTGAGTTTCTTGTGGTTTGTGGATTGTACTTTGTATATTCTGATCTTCTGGGCTAATATCCACTTATCAGAGAGTACATACCATGTGTGTTCTTTTGTGACTGGGTTAGCTCACTCAGGATGATAGTCTCCAGATCCATCCATTTCCCTAAGAATTTCATAAATTCATTGTTTTTAATAGCTGAGTAGTACTCCATTGTATAGATGTACCACATTTTCTGTATCCATTCCTCTGTTGAGGGACATGTGGGTTGTTTCCAGTTTCTGGCTATTATAAATAAGGCTGCTATGAACATGGTGGAGCATGTGTCCTTATTACATGCTGGAGCATCTTCTGGGTATATGCCCAGGAGTGGTATACCTGGGTCCTCTGGTAGTACTATGTCCAATTTCTGAAGGAACTGACAAAGTGCTTTCCAGAGTGGTTGTGCCAGCTTGCAATCCCACCAGCAATGAAGGAGTGTTCCTCTTTCTCCACAACCTCTCCAGCATCTGCTGTCACCTGAGTTTTTTATCCTAGCCATTCTGACTGGTGTGAGGTGGAATCTCAGGTTTGTTTTAAATTTGTGTTTCCCTGATGACTAAGGATGTTGAACATTTCTTTAGGTGCTTCTCAGCCATTCAGTATTCATCAGTTGAGAATTCTTTGTTTAGCTTTGTACCCCATTTTTTAATAGGGTTATTTGGTTCTCTGGTGTCTAACTTCTTGAGTTCTTTGTATATATTGGATATTAGCCCTCTATCAGAAATAGGATTGGTAAAGATCTTTTCCCATTTTGTTGGTTGCCATTTTGTCCTGTTGACAGCGTCTTTTACCTTACAGAAGCTTTGCAACTTTATGAGGTCCCATTTGTCAATTCTTGATCTTAGAGCATAAGCTATTGGTGTTCAGTTCAGGAAATTTTCCCCTGTGCCTATGTGCTCAAGGCTCTTCCCCACTTTCTTTTCTATTAGTTTCAGTGTATCTGGTTTGATATGGAGGTCCCTGATCCATTTGGACTTCAGCTTTGTACCAGGAGATAGGAATGGATCAATTTGCATTCTTCTACATGCTAACTGCCAGTTGAGCCAGCACCATTTGTTGAAAATGCTGTCTTTTTTCCACTTTATGGTTTTAGCTCCTTTGTCAAAGATCAAGTGACGATAGGTGTGTGGGGTCATTCCTGGGTCTTCAATTCTGTTCCATTGATCTACCTGCCTGACACTGAACCAATACCATGCAGTTTTTATCACAATTGCTCTGTAGGCCTGCTTAAGGTCTGGGATGGTGATCCCATCAGAGGTTCCTTTACTGTTGAGAATAGTTTTGGCTATCCTGGGTTTTTAGTTATTCCAGATGAATTTGCAAATTGCTCTTTCTAAGTCTGTGAAGAATTGAGTTGGAATTTTGGTGGGGATTGCATTGAATCTGTAGATTGCCTTCGGTAAGATGGCCATTTTTACTATATTAATCCTGCCAATCCATGATCATGGGAGATCTTTCCATCTTCTGAATTCTTCTTCAATTTCCTTCTTCAGAGACTTGAAGCTCTTGTCAAACAGATCTTTTACTTGCTTAGTTAGAGTTTTTTATATTATTTGTAACTATTGTAAATGGTGTTGTTTCACTAATTTCTTTCTCCACCTGTTTATCCTTTGTGTAGAGGAAGGCCTGTCTGGTTTGCTTGAGTTAATTTAATATCCAGCTACTTTGCTGAAATTGTTTATCAAGTTTAGGAGCTCTCTGGTGGAATTTTTGGGGTCACTTAAGTATACTATCATCAGCAAATAGTGATAATTTAACTTCTTCCTTTCCAATTCATATCCCTTTGATCTCCTTTTGTTGTCTAATTGCTCTGGCTAGGACTTCAAGTACAATATTGAATAGGTAGGGAAAGAGTGGGCAGCCTCGTCTAGTCCCTGATTTTAATGGGATTGCTTCAAGTTTCTCTCCATTTAGTTTGATGTCGGCTACTGGTTTGCTGTATATTGCTTTTACTATGTTTAAGTATGGGACTTGAATTCCTGATCTTTCCAAGACTTTTATCATGAAGGGATGTTGGATTTTCTCAAGTGCTTTCTCAGCATCTAATGAGATGATCATATGGTTTTTTTTCTTTGAGTTTGTTTATGTAGTGAATTACGTTGATGGATATTCAAATATTGAACCATCCCTGCATCCCTGGGATGAAGCCTACTTGATCATGGTGGATGATCGTTTTGATGTGTTCTTTGATTCGGTTTGCAAGAATTTTATTGAGTATTTTTGCATCGATATTCATAAGGGAAATTGGTCTGAAGTTTTCTTTCTTTGTTAGGTCTTTATGTCATTTAGGTATAAGAATAATTGTGGCTTCATAGAATGAATTGGGTAGAGTACATTCTGTTTCAATTTTGTGGAATAGTTTGAGAAGTATTGGTATTAGGTCTTCTTAGAAGGCCTGATAAAACTCTGCACTAAACCCATCTGGCCCTGGGCTGTTTTGGGTTGGGAGACTATTAATGACTGTTTCTATTTCATTAGCAGATATGGAACTATTTAGATTGTTGATCTGGTCTTGGTTTAACTTTGGTACCTGGTATCTGTCTAGAAAATTGTCCATTTCATCCAGGTTTTCCAGTTTTGTTGAGTCTAGGCTTTTGTAGTAGGATCTCATGATTTTTTGTATTTCCTCAGTGTCTGTTGTTATGTCTCCCTTTTCTTTTCTGATCTTGTTAATTAGGATACTGTCTATGTGCCCTCTAGTTAGTCTGGCTAAGGGTTTATCTATTTTGTTGATTTTCTCAAAGAACCAGCTCCTAGTTTGGTTGATTCTTTGTATAGTTCTTTTTGTTTCTATTTGGTTGATTTCAGCCTTGATTTTGATTATTTCCTGTCTTTGATTCCTCTTGGTTGAATTTGCATCTTTTTGTTCTAGAGCTTTCAGATGTGCTGTCAAATTGCTGGTGTATACTCTCTCTAGTTTCTTTTTGGAAGCACATAAAGCTAATAGTTTTCCTCTTAAGACTGTTTTCATTGTGTCCCATAAGTTTGGGTATGTTGTGGCTTCATTTTCATTAAACTCAGGAAAGTCTTTAATTTCTTTCTTTATTTCTTCCTTGACCAAGTTGTCATTGAGTAGAGTGTTGTTAAGCTTCCACGTGTATATGGGCATTCTATTGTTTATGTTGTTTTTGAGGACCATCACAGTGAACTCTTGATGTGGGTGCTGGAGATTCAAATTCAGGTCTTCATGCTTCCTGAGTACATGCTCTTACCCATTCAAGCCATTTCTCCTGCTCCTATGTAGGAATTTTAAAGCCAGTGTGAGTTACATGTATCCTTGTTTAAACAACAACAAAAA
>NW_022196891.1:73221852-73265471 GCF_008632895.1 Mastomys coucha | reverse complement strand
AAAAAAAAAAAAAAAAAAAGCAGGGATAATTTGACATGATAAAGCCTTTAAGTCCCTTCTTCTCTCTTTCTCATACCAGAGTAGGTGAGCCCGAGAATCTGAAAACTGTCTGTCTAGATTGCAAGAAAGCAGACAAGAAGGGAACCTCTCCTGTTGAGTCCCATACAAAAAATTAACAAACCAAACCAAACACCAGTGGTTCAGTGAACACAGAGACTCTAATATTGCTTCTTATAAGTAATATTGACTCTATTCCAATAAGCTTGTGAGCATTTATAGTTGTCAGAATGCATGTGGCCAGCAGGTTTTAAAATACTTAACCAAACATAGGCCAGGTATGGTGACACATGCCTCTAATCCAAGTACTTGGGAAGCAGAGGCAGGTGGATCTATGTGAGTTTAGCCTGGTATATATAGTGGACAATAAGTCTATATAGAAAGACCTTGTCAAACAAACAAACAAACAAACAAAAAACAACCAAACAAAAAATTGAACCAAACTGCACTGTTTATGATCAAGCATACAATATACCCATCAGCAATGAACTAATATTTAGTTACCATGAGGTTGAGTAGCAACTTTATGCTAGTGACAGAAATTGCTGCCCTTATCATCTATAAAATATATGTGTGTCTCTTGCATTTCCACATGAATCCTGGAAGCTATGCAAAACTGTCTTTGCATATATACCCAGTCTTCCAAGTTTATTCTCTTAGTTCACAAATCTACATTTTAAATTTGCCTAGTGTGAAGTCATCTAGAGACTTCTGAGACCTGGCAAAGTCACATTTTATAATTTGCCCCTCAAATGCAAAACATCTGTCACCTCCCTTCTTGGCACTTCTTAATATTATATTTGGAACAATAACAAAAACCTACCCAACCCCAAATGCTATTGTTCAGACAGGCTGGGTATCTTCCAGGATTTCATCATGAGCAGGAAAGTTTGTGCCATATGAATTTATCCACCTCTTTGATAAAAAAAATATATGACAATTTTTTATAGAAACAGCAATATTAGTTAGGCATTATAATCTTAGCTATTGGAAGACTACTGCTAGACAAAGGATCACTGCTGTAAGTTAAAGGCCACCCTGCCCTACATAGCAGGCCCTGTCTCAAAAAAAAAAAACAGCAGGCAAAAAGAAATCTTAATAAAATACTCAATTTAATAACTGTATGTTAAAATGCCCTATTTTAAGCACTAGTATATGCATAACATTATATATACATATATATGTATATATATGTGTGTGTGTATAGATACATATATATGTATGTTTATATAGATAAATCACATACACATACATATGTTATATGGACCATCAAAGACTAAAATTTAAAGTAATAGCAGTTACTCATTTTGACTATCATTTAACATGAATACCAAGTGATTTGCCTTGATGTCAGTTGTTAGATAGGAAGTAGACAAGACACAAACAGATAGAAGGCAACACAGAGCTGATAAGGGGTGGTCAACCCATAATTCCTATTTGCTTGTTTAAATGAGCTCTTGCTCATTCTTAACAAGGCAACAACGGGATGTGTTGACTATCGTCATGGGGTTGGGAGGCTCTGATAAATATTTGTTTCTTGGATGAATTTTTCTACCCCTGCATTTGTAGCTGTTTTAGACAAGAGACCCATGTAGCCCTTGTAATATGACCACTGACTTGTGATGTGGTTGAAGAAGGTGTGGAATAATCTTGCTTCTAAGTGCTGGACACACACACACCTCATCCTCCACTGGTTACCTCTTCATTGTAATGATTAGGCATTCTACATAATGCAAAATGTTCTCTTCAAAATATATTCATGAAATATCCCATTATGTGTAGCTTCAGTCTTGGGAAACTGAAGTCTACTCAAATACATAAACTATTTCATTTTTTCTTTGCTAGGTCAAGTTCCTATCTATGGATTTAGCTACTTATTATGAAATGATAAGCAATGTCATTGAAAAGTTTTGGTTTCCATGGCTACAGCTCTTTACTAGACCTTGGCTTGGGAAGGTAGGTTTCCCCATTAATAACAATCCTTTCTGCCAGGTGGGGGTGGCATATACCTTTAATTCCAGCACTCTGGAGCCAGAGGCACACAAATCTCTGAGTTCAATGCTAGCATGGTCTACAGAGCAAGTTACAGAACAGCCAGAACTACAGAGAGAAACCCTGTCTTGAAAAAAAACAAACTGGAACAACAAAAAAGAATAATAACCCTCTCTGTTTCTTACTCTTGCCTTAGACACATTCTTACCCTCCACTGACTAAAATATATACCAAGAGTATACTGATAGTTGTATTGTCCTTTCTACAAACATTATATTTGCTATTTCAGCATGGTTTCATTGCGGGAAAGTCTTTTATTACTGAGTGTATATAAATGTTAAAATAGTATATGATATGGGATACGCTAGTGAAGCTTCAAGATGATATAGATTCATTGCCACCTTGTTCATCTCAGTCTCGTCGTAACTATGGCACAGAGAAGGACATCAATTGGATTCTAAATTGGATGCGCATTTCATGTTAGGAGGAGGAAGTTTTGTACTTCACTAAGATGTGTTATCTTTTTTTTTCTTGTAAATAGGCACACTAAACATTTTATTGTCTTTTCTATCTCTGATAATAGACTTCAAGCGACTTTCCACCAGATGTTCATTATATGCCCCAAAACATAAAAATTCATTCATATCAGGATCATACTAAAGTGTTACATGTCATTAAGTTACCTTAATTAAAGTAGACTAAATTCCTGATCCTTGAGCCATTTAATAATTTCTTAAAATGGTTCAGATTCATCACTGTTGTTTCTCCTGGTCAAAACAGTCCAACCTCTTAAATCCACTTGGTCCATAACTTCTGTTAGTTTCAATGTATCTCTGTTCAGTTTGTGTTTCCACGATCTGTCCATTGATGAGAGGGGTGTGTTGAAGTTCCCCACTATTATTGTGTAAGGTGTCATGTGTGCTTTGAGCTTTAGTAAAGTTTCTTTTATGAATGTGGGTGCCCTCACATTTGGAGCATAGATGTTCAGAATTGAGATTTTTCCTTTGATGAGTATGAAGTGTCCTTCCTTATTCTTTTTGATAACTTTTGATTGAAAATCGATTTTATCTGATATTAGAATGGCTACTTCAGCTTGTTTCTTTTTGAAACCATTTGCTTGGAAAATTGTTTCCCAGCCCTTTACTCTAAAGTCGTGTCTGTCTTTGTCACTGAGGTACATTTCCTGTATGCAGCAAAATGCTGGGTCCTGTTTACATATCCAGTCTGTTAGTCTATGTCTTTTTATTGGGGGATTGAGTCCATTGATGTAAAGAGATATTAAGGAATAGTGACTGCTGATTCCTGTTATTTTTCATGTTATTTTTATGGTTGTATGACTATCTTCTTTTGGGTTTGTTTAAAGAACATTAGTTTCTTGCTTTTTCTAGGGTGTAGTTTCCCTCCTTGTGCTGGCGTTTTCCATCTATTATCCTTGGTGGGGCTGGATTTGTGGAAAGATATTGTGAAAATTTGGTTTTGTCATGGAATATCTTGGTTTCTCCATCTATGGCAATTGAGAGTTTTGCTGAGTATTTGTGTTCTCTTAGGGTCTGTATGAGATCTCCTCAGGATCTTCAAGCTTTCATAGTCTCTGGTGAGATGTCTGGTGTAATTCTGATAGGTCTGCTTTTATATATTACTTGACCTTTTTCCCTTACTGCTTTTTAAATTGTTTCTTTGTTTTGTGCATTTGGTGTTTTGACTATTATGTAACTGGAGGAATTTCTTTTCTAGTCTAGTCTATTTGGAGTTCTGTAGGCTTCTTGTATGTTTATGGCCATCTCTTTCTTTACATCAGGGAAGTTTTCTCCTATAATTTTGTTGAAGATATTTACTGGCCCTTTAAGTTGTGGATCTTCAAACTCTTCTATACCTATTATCCTTAGTTTTGGTTTTCTCATTGTGTCCTGGATTTCCTGGATGTTTTGGAGTAGGAGCTTTTTGCAGTTTGAATTTTCTTTGACTGCATTATCAGTGTTTTCTATGGTATCTTCTGTACCTGAGATTCTCTCTTCTATCTCTCGTATTCTGTTGGTGATGCTTGCATCTGTGACTCCTGATCTCTTTCCTAGGTTTTCTATCTCCAGGATTGTCTCCCTTTGTGATTTCTTTATTGTTTCTGTTTCCATTTTTAGATCCTGAATGGTTTTGTTCAATCCCTTCACCTGTTTGGTTGTGTTTTCCTAATTCTTTAAGGAATTTTTGTGCTTCCTGTTTAAGGACTTCTACCTATTTACCTGTGTTCTCCTGTATTTCTTTAAGGGAGTTACTTATGTCCTTCTTAAAGTCCCCTATCATTATCATAACATGTGATTTTAAAATCAGAGTCTTCTTTTCTGGTGTGTTGGGGCATCCAGGGCTCACTGTGGTGGGAGAATTGGATTCTGATGATGCCAAGTAGCCGGGGGTTCTGTTGCTTATGTTCTTGCCCTTGCCTCTCACCATCTGGTTATCTCTGGTGTTAGCTGTTCTTGCTGTCTCTGACTGTGGCTTTCCCATCCTGCAAGCCTGTGTGTCAGTATTCCTGGGAGACCAGCTCTCTCCATGAGGAAATTGGGTATGGGGAGCTGTGGCACAGGGTCTGTTCCAGTATGCAGACATAAACCGAAAAAATCCTATCCCTGGCTGTTCCTTGGTTCCTGTGTCCTGATGACTCTGGGAGGGTCCCTCTTGGGCCAGGAATTTGAGCAGAAGTGGTGGTCTTGCCTGTACTCACACGTGTGTTGGCACTCCTGGGAGACCAGCTTTCTCCTAGCAGTATTTGGCCATGGAGCACTGTGGCACAGGATCAGCTCTGGATGCAGATAGAAACCCAGATGCATTATCTTTTTATTGTGTGTGCACACACCTACATGTATATGTACATGTATGTATCTATGCATATGTATTTATGTATTGTAAATCATAAACAATGGTATTATGGCTCTACTGGAACTTATTGCTTAACAGATCCTCTGTTGATTTATACTATTCTTAGGTTGAAATTTGTAAATCTGATATTTTACTTTTGCTATTCACATCTTTATGTGTTTTATGGGACTTCCAGCATTGTTAATTCTGGGGAGATGATGCCTTCCAGGGTAGCTAATTTCTAGATATAGAAAGTAATTTGCTTACAGACATGCTTTTCATATGCAAATTATTTTCTTGATCTTAATCTCTCACTGAAGGTTGTATGTCTCTTGCTCTAATTCACTTGTGGTTTAGGTACCAGACAGCTAGAGACTACCTCTGTATTCCAGAGGCCTCTAACATTATTCTAACTACCCAGAGCTAATTTTGCTCAAGTTTGCCTACTCTGCCATTTTTATTTCTTCCCACGTAAAAGCCCTGGCTTCTGCTTTTCCTTCACGCTCATGTCTGCGAACACTGCTATTCTTGTGTGGCCATATACAAGACGGAGTGCCCCTTCCTTTTGGTTACTGTTCATACTAAGCTCGCTCTTCATGCTACTAATCTCTCTATCGCTTGTTTTATAATACCTGAGAAAGAAAATCACAATTATAGCTCAAACCAGTTATACAACACAGAAAACCCATTTTCAAGCCGTCTTCAAATCCCCAAGGATTGGTGGTTCTATTGTTTTGACACCTTTGATGGGAGCCAAAATAACCATCTATCTACTTCCTCCCCACTCCTCTCAGCCTTTTTAGTTATTTTTTTTTTCTTTTCTGTGCAAATTCACGTAGAGCAATGAGCTGTGTTCGGAAGTAGGGCTTAGTTATACTGTATCCTCAAGGGACATTATTCTCTACTTTACACATTCCCTGATTGCAACATCGAAGGTAAACATTTGCACACAAGCAAGGCTTTGACTCACAAAACAAGGTCATAACCTCTAATTTTTGCTGGGAATAAAGCATCACCATGAAGATATAAAATATACTTGTTCCTCCAACATGGACCACAGGCCTTGGAGACTGTACTGAGTATAATGATGGGATGTATACCAACACAAACATTAGGGTTAAAGCATATTACAAAATATTAGATAGCAGGGGAGATAGGGACTGCCTTAAAGGATAACCCAGTGAGCGGATCTCAAGGTACTTTGAACACAGAGATAGTAGAATCTGAAAATGAGTTAATATGCTTTATGATGAGCTATAGATGAAATTTTTGCAAAGGTTACCTCAGCATCCATAAGCAATTTATAACTGGTATGAAGAAATTTATACCCTCGAATGGGCTCTGAGGTGGTGAGTTAGACCCGTGGGGGTAGGGGGTGGGGAGAACAGGTCTCTAAGAAGGGAATCCAGAGTGAGAGCCCCTGAGGTGATCTGAGGCTCTCTCTGTGGCTGCAGTTCAGGGATGTGCGGAGCTATGTTTGCCTTCAAGTTCATGCCCTCACTGCAGCACAGGTGTAGGTCCGTAACTCCTTCCTGGCTGATTCTGTAATCTATCACAATGACAGTAGCTCTGCAGTATGGATGAATAAGCTTCCTGCTGGACAACTGTAAAGGCAGGAAAAAAGCACATACCATTTCCAGGGATTAAAGATTTCCCTGCTGTAAATAGGAAATTCCCTAGGAATATCATATACTACCTAAATAAGATATATGTGAGCATTTCACTCTGTACCAGATAGGGAAGAGTCAAGAACTTCCATAAATGTTAGCTTTTATCTATCATCCTATTGATCTGCGGCAGGACCTAAATATTCTGAAAGGGTCATGAAGAAAGTGACCAAAAGGGAATGCATTTGAGGCTGGCCTTTGGTATTGGAGAAGACTATTTCTCCCTGTCTCAGCATTCCTTAGTTGCCTGTAGCTCTTTGTCTAAGCCTTGTGGGCATTTTTCCATCCATGTTAACAAGTCTATGGGTGTCTCATCATTGTTAGGGTCATGCTTAGGTGACACTTCTGGCACTCCCAAGCAAACTCTGTTTCTGTGGCTCTTATAAGCTTTCAGCCTTTCTCTTTCACAATGATCCTCAGCAATATACACACACACATATATATATAATATAATACACATATAATGTTTTGAAATATTATCTCTGCTTCTCTCTTTGATCTTAGACACCATGGAAACTCTTTGTAACAAGAGGAATAGACTAAGGTGAAGGGAGCAGAGATTTGCTGCTGCCCCCCCAAACCCCTCTGGGATTGCATAACTGAATTACTCTTTTCCTGGAAGCCCTTGTGCTGAGGGTTCAACACATTTCTCCCTTATCCTCAACATCTCATATATATATATGTATATATATATATACATATATATGTACATATATGGAGTATATATGTATGTTATATGTATAGTACATGTATATGTATGTATATATACATATCATATCAACAATTAAAAAAAAGAAGCCATAAACTTAAAAGAGACAAGGGATGGATACATAGGAGGGCTTGAAGGGAGGAAAAGGACAGAGGAAATGAGGTCATTATATTTTAAACAAAAAAATATAGAAAAAAAAACAACTATTTTTAAAACAAAGTGTTCTGGACAAAGTTGTTAACATCCATTAATGTATTGATATGGGCTTACTTTTGTAGTTTGTGGAAGAGTGTTTGATGTTGCAGTGTTGGAGCTGTGAAAGGGCGAGGGCAATAAACAGCAGAAGAGAAGGCTTCCTCTTATGAATGATGTCTTTTGCATAAGCACAATAGACGGCAGAAGAAAATGGGCGACGACATCCATCTTCTCCAAATAGAACTATTGAAATGTCAGGACAAGGAATAGCAGCGCAAACATTTTGAAACATTAGCTCTGCTTCTCTCTTTGATCTTAGACACTGTGGAAACTCTTTGTAACAAGAGGAAGAGACTAAGGTGAAGGGGGCAGAGATCTGCTGCTGCTCCCCCCCACAACTTCCTCTGGGATTGCATAACTGAATTACTCTTTTCCTGGAAGCCCTTGTGCTGAGGAGGGTTCAACACATTTCTCCCTTATCCTCAACATCTCATATCTTAGCAGTGCTGGTTGTATCTCCACCCCCTCTAGCAAATGTGTATACACAGTTTATCCACATAATTGCTTGAGTTTAGGGGAATAAGCAGAGATTGGTTGAAAGGAAGCAAAACCCAGGTAAGTTCAGAGGACAGTCTGTGAAGGTGAAGTCTGGTCTCCAACTATCTAGGTATATTCCAGTGCACTCCAGCACTAGGGAGCCGAGTGGGTCATTGGTGAGAGCACAGTTGTCGTCCAGGTACTCAGGCCTGAGCACAGGAGTGAACAGAATATTACATGCTGAGTGCCAGTGTC
The DNA here is from genome assembly GCF_008632895.1 of Mastomys coucha. Classification (NCBI taxonomy): domain Eukaryota; kingdom Metazoa; phylum Chordata; class Mammalia; order Rodentia; family Muridae; genus Mastomys; species Mastomys coucha. The sequence goes on along the minus strand of NW_022196891.1, from coordinate 73,257,209 downwards.
TACCACTGTATGTATATTGATGCAAATCTGTTGACCCCAGCTTTTTCACAGCTGGCTTAACCGATTCTGCTAGCTGTCTCATGGGCAGAAAGAGCATGGGGCAAGATCTAAAAGTACTGAATGTGCATCTCATAAGAGTGTGAAGGGAAGGTTTTGAAGATTTGAAGATCAGGGAATGAGATGACAGGGAGCTTAGGTCTCAGAAGGGGACTTCAGACTGCTTAGGAGACCTGCAAGGGTCCAGATCTCAGTTGGTTGTGATTTCTCCTTTAAACAACTTTATTATGATGTAGCTTGCATTCTAACACATTTGTATGTGGATTTATCTAGAAGAGCTCAATGGTGTGGAATGTTTATATGACACAACCATCACCATATCCAACCCCACTCTATACTCATATATACTCCAGCCCTGGTCACTGTTCATTGTCTGTATGAACTTGATTCTCTTAAGTGTCTCATGTAAATGGAATTATTCAGCATTTATCCTTTTATGTGGGCCTTAATTAGGTTAGCAAGGTCTAGCCGCTGTTGTACATGTGTCAGAAGCTCCTTGTTAGGGATGGGTAATACTTCCTTGACTAGATATGCCACATTTTGTTTATCTGTTCACCCACTGATTTGAATCATTTCTGCATTCAGCAGTTACGGATTAAGTTGCTATAAACATTGACACACAGCTCTGTGATGGAGACCCTGTTACCCATTCTTTTGTCTGTACATTAGTCCTTACTTAGCCACAATTTTCCTTTCCTGAGGCTTTAGTTACAAACTATCAACTGTGTTCTGAAAATGCTAAATGGAAAGTTCTAGAAATAAGTGGTTTATAAGTGAGGGAGGTGATTGAAAGGTCATTAGTATGGTAAGATCCCTTTACAATGCCTGTGTTAGTCACCTCACTGCATCTCATCAAGGAGGTACTACACTCTCTCACATCATCAAAAGATACAAAAGCATGTAAGTACAAGACACTTAGTCCCTTTCATAGTCCTTTCACATGACATTGTTATAATTATTCAATTATTAATTATTGGTAATGTCTTCTTGTGCCTAAGCTATAAATAAAACTTTATTATAGACATGTATATATAGGGGGAGTGTTTGTATAGTTTGGGTGTGGTATCATCTGTGGCTTTATATATCTTCTGGATCTTGGAACAAAACCCTTTTAGTTAAGGGAGTGTAGATTTACCTAGAAGAGCAACTTCACCTGCTGAGTCATATCATTCATCTGTCTACATTTCTAGAGAAAACATCATACTGTGTTTCCCAGAGTCCTCTTTATATATTCCTGCCATCAGTGTACTAGGGAGGGTTCCTCTTTCTCCACATGGTCAATAACAATTCCTGTGTTTTGGATACTGTTTCCCTTTGGTCTTTTTTTTGTTTTAAGTCTTGCCTCTTTTGTGTACATGCGTGTGTGCATATATGCACACATTCACATGCACACATATACATGTGTACTCATGCTATACATCTTGGGTGCCATGGCATGTGTGTAGAGGTCAGAAGACGGCTTGTAAGGTCAGTTATCTCCTTCCACAGTGTGGGTTCTAGGCATGGCACTCAGGCCATCAGGCTTGGCAGCAAGCATACCTTTATCCACTGAGCCAGGTTACATCCTGCTATCGGCACTTTCCATATAAGTGTGAAATATCTTCATGGTTTTTGACTTACAATTTCCTTTAGAGGTGTGGAATGCTTTTTATTGGCCATTGCATATCATCATCTTTGGAAAATGCATCTTCAAGTCCTTTTCCAGTACTAGACATGGTTATTTTGTTGTTTTGATATTGTTTTTGTTTACTTTGGTTTTCTATGAGCTTTTTGTATCCATACCTCTAGAGCTGTACACATCTGGTATAAGCCTCCATTGTATAGTTGTCCTGAAAATGGAGTCACAGCCCTAGCCAGAATGTTTAGATAAAACAGCAGGAGAGTGGTGCTCACTAAGCTTTTGAGGAAATCCCTTGTTGTTTTTTGTTGTTGTTATTGTTATTTTGTTTGTTTTGTTGTGTTTTGTTTCCAAGGCAGGGTTTCTCTGTATACAGGTTTCTGTGTATAACCTTGGCTGTCCTAGAGCTCTCTTTGTAGACCAGGCTGGCCTCAAACTCATGGAGATCTGTCTACCTCCACCTCCTGAATGCTGGGATTAGAGGTGTGTGCCACCACTATGCTCAGCTCATTTGTTGGTTTCTAAAGATTAAACTGTGCTGTAGGAAAGTTACGAAACCCTCAATCTGAAGCCTGACCTTTCAGAGAAAGGCCCCAGGCTCTGGAGTAAGTGCCTATGTACCCGTGAGAAGAATGGGGTCCCTTTATAGATGTGCAGACAACACTGGAAAAAAGCGTATGAGGTATAGTCCCTCAAATAACATACTCTGCCCAGATGCAGCTCCAATCCTTTTATCTGTCTCCATAGCCTGAGAGAGAGAGACTAGTTATGTATGGTGAGGCCAGACTAGAAGGTCAGCAGCTCAGGAATGGTGGCCAAGGAGAGGGGACCAGGAAAGGTAAGAAGAGGGAATGACATGATGGGTAAGCAGACTGTCACCTCAAAGGAGAGTAGGAAGTGGGAAGTGCTGTTGACTGGTGCTCTGTGGGAAACCTTAGCTCTAAAGTAGAGCCCAAGGCAGCTGGCAAAGACTGAAGAAATAGAAGGAACATTTCTCCGAGGAAAGAAAGAATGTGTGAACCACATTTACTCTTTGCCTCTCTCTGGGTCCATGATGGGCTAATAATTTATTCTGTGGTTCAGGAGTTTGTAAGGTATTTGCGCTGCTTCTGAAGAAGTGATACATATTTATGCCCTGCTACGGAAGCATGGAGGAATGAAGGACAAGGCTGTCGATAACTAAGCCAAAGATTTATGAACAGCCTGCGTGTTGCTTAGACCTGCACGAGTCAAAACCACCCTCCCAGTAGAAAGCAATGGCTATATGAAGGCCAGTGGAAGAAGCTTGGTGGCCCAGGTTACATCCAGATTTCCTTGTATTCTATCTGGCTCCCTGTCATGAGCCAATGGATTGCCCCGCTATGGGTGGGAACAGCTGAGCTGTGTGGATGGCTTGTGATGGGATTTTTACCTGAGTCTCTGAAAACAGAGGCTGATAAATGAAGGATAAAAGGGGGGCTGGTGCTGGCTTCCACCGAAGCAGTGGACTGTGTTTCATTCTCATGGTGAAGTCGATTAGACAAGATTCTCTGCATCTGTCACTCCAGCTGCTGAAATACTTAGCCCCACCTTTCCTCCTAGCTCAGTGGCCCCACTGGTCGCTCTCTGCTATGTAGACACCTTTCTTCACCCATGCTCAAGGATGCTCCTCTTGCCTGTCTGTAGACCTCTTGTGATGGGGGCAACAGGTCCTTGGGTCCCGCAGGAAAGCCCAGCATAGACTTAAATGTAGATGTGAGCCAGAGTGGGTGACATAGAATGAAGAGGTCAAAGGGACAGCAATTTCAAGGAGATTTGAAAGGGAACAAGAATAGTGGCTGATTTGGAAAGAGTGACGAGAGAAAGGGGATAAAAAGAGTGACGAGAGAAAGAGGATAAAAAGCTGTTTTTGTTTCCTAGTTTCAACTCTATCATAGTTTTTTGGTTATTATTATTATTCATTCATTCATTCATTCATTTTGTGGTATATTTGTTTGTGTTTTGACTTTCTGGATATTAAAGTAGCAAGAGCCATGTTTGTATCCAGAAGACTAATGCAAGTTGTCCCTTAAAGTGTTGCTTGTGAACACTGGGTTCCCCTTTTGTTATTATTATTGCCTATTTGTTTTAATCTTTCTTTATGGGTATGTTCATGCTTGGATGTCGATAGAGGGCAAGTGAGGGCTTCAGTTCCCCTGAGGCTGGAGTTACAGGAGTGGAGCTGTATGTAGGAGCTGAATGATAAGGAGTGTTAGGAACTGAATTCTAGTCCTCTGCGAGAGAGGAAAATGCTCTTAACAACTGAGCCATCTCTCTAGCCCCAGAGATTTCTTTTTAATTTAATTGACCATTGTGTCAAAACAAGTTAGACATGACTGGCCACTACATACATTTACTATATCAAACCACTTACAAAGAGTGATAAAAAAAAAAAAAAAAGAATATTTGAGGGAAAGATTTTGTAACCTGAAATATTTCATCTTTCTTTTTTCTTCTATTTAAGTCATTCTTTTATAGCATTACTTAATATATAAACAAGGTAGGGGGGCTGTCCATGAGGATGTCTGCTTGTGGTGTTCAGCATCCTTTGCTCATCATTGTTTACTTTTCTTGTTGCTATGACAATAGCCTTACAAATGCAACTTAAGGAAGAAAGGCTTTATTTTTACAGCTTTCAAGAATATATTCCAAGTGGAGGAGAAAGGATGGAGGAGTGTAGTCAACGAGAGCGTGGGAGCTGGTCACAAGGCATGTGCCATCAGGAAGCAGATAAGACTAAGCACTCTGTCTTAGTTAGGGTTGTATTGCTGTGGAAAGACATCATGACCAAATCAACTCATGTAAAAGCAAATGCCAAGTCCTGCAAGGTCACGGAAATGACAATGTAACATGGTTCTTAGCCCCTGGAGCAGAACCAGCAAGGTGTGGGCCTCCACAAGTGTTGTTGGTTGCTAGGTGTGAAGCTTATTTGTATAATAATGGACATAATTTACCTTGTATTCCTCCTTCAGGAAATATTCTCCCTGCCAAGGTTATTGGGGAATCTCCTCACTGCCAAGGTTAATGACTCAATGATAATCAGAGACCGCATGAGTCTAGAAGATGAGCATGTGTCTATGTCCTTAGCCAAAATGGTGAACACTGTGACCTTCGGGACAGCCCTTAAGGGTTTGGGAAAGACTCTGAAAATATAAGTTCAAAGAATATCTAATTTTTCAACTATGCAAAATATAAGGATGCAAAACAAATCATATAAAGACTTTCACGGACCTAAAAGAACAGAGGCTGCTGCACTATGAGCCAGCTTGTCAGAAAGATATTAAAGAAGGAGATAAAGAGATTTGGGGAGTAGTGATGGCAGAGCAAGATCCCACCCAGCTAAGTTTATTGTTTGTGCTTACAAAGGCAAGCTGATTCCTGAGTTCAAGGTCAACCTGGAAGAGTAGTGCTTAGTCCCAGGTCTGGTGGAATGGCAATCTCAGAGTGAGATGCCACCCAGCTAATTTAATGCCTGTAAAATCTCTGAATTCATTTGCAATGTTAAGAAAAAAGAAAAGAAAAAAATAATGTATTCGATGTCTTTTCTAACAACCAGGGGGCTGGGTTCAGGGGATGCTGATTTGTGGAATAATCAAAGAGGAACCTGTGGTGAATGATTGAACTGATATGTAAGTAAAAGACTGGGCTTTGGTCTGCAAGAGCTGAGCTATCTGGGTGAGATATCTGTAGATCTCCAGAGAAAGCTATCTCAAGCAGAACACAGGCTGTCAGCTTGTTTCCAGGATTTGACTTTGAGTCGTTTCTCTCACTACTCCCAAACAGCCCTTTCTCAGGATCCCTGATCAAAGCAAGACTGGTCAGAGGTTCCATCTATCATGATCATGGTGGGAAGCATGGATTCTTGCAGACAGACTTGATGCTGGAGGAACCGAGAGTTCTACATCTTGAGCTAAAGGCAACTAGAGGAGACCAACTTCTGCACTGGGCAAGGGCTGAGCATAGAACCTCAAAGCCTACCCCACACAGTGACGTGCTTCCACCAAGAAGGCCACACCTCCTACTAGTGCCACTCCCTATGGCCAAACATTCAAATACATGAATCTATGGAGGCCAAATCTATTCAAAGCACCACACTCTCATTTATGCTTTCTCCCTTGTTCGTTTTTAATCAGCCCTAGACCCTACCCCATGAGATGGCACCATCTACAGTTAGGGTAGGTCTTCCCTCTTTAGTTAAACCTCCTTGGAAACATCCCTCACAGATATACCCAGATGTGTATCCTAGACCATTCCAAATCCAGTCAAATTGAAAATGAAAGTGATGACATATTACACCTTGTGAAGAGAAACCTAGAAAGCAGTGGTTTCTCACTAAGTAGTGGTGTGGTTGTTAGCAGTGTATAATCAGAGGATGCTGTGGGTCCTTAGGGGAGGAGTACTTAAGGTGAGGTCTCAACAGTGGGCAATCTCACTTTCTCTCCTACTTGTTTAAGCTTGGAGTGCATGCTCATGAAGGTATCTGTACTGTAAGTGGGCATTTTCTTTTATAAAAAAAATAGGAAAATGAATGCTGGGGACACCAAAGATGAATTTTGCTTTTTAATTTCTTTGTGATTTTACCCCAAGTTGACTCTGCATTTGATTTAGTATGAAGGCTATTGACTTTTGTCAACAGTGTTGTTGGTTTTTTTCCTACTGATTGGATGAACTATCGACCTTTGAGGCCACTGAAAAACAAATAACTTAGAAAAGAAACCTGAAACCATTGTGATCAACTAACTTCAGAATAAATCCCCATCAAAGCTGAAAGAACCTTGACTTGGTTTGATGTTTTGAAATGTTCAAAGGTTTCTTCAGCTTGTTAAGGCAGAGTGTGGAGCTCAAGTTGCCCAAACAGCCATCCGTTTATCAAAGGCCAGCTGGCCATTTTCTGTCATTTGCTGCTCACTTTTATCTGTAATGAGGGGGAAGAGTATTGAGAACATGAAAGTGTAGCATCTTAGCTGTTGAATCCTGGCTGCTTTACTTTGACATCCACAGTATTCTTAGTCATATGCTGATATTCAACATCACTCTATCTGCTTTGTGAGTACAAAGAGAATCCTTTATTCTATATGTAGGAATTACTTGAATTAGGGAAGATTCAACTCTTTTGTGAAGCGGAACACTTAGTCTTTCCTGACTCTGACTCAGCCTTTACAACACTAGAATGGTGTCTCCATCCCCTGCAACAAACACACACACACACACACACACACACACACACACACATACACACACACACACACACATACACACACACACACACACACACATACACACACATACACACGTGCACGCACGCACATGCTCACATACTGTTCAATTGTGAGGACCTTATTGTCAAAAGTTTCTTAATAAAGGGGCCATGAATGTGAATTTCCTATGTGTGTATAACTTGCATACACTACCTTAGTAAAATAAGGAAGAAAATAAACAGTAGGAATACAAACAACAAATTTTGTGCCTTGCAAAATCCTCTTTAAAGCATCCAGCACACCCAGAAATCATCTTGTTCAACCATCCATTTTATTTTTTTCTTGATAAACATATATGTGTTACACACTTGATACTCATTTTTTTAATTGAATAAAGCACATTTTTCTTCTCTTTCCCAGTGCCTCCAATGACTGCAAGCTTAAAGCAAGGCACTGGTGAGATTCCTTTAATATTTGCAGGGCTCAACCCACTGGGAGTGTCAGAACCACTTGCTGTCCAGGCAGACTGCCACACTGGTCTTTTGTGAAAGCTAGAGTTCTTTTCATAAGAGGGAGTGTCATTCAATTAGATAAATATAGGGGCAGGCAGTGGAAACAACTGGGAACTAGCCCCCTACTGCCAATGATTTTTTTACCACAAAAAAGATAAAATGGAAGGTTGAACTACAAGATCTCTGGGAGTCCTGGATGTTTAAAAGTTCTGTGACATTCCAGTTGCCCTTATAATTTGTGAACTGTGGATTAGGGTATATCCTCTGCTTTAGGTAAATGTAGAGGTCATGCCTGGTTATTATCAGTAGTAAATTGAGACAAATAAATAGTGGAGGTCTGGGAGTGTAGCTTAGTGGTTGAACACTTCCCTAACACATACAAGGCCTGAGGTCTATCCCCAGTACTCCAAAGTCAGTCAATCAATTAATCAACCAACCAACCAACCAACCAACCAATCAACCATCCAATCATCCAACCTATCATCCAACCAATCAATCAAATAACAGTGTATTGTGGATAAATAGCTTATCCTGGGACAGATGTAGTCCAGTAGTTCTCTTTCTTCTTACTATGAGAGACAATTTAGATTCAGGGCTAATATAAAATTCCAAATAGTGAGGGAGAATACAGAGTAAACTTTGTGTACCATAAACAGTGTATCTCAGTTTCCCACAGGCCTCTCTCTTTCCCATAAATATGCACCGATGGTGTCGTATTTGATCCCATGATCTTTCTTTGTTATTCACAAGCATGCATGTACATGTTAGTGGCTGAAAATATCACATAGAATCTCTGAATGAAATCTTCTGTTTCCAGGCACATTACCTTCACAGATTCTTTTTTTTTTTTTAATCAAAGCACTGCAGTGGACTTCTTTATGGTTATCCATTTGTCTACATTTGCAAACCCTTTCATGAAAATAAGTCTTGAAGTAGGAATGTGCGAGATTAAGATATTGCATACTTTCCATCGTTATCCAAGCACACTCTGCTGAGTTGAGTGTTTAACGAGTGCTCATCACCCTAGTCCCCATCACCTCCTAGTCAGTCTCCTGGACTGTTGCCCAAACTAATGTGGAGAAGGAAAGTATTTATTTGGATGAAATCTACTTCACCTATTGAAGTGTTTCCTTATAACAGTCCTACTTTCTCAGTGTTTGCAATGAGAAGAAATTACTTGACAGTTACTGACTCCTAGATTGAATCTATGCTTCCCTGAACTTCTCCCACACATTAAGAATATTTCAAGATTAACTGGAGCATATTACATTTGCAAAAAGAAAAAATTATTGGGACTATAGTGATTCATGAGTTGGGTGTCCTTAGAACATCGGTGCTCTCGCTTATTTTGAATTTAACACAATGTCTCATTATTCCCACTAACTTGCGTATTTTGGATTTAATGGACTCTTTTCCTTTCTCTACTTGTTAAGGCAATATGTTGAAATTAAAGGCTCTGTATTTAATTCTGTAAACATCCCTGTAAGCATTTCCTTGGCTGACTCTTATGCGGTTTTGATATAATGTACTTTTATTTCCATTCAGTTCAAGATTGATTCTTTCCTTGATTTATTTTTTTAAAGCCATAGTTTATGCAAATTAGTTTTTTAAATTCCAAATACTGGGGGATTTATCAGAGACCTTTCTTTTATTGGTTTATATTTGATTTTTTTTTTATAGTCCTAGAATTCAGGAGTACTGGAGTCCCTGTTGCTCCATTGAGACTTGTTTGAAATTCAGTATGTGGTCTTTTGGGTGAATGTTCTATGTGATCTAAAATAAAGGCTGACTTCTGCTAAGTCTTTGCTAGAATGCTCCATAAATCTTAAGTCAATGAAATTAGACATTAGTATTCTTCAAATTTTCTACATGCATACTGGTTTCTCACCACATAACTCATTAAAGAGAAAGGCATTTTTAAAAGTCACTGAATAGATAAGAATTTTTAATTTCGCACTCTGTTTGAGTCATTTTGTTTAATGCATTTATGTTTACTTATTAGTTGCATGTAAGCCTTGTACTAGCTCTCTTGGTTCTATGATGGAACACTCTGCTATTAATGTCAAAGTCCACCATGTCCGAATGGCTCTCCGAGCTCCACACAAGATGTAGGACTCCCTTTCTCAGTGGGGCTTCGCTTTCTCGGTTAACCTTACTTGAAGAGGGTCTCCGGACATAGACGCCTGACCTTACCTGAAGAATTACCCTTTGCAGAACTCTCCAGAAGCACTGCATGAGCTCTCCAGAAGCACTGCATGATTCAGATCAGAAGTCCCACTCTGGCTCCTCACCCATATGATAATTAGGTGCTCTGTTAGGACCAATCAACCCTTTCCACTTGTAACCCTAAGAGCCCTCATATACCCTATCCCTGGAAGAGTAAAGTTCCTGAATAGATACTGATAAGAAAATGTTTTATATTATATTCTATTTTCATAGAAGTCACTACTTTGCTCCTTATGTTTTAGTTAATCTACTATTTGCCTTCGATGACATTTTTCTGTATAAAATTTAGATTATGTTATTTATATATTTTATTTATCTTACTTTTTCATAATTATCTTTTTTAAACATCGTGTGCTTTCTGGGGCTTGGCTACCATGCATTATAGGATGCCCCTCCTCCCCGGCTACTCTGGGCATTAGGAATACCAGCTCTCTTTGGTCCAATCGTAGGTCAAAGATTGTTCTGCTCATTGCTTTCAAGTGGCATTTCTTACAAGTGGCTCACTCACATAGGTGTGCTTATCCATACTCAACTCAAAACTCAGTGAGACTTTCTGAAGCTCTTCTGTGGAGCTCTCTCTCTTGCCAGCTTTAGATGCCTTGGTCTTTCTAAACTCCCAGCTTTCTCTCCTTGGATTCTATGGGTGGGCTAAGGATATGCTTTCCCCTTTCTTATACTGTTTGCTGGGCTCATTTCAGCATTCCTCTGGTGTGCTGGTGTACAACAGGATCCAGGCTAGGTTGCTGACTACATTGTATATGACTTTGGAAGGAAATCAGTATAGTTCATGGAAGGGCTGCAGGGGACAGGGGTATCATACTAAGGACCCAAAAGAATATGAGGATGAAGTGGAGTTCACAGTAAAGATCCACCACCCGCCAAACCCCTTATGTAGTACATAGTCTAGATTTTCTGACTTGGTCCTACAGTGAAATCATTATCCTACAACTTGTTAAGTCACAAGATGAGATGACGCTGGATTTTCCAGGTGATGTGTTTTCCTGGGAACATGGGTAAGAACTCAAAGTATAATATTTTCTGAATTACAGGAAGATGATACAGATCCAGCAACTCTGTTATGTCACAGCACAGAGCCAACTGTTCAACCTTGGTTTCCACCATTGGCAATCTATTGACTAAAACTAATGGTAATAGTAATACCTAAATAATAACTAAATTTGATGTTTAATAGAAAATGAAGGCAAAAAACCATAAAGGAAAATACTTAAATTTGTAAAACAAATCTATAGTATTTGGATCTAGAGACCTGAATTAACCAAACAGATTGTTTCCAACTTTTTGGGCCATCTTTGTCATTGAATCAGTCAACTGTCAAGAATTTTTCTAGAAATTCCAGCTTTGCAAGGATTAAGAGGTAGATAAATAAAATGTGTTGTATTTTGAAACTTGACCATGTTTTTGAAACCTTGTTAGTTTGCCTTGAAAAGAGTTTTAACACTATATGGGCTGAGTGGGTTATATTTAGGAATATATATGTACATACATGCCATATATTTATGTAATATCATTTAATGAAATAGAAGGCCATGATTTGAAGGAGAATTGAGAGGCATACTTGGGGAAGTTTGGAGTGAGAGGGGGAAAGGAGAAATATTATAATTATATTATAAACTCAAAAATAAATAGAACTTGTAAATAATGTAAGGCAACATGAATTTTTAAATTTCATCTCTGTGTTCATGGGTACAAATTCCTCCTGCTTATTAAATAATATAGAAGCCTTGTTGGAAATATTTCTAATTCTCAAGTATAATACTCTATCTCTAGTCAGAGGTCTTACATATCTATTTCTTACTTGAGGTAAGCTGCATATAATAAGCATATGACTTTCAAATACTTTGAATGTTAGTGTAAGTGTATGTATTTCTTGACCAAGAATGTAACTCATTTGCATTTATAGACAAACTTCAGTGGAAAGCTTGACTGGTTGATTATTTCAATCTTCAGTTTCTTTTCACATGCTGAGTTCATCAATGAAGTTTAGATTGTATGCATGCCTATTGGTTTGTCTTAAAACTATTTCCTTTGAGTCAGTTCAATAAAAACATAAAAGCAAGGTTGATACCAGTTTCTAGAGTGATCTATTCAGGAGTTAAAATGGAAAATTCCCTTTATAACCTGAAGTTTTGTCTCATGAGACTTTTGCACAATCATTTGAATAAAATCTTTCACTTTGATGAAATAGAAATTAAATTAAGCAGTCTTAGTGTGACCTTATGTTGTTAAAGTACAGTGCTCCAAGGACTCATTTTGAAATGAGGGTCAGAGTCTGGATGTCTCTTCTTTGGTAAATTAAAATTAAAATACTAGCTGAACTGCTTGAACAGAATTTAATAACATGGAATTAAATTAATAGAAGTTAATGAAAATGTGAAGGTTTGTTACATCAAAGAAGTCCCAATAAAAAAACAAATTAGACAGTTTTCATTTACTGATTTGCCATGACCTTGAGAACAAAGAGAAACAAATCAATATTGTTACAGTTTAGGGATTTAGTATTCACTAAGGCTCATTTGTCAGCCCCTACTCTGTACCTGATGTGATATGTTAACGAGGCTATCCACAGGTTTGTTTTTTGGATAATGTTTAATTATATTGCCCAGTTTTAGTTCCCTACACTGATGCTTTTAATTAGTGAATACATTTTTATTAGTTTAAACTCTTCTAAAAGGTTTTGTTGTTTATTCTGTGCACAACTCTAACAAAAGTGTAGGAAATAAATTCCAGCACATGAGAGTGTGAGGCCAAAGGACTATGAGTTTGAAGCTAATCTAGACTATACAGTGAGGCCCTAAATGGAAACCCTAAAACTTTGAAAGTCTGAGAACAGAAAACTAGGGGAAGTGGCTCAAAATATAAGCATAAAATGACTTTCTGAATACAACTCCAGTCATTCAGGAAATAGTTGTAAGAACTGACATGGGGGTTCACATGAAGTTAGAAAGCTTTGACAAAGCATCAGAAATGACCCCTAGAACAGGAGAAAAAATCCTTGCCAGCTATTCAGACACAAGATACGTATATAGAATACATAAGGAACTCAAAAACTTAAACAATTGAAATCAAAATAGTCTAGCTCATAGATTGCCAACTAAGCTGAATACACAGTTTGCAGAAGTAGTAGTACAGAAACAGGAAGGCCCCTCAGTCAGTAGATTGCCAACAAGAACCTGCATTTGATCTCCATAACATATCAGTAAAAAGCTGGGTGTGGAGGTGCATACTTGTAATAATCCCATCACTGAGGAGGCAGAGACATGCAGATCCCTGGAGCTTGCTGGCCAGACAGCCTAGTCTATTTAATGACTCCCAGAACAATGAGAGACCTTGTTTCAAAAAATTTTAAAATATAGACAGTACCTGAACAATGGCACCCAAAGCTGCGAGGTTGTCCTTTGGCCTCCACATGTATAAACACACACAGGCATAAAATATAGACATGCAAACAGCCAATAAATACATGGAAAATGTTCACTACTGTTAGACACCAGCAAAGCGTAAATCAAAATGAAATTGAGGTTCTAGAGAGATGGTTCAGTGGTTAGAAACACTTGCTGCTCTTCCAGAGGACCCGAGTTTAGTTCTTAGCACCCACGTCAGGTGGCTCACACTTGTGTTACTATAGCTTCGAGAGATCTGACACCTCTGGCCTCTTTGGGCACCTGGACTCAAGTTCACATGTGCACATGCAAGTACATATACCTATACTTAATTAAAAAATAGTGAGAAAAACTTTAAAAAGCAAAATTGAGATTCAGTCTTATCATAGTTATAAAGGTTATCATCAATGGGGGTGGGGCACTGGTCAGGATGCTGAGGAAAAGCGGAACCTTTATATACTTTCAGGCGGTGCGGCCGGGGCAGTGAGGAAATAAAGGGATGTGAGGGGAGACCTGCTCCGCCAGAGCTCAGGTACTCTGACTGGGCGGACAAGGGAGACTGTCCTGCATGCTCTCCACACCGCTGGGTGGGCGTCTGGCTGTGGGAAGCCACCATTATCCCAGTCTGCGGGGGTGAAGAGGATACAGTCTCGAGGGTTCTCAGTCTGGGGCATCCTAAACACCTCTGGATACCAAGGAAGACCTGAGGATGAACTGGGGGCTCTTGGAGCAGCTCCGTCAGCCCTGGAGCCAAAGGGGAAAAGGGGCAGGGAGAAAAGGGGGCGCCCAGTGGTTCCACATCAGCGTGGGTCCTTGGTCCAGTCTCAAGTCTGGAAACACTGGGAGACTTTCCTGCTGAAGATTAAACATGGCTCTTTAGGGGAAGGCCTAATCCATTGCTCCAGCAAGGTGAGTCTAGATGAAAGGAGGCAGTCCATAGTTTTTAGGCTTTATTGTAGAAAGGAAAGAGAGAAGAGGTTGGCGGGGAGAGAAGGTAGAAAAGTAGAGACCAGCCATGGCCACATGGAAAGAGGAGAGAAAGGATGAGGAGAAGGAGGGTGAGAGGTGAGAGTAAGAGCAAGAAGTTAAGAGTGAGTGGGCTGGGCTATCTTTCTATTCCCAGGGGCGGGGCATACCTGGCTGTGGTCAGGTGACTGGGGGTGGAGTCTAGCCAGAATACTGGGAGCTTTGGGCATTGTCTAGCCACAGGATAATGGAGGGAGGGCTTGTGGTATCAGGTGTCTATGTCTGGGGGTGTAGCTTTACTGATCTGTCCCTTGTAGACTTTTCTACTGGTCTCTGGAGTAAGCCTCGCTCAACTAAGATACAGACTGCCTTTCATGGTCCAATATATGGCACCCTTCGGAATCTGTCTAGTCACTACAAAAATCAATATGGTGGGTCCTCAAAAAGTTATGGTCCAGCTGCACCACTTTTGTATGCCTAGTCAGACTCCTGCACACAGATGTGTTGCTGCAGTATTCACAATAGAAAAACAAATTTATGTTGTCTGCAGTAAAGTGTATAGAATTCAAGATTGTCATCTTAAGTGAGATAAGCCAGTCTCACGAAGACAAATACTGCGCGTTTTCTCCTTGACATGGAGTATAAGAAGAAAAAGCAAAGGCCAGAAAAGTACACACAGAAATATAAAGGAGGTGGAAGGGAAGAGGAATGTGGTGAACTAAGAGAGAGTGGAAGGACGGTGAATATGACTGATCAAAGTACAGTATGAATATAGTAATGAAATGTCAAAGCGAACCATCGTGTGTATGTGTGTGTGTGTGTATCTGTGTGTTTGGTGTGTGTTTTTGTGTGTGTGTATAGGTGTGTGTGAGAGAGAGAGGGAGAGAGAGAAGGAGAGAGAGAGGGGGAGAGAGGTGGAACAGGGAGGGAAAGAGGAGAGAAAGTAACAGAGAGAATGAATGCCACCATATGGTTGCACACTCCTATTATCTAACCACTTGCACAGTTGAGCCAGAAGAATCATGAATTTAAGGCCAGCTTGGGTAGCAGAGTGAGACCTTGTCTTAGAAACAAAGCTAATTACCATCAGTGACATTTATTTTACTTAATAATGGCCCCAGAGTTCCAGAGTAGTCATGTTTCTAGCTATTGCTATTGATTTCTGTGTCTAATTTATAAATAAAATTTACCATAGGTGTATGTCTAGCCAAAAACATAGTATGCTCAGTCTTTACTATTAAAGACTTGGGCACCAATGGGGACTTCTGGAACATGTCCTTTTAGCACACAGGACTTTAGGGTCAGGGCAACCTGTGGGACCAACAGCATCAGCATCTTTTGGGAACATGCTACAAATACATATCCTTGGGGCTCCACCCTGGACCAATTGAGTCAGAAACACTGTGGTTGGAGCCCAAGTATATCTATTAATATAATCCCTCCTGGTAAATTTAATACATTTTGAAATTTAGAAGTGTCCCTTTAATATTTTGAGTTCTGAAACTGGACTAGAATAATTTCTTAAAAATTATAGCGTGGTATACTGACACAGAAGTGTAACCCTAGCTATTTCAGAGTCTGAGACAGGAGAATGACAAGTTCAAGGCCTACTTGTGCTGCAGAGAGAATTCAAGGTAGCCTTAAATGAAACCCTGTTTCAAACTAAAAATACAAAAAAGATTAGAATGTTGTTCAGAGCACTGGCCTAGCTTATACAAGATCCTGGTTTCAATCTCAGAACCACAAAAGAAAGAGGCAGGGGTGGGAGTGGGAGGGGAGAAGGGAAGGAGGGAGAGAGAGAGAGGGAGGGAGGGGAGAAGGGAATGAGGAAGAGAAGGAGAGAAGGAGGAAGGGAGTCAAGGAGGGAAGGAGAGAGGGAGGAAAGGAGGGAAGGAGAGAGGGAAAGAGAAAGAGAGAGAAGAGAGGAGAGGAGAGGAGAGGAGAGGAGAGGAGGATGGTGTGGTGGCTCATGTCTTTAATCCTAGCACATGGGAGTCAGAGGCAGGTGGATCTCTGTGAGTTTAAAGCCTGTCCAGTCTACACAGTAAGTTCCAGGACAGTCAGAGGTACATAGTGAGACACTGGATGTGGGGAGAGATGACAGAGACACAGACACAGAGACACAGATATAGACAGAGAAGGAGGAGAGAGACAGAGACACACAGAGAGACACAGAGACAGACAGAGAGACAGACAGAGTGAAAGAGAGAATAACCCAGTGCTCTTTCTTTTCCTGGTTTTCACTCTTTTTCCCCTTCCATGTACATTCTGATACTTTTGGTTATTCATATCTTCATCTTGTTTCCTTAAACCATGTGGGGCAGTTCACAGAGGTGTGTTTCAGAGTGAGTAGAATTCATTGAGTGTATCACCTAATTATGACACAGGTCGTCTGCATAAAATAACTCACTTTGATTCCTCACTACACCCTTACAAAACAGCTGATGTTGTTATCCGTACTTTACAAGCAGGCAAGATGAAATAGGGACAAAGGGCATCATTCTTGGCTCTGCCTTCTTGTTGCAACCTGCCTCCTAACACAATGCAAAGGACAAAGATTCTCTCTAGGACTCTTACGGTCACTTCTTGGCTAAGGAAGGCTCTCATCTCACAATCTAGTGTCTTCCAGAAAACTCTGGCTCCAAAAGCCATCAATGGGGAGGGAGCCATGTGGTGGGATGAGATTTTAGCATAGACTTGACAACCATTCAGATGCATGCACAGGGAAAGCAGGCTAAAACCATTTGTCCAGGTGCTCAGCTTTCATCCAGTTACCCCGCTCCACTATCTTGAGCAACAGGGCTCTAGATAGAAGCTCCTGAAATTGCAATGCTTGGACTTGAAAGTTGAGACAACTAGTGGCCTTCCCAGCCAGCACCTTCAGCTTCCAATTGAAAATCAAGTGTATAAATGTTATTCATGACATCAAGAGAAGAAAAAAAAAAAAGGCTATGTCCGTTGCATAGTCCACTACTCTGGCATCTGTACTTCTAGATTTAGTAACCACTGTTTGTAGACATCGTTTGCAGCCTGTCTTTGGGTTGGAAAGGACAGGCTTGCTCTGAAGCCTGCATACCACTGAGAGCTGTTTAACGTACTAGGGGTTGAAGATTGTGTTGCTGATTAAACCTAAAAACCTTCGGAGTCTCCACCTGAAGAGTGACCGTTTTCTAGCAGTCACACAGTAATGACTCCCAGAGGACACACTGGTGTTTTGAAAGGTCTCAGTGTCCTCTCACCTGTAGCCTCTGACATTTCTCCCTTCTCGCTTTCCAGTCCCAGCAGAAGTGCATCGTGATCTTCGCTCTGGTCTGCTGCTTTGCAGTTCTGGTCGCGCTGATCTTTTCAGCTGTGGACATCATGGGAGAGGATGAGGATGGACTCTCGGAGAAGAATTGCCAAAATAAATGTCGGTAAGAGGTAACAAACAAAAATTCTCTTTTAGGGGGTGGGTGAGGAATTCAGGGATGGGCCTGGACAGGGAAGAAAGAGATGTCTGCTCTGATCCTTTCAGCAGGACTTAGCCGAACCCTCACTCTCCTCAGAGTGTTTAGGTCAGGAACCAGGCATGATTGAAGATTTCATTCACTCTACAACCTAGACCTATTCTACAAAAAAAAAAAAAAAAAAAAAAAAAAAAAAAAAAAAAAATCTGGTTGACCAAATAAAATATGTTCTGTGTTTGACGTTTTGACATACTCCCTAATAAAGCCTGGCAAAGGCAAGTGATCCAATGGAGAAAGAACACAGTTCTATTTGTTTATGCAGTAGAAGTTAACTCATGCATCTCAGGGTTGGCTGCAGCTTAGCATGTAGTTGTTTATGTGCTTTTTCATTTTAATCTAGATGTGACCTAAACCAATTTTACTAGTTACTTCTTATCACAGACCCGTATCTTGAGATTTCAGTAACCCAGATATGTCTGGGGACCCGTAAGAGTCATTGCCTATTGACAGATCTGCAAATACACTGTTCTATTCACATGGTGATAAAAATCAACTAAAGATATGTTTCTCAGAGCATGTCTCCTTACATATACATGACTGTATTGTGTGACTTCAGTTACATCATGTGACATCAGTAGCATCATGTGACGTCTCCCTGGGGTTCTTCCCTACCTGTGGACTATCATGGCATAAATTCAGCACAAGAAGTTCCCTCTTCTACGCTTCCCTGAGGTGTGACATTTTATATTTGTATGTATGTATGTATGTATGTATGTATGTATGTATGTATGTATTTAGTATGTATACGTGTGTTTATAAACATATGGGCACATGAGCCAGAGCTTTCTTTCAAGTGGAGGTCAGAGAACAATCCATGAGAGTTGATATTTTCATTCCAGGGTATGGTGGTTTGAATATGTTTGGCCCATGGGAAGTGGCACTCTTAGGAAGTGTGGCTTTGTTGGAATAGGTGTGGTCTTGTTGGAGGAAGTGTGTCACTGTGAAGGCAGGCTTTGAGGGCTCCTAGTGCCCAAATTCCACCCAGTGTAGAAGAGAGCTTTCTCCTGGCTATCTTCAGATCAAGATGTAGATCTCCCAGCTCCTCCAACACCAGTCTGCCTGGATGCTGCCAAATTTCCTGCCATGATGATAATGGAGTGAACCTCTGAACCTGTAAGCCAGCACCAACTAATGTTTCTCTTATAAGAGTTGCCTTGGTCATGGTGTCTCTTCATAGCAGTGGAAACCCTAACTACCTAACTAAGACACAGGGATTAAACTCAGGTTGTGAGGCTCTGCAGAAAGCCCCTTTACCCAGTGAGCCATTTTCCTGGCCCTGACTTATTTTTATTTTTGAAGTTGAGGACTGAAGTAGAAACATACCAAGAAGAGGCTGTTTTCGATGTTAAGCTAGAAAACATGGGTGCTTACTGTGATGTAAACTACAATTTGAACTTATGCTCAGCTCTACTCCACAATTGCTATCTGAATTTTGTGGCCTCGGTTCAGCTCTCTACAGTGACATCTGCACAAAAAGAGATTATGTTGACAAAAGCCTGATGATGAGTACAGAACATTTTACCCTGGATACTTTGCCTTGAATTTGAATGTTCTAGCATAAGAAATATCCTGAAAAAAAAAATGGACTCTTTCCCCTCTTTGATCCATCGCTCTGGATTCCTCCAGACACTGATGCCACTAGTAAAAACAACCAAGCTTTTCCAACAGAGTTGAAACAGAGTTCCTGAGACTGATGCCCCACTCCCATCTAGGGAAAATGTTCAGGTCAGTAGGTGCTCCCCAGAAGACTGCCTCAGCCTCCCCTTTTGTACGTCGTCAGCCTTCTCCCTCACACTCTACCGCTTCTCTGGCTCTTCTCAGACTTTACTCTATGGTGGCGTTCACTAGATTAACTGAAATTACTCTCCAGTGGCTGAGATCCCACAGAGGTAAATATGGTTTCTCTATGGGCTTCCTACTCTTGGCGGTGTTACTAGAAGCAGTGCTACCTTTGCTGAGATCTGCAACTTAGAAATTCAAGTCTGCCCGTATTTGTCTCTCTGCTCACTCCTGAAAGTCAAGCGCAGCCTGACAGCTCTTTCATCAGTGTTTAGATAGCCTCTCCCCCAGTTCTTTTTTACACCATGTCTTTTTCTGTATATCTCCCTGTAATTCATGTCATCCCACTCACTAGCCCATCTCTCCTGGGATGGATCTCCCATCTGAATCACACCGCTCAGTCAGCTGCCCCAACTCTTAGGCTCTTATTAATGTGTCTCGCAATGGTCTTTTCTGTCTGCTTTGCTCTATTTCTTTGTCCCACATGTTACTCTTCTGCCACGTGACTGTACTAATAGGAGATAATCAGACATCCACCTATCATAGATTATAAAATGCAAAATTGTTCAAAAAACGGTCCTCCCACTACCTTTTATTTAAGTTTAAAGATGGGATCGTGCTGCGGTCCCCAGGCTCCTTATTCTTGTGATTGGCTTGGCATCCCTCTGCTGCCTTTGTCTTTTGAGACTTTCCTCTTGCAAGGCACCTGCCTTCTTGTCATCTCAAGATGGGTCCAGAATCCCAACCTATTTTGAGTCTTTATATTTTTCCCACTTCCTACATATACATGGCCAGTTCTTTAGTTGCAACTTTGACTTCTGTTGGTGCCATTGGCACATTTGATCTTTTCATTGCACACATGGCTAAATTTTAAAAAAATAAAACATTCTCAAAAGAGGAACCCACATTACCCCTGAACCCCATCTTACGTAGTATTCCATAGCTCAGCACTAAGCTTTTAAATAGGCAATAATTTTCGTGTGATCCAAGTCTAAATTACTGAGACTGTACTGCTTATTGGGGTAATAGTGTGTGACATCTCTTATGTCTCCATTGTAGAATTTTCTGTGGGGTAACAGCTAGGGTTTACGAGAGCAAAGACCAAAATGTAGATGATACGACTGGAGACTGTGATGAAAATACAAAGTTCTGCCTATCTGCTTCTCGATGGCAGAGTTATGGAAAGAGAGGTAGCTTTACAACAACAAGCTTTTCCTTGGGATGGTAACGGTCCCCGTTCCCCTATGAGGATAATCTTTGGTATAGTTTTTCAAAGGAAGGCATATGGACCCCAGACAGATGGGTGCCTTGGCTGTCAGTGATGTAGAAAGCAGCTCTCTACGGAAGGTGACTGTGCCTTGTCTCATTTACACGGGCCCATGACAGTAGGATCTAGTACATTTCAGGAAGACGTAATTGATCAGATTTCTATGGCTAAAGCACCCTGTCCTTGGCTGTTACGACCAGTGTGCATAACAAGTTCCTCCCCTACTGGGCAACCTTCTTCTTTAACCTGGGACCAGGGACAGGAAGTGTCAGGAAGGAGAGGGGTTTGTGAGTCACTAGCTAACCTCAGGATGCAGTGGGCGGAGCTAATTCCTAAAAGACAGAGTGAGCAGGAGCAGGAAGAGATTGTTCTACTAAAGTGAAATTGAATAATTTAAGACTTATGATTTCTTTTTTCCTAACTGGCATTGAGAAAATAACTTTCAACAACAATTAGAAGCAGAAGATAAAAGTTTAATTTGGAGTGAAGGCAAAGAGAATCCTCTAAACATATTTCAGTGCAGACATTTTTACCTCTAAATATGACTTTCAAACATAATGGCACATATTAACATTTTATGTCACTATTGAGTCCAGTCAAATTCATATTTCCCAAATTATGAGAGATTTTTATTAGTAATCATTCTCAGAAGATCATGTTTATATAACCCCCAGCTAAAAAATAATTGAGATTTTTTTTAAATAATTCCTTATCTTTAACATGTAGGACTTAAAAAGAGGAAATCGGGGTGAGCATGACACTTCCTAGTGGTCTGTAATTACCACTCAGGGAAGCAGCAGAAGCTAATTATCTCAAAGTTTTGATTTTAATGAAACTTAATGTACAACTAATGATGCTGACATTTCCAGTTGCCGATTTGGTTCTCCAGGAAGATTATTTGAATGTGGTGTACATTTCTCAAAAAGTTCACCGAACTCTTATAGGCAGAGCCATACCTGATAATCACGAGGAATGCCAAGAACAGTTGTCAGTGATGGACAGCAAGGATCATATCTCTGTGAAGCCATTCTTAGCGTGCCAAGGAGAACCCAGACTCAACCAGAAGCAACAGAAAACATTACCGTTGCAATGCATCCCGGTAGAGGTCAAAGGCATGCATGCATGTGAAGGTCAGAGTGGCAACTTGTAGGAACCAGTTCTCTCTCCATCATATGGGTCCCAGGGTTCAAACTCAGGCTGCCAGCCTTGTTTTTAAGTGCCTTTACCAGCTGAGCATTCAGCCTTTACTGCACCTTTTGAGCCCAAAGTTTATTCACAGTATTGGTTTAGACCAGTGGTTCTCAACCTTCCTAATGTTGCCTTTAATACTGTTGTGGTGACCCCCAAGCCATAAAATTGTTCCATTGCTACTTCGTAACTGTAATTCTTCCACTGCTATAAATTGTAATATAATGACCTGATATCCAGGATATCTGATATGTAACCCTCAAAGGGGTTGCAACCCACAAGTGGAGAACCACCGGTTTAGAAGATTACTTTTCTACACGAAGTTAATTTTATTTTTGAAAATGCCATGGGAATCCCTCTGCTTCACTACCTACAGGGCTCTGCTCACATCCTGCTGTCCCCACCGGCTCCATTTTTACGTGTTCCCCATTTTTGTCAATGTCCACCCACAGCTGTGATCACTGCCTACGCCTCCCTGAGCCACAAACGCCAGATCTACGCGTCTGTGCATCACTAGCTTGGCTGGATGCAGCCTTTGTGCCTGTCTTCACCTCACAGGCCTCGCAGGAGAGACAGCCTTACTTTCAGCTCGGGCTACCCTGCTTCTGGGAGCTTTCACACTGCCCAGGGCTGACCTCTGCCAAAATGCCCTTGCTACTGACAAACACTAGCGTTAGTTGTGGGTTTTTATTCCCAGCCATTTAACTCGTCCCATCCCCACACTAGTCTTGTGCTGCCAAATAAGTATATTGAGGTCCATGAAAATTCCTATTAGAAATCTGGATGAGGCAGGTTTGGCCAGGCATGGCTGTAATTCCAGCACTCGAGAGGCTAAAGCATGGGTTCCAGAATAGCATGAGCTACAGGGCAGGACCCTTCCTTGGGGATAGAGAATGAAAACTTAGTAGAAGAAGGCAGGAAAAGGAGAAAGAGAAAAAATAGAGAACAATAAACGGTTTCAGCGCAGCCCACAGCATTAACAAAGCTGCTGGGTGTAGGGAGTCTTAAGTCTGTTGTCACCCTTTGTCCTGTTGTTTATTTTGCCTGTTATTAGAACGAACAAGCAAACAAACCTCAGGAGTGTGACTAAGAGGGGAAACTTTCCTCTCCAGCTTGAAGACATCAGGGGGATGTCTTCAGGAGGATGCACACTGAATGTTCTAGAACATTCAGATCAGATCGATGCCTTTTTTATCTCTCAAAAATGCTCTTAGGTGAGAACTGAGTTTGGTTTGAATCTAGCGTTGCTGTAAGTGAAAGTTGAATCAAGGATGTTTTAACTTAAGACACACACAAAGGAAGTGGCATCAGTCTGGCCTGGAAATGTGATATTACAGATTGATTATATTGCTTTGTGTCTGCTTTAACTCCTTTCAGGAGTTTAGACATTGATAATTACACCCAAGCTGAGATTAGATCCCCAGGACCCAAAGTCATTGGAGGTGTGTGCACCTGTAACTCCAGTGCCGGGAGACAGGAGGGTTCCAGGGGTTCATGAGCCAGGTAGTCTAGAAAGAGAGACAGGTTCGATTGGAGACCCAAGCACACATATACAGATATGAAAAAGCAAAAGGGGTCCCAGTGCCTTTCTCTGAGATCCATAGGCACACCTCAAGTAAATTTACATGCACACTCACAAGAGAGAGACAAAGAGAGACAGAGACACAGGCAGAGACAGAGAGACAGACAGGAGAGAGAAGTATTATATCTTCAGATGGCACAGTTTATATACTATTATAACAGTCTCCCTTCAGAACTTGTTCCTCCTCCTCTTCCTCCTCTCCCTCCTCCTCCTCCTCTCCCTCTTCCTCTTCCTCCTCTTCTTCCTCCTCCTCCTCCTCCTGCTCTCCCTCCTCCCTCCCTCACTTCTTTACTTCTTCTGGCATTTGTCTGACAGATGAGACTAGACAAGCCTTCTTGTATATATGTTTAATCTCCCTTTATCTGATTGACCTGTTGGTCCCTATTACAGCTTTGGCAAATAGTGGAGAGGTGACATTTGTCTTTGTAAACATTATCATCCACTTTGCATTTCTTGCTGGATCCCAGGGATGCTTGCCATGTCAAGGAGTACACCCTCCTCGTTGTCACTGCAAGGCCTTGAGAGAACACATCTGAATTATTGCATCCTAAGCTGTCTGCTCTTCTAGACTGCGTGCTTGCTAGAATTGGAAGGGCTTATCTTATTGATATTTAAGTTTCTGGCAACTGGTGCACTGCCAGAATGTTTGAAGTTCCTAAATGCCGAGGACAGAAGGGATGAAGGAATCCAACCCTGACATAATATGTCTTCTAATAGTGCCCACAAAGAGTGGGCAGTCAAATCAATTATAAACTAGGCTATAGAGGAGAAGAGCAAGAATATGAAAAGGAAGAGAAACTTGGTCAGGGAAAGCAGAACTTACATATCCACTAAACTAGTTAAGGAAACCTCTGGATTCGGAGTTTCCTATCTGATACAAAAAAGCAACCATTTAAGATAACCTATTAAATGTTTTCTTTCTCTAAACTATTGAAGTTTATAAAATACCCCCAAACTGAGAGAGCTGATGACATGTTTCTTCAACACATCTGCAAAATGCCTAAACATAGCTACAGAATTTTTAAGCTTTGGGGATAATCTGTCAAAGTTTAATTGATGGATGGGCTGGGTTTTCTATCAAGGAGCTGTGTGATGGAGGGACTGTGTTAAATCTAAAGCTTCAAAGAGAAATGATTAGTCACTATCATTAAGAATATCTGAGATGGATGAGTTTCAGACACACGTTCATCACTCATCACCGTGTAAGAGTGTTAAACTGAAGGATGGCTACTGTCAAGGAGCCACAGACTAGCAAACAGCCAAGCTGTCCAGTTGCATCGAAACACAACTAGCAAAGACTTGAAATGCAAGCTCAGCCTAAGGACAGCAGGCTCTGGGCTCTGGGCTGGAGCACAGAATGCAAGCAAGAAACAAAGGATGAAGGAATAGACTGTGATCACTACGCTGGCCCACACGTACCAGGCTTAGAAACCTGGGCTTCATTTTGAAACTCACTGGGAGCCACTACATAGTTAAGACTTTGGGGACTAAAGAGTTGACTCTGTGATTAAGAGGACTTGTTCATCTTGGAGAGAGCTCAAATTTGCTCCCTGCCATGCACATGCCAACTCATAACCCTCTCTAACCCCAGATGCAGGAAATCCAATGCCTCCTTCTGACCTCTATTGAGGACAGGTACACATATGGTATACCTACATACATATAGACAAAACAGCTACGTGTACAAAATAAATCTTTTAGAAAATCTTTGCAAAGAATGTGGACATGATTTCATTTGCATTTCAGGGGAACATGGTGATCTGGCCATGGTAGGTGGACCAACCAGTTAGTTCTCACATTCTTAGATGCCTGCTTTAGAATCATGTAGGTGTATGCAAACTGCCATTCCTGGGTTTGACAAAGCATCAGTCAGATATCCCATGATTTCAACTTAGAAATCTTCATTAATGAAATAGAACTTGCTATTGGCAGCTTACAGCATAGGAGGTTCTGGGTGAATTGATGGAAAGTTGGTGCCAAGAACCTCAAGAGACTTTCAAACTAGGTGAACACTGAGTCTCAGCTCTGTCTGATTCTGGTCTCATTTGAACCAAGTCACTCTTCTCTCTGAGGCTGTTCTTGGCTCTCAGTAGATGGGTTTGAGAATTCCTGCCTTGTAGGGTTGCACTTAGGGTTAGTTAGGATCGTATATTTAAAACACCTAACAGTATGTGCCATGTGAAATCTCACAATTAAGTCACTCACATGACATGCAAGAAACTCCCAGATAATTCTAGTTAGTAACCAAGAATCACACGAGATATTGTCTAGCTCCTGCTAGCTAGAGTTTGGATCTTTCATGGTCCTTAAAGATCTGTGCTTTTCAGGCTTAGTCCCCAGTCCATGATACCACTGGGAGATGGCAGAAGCCTTAAGAGTTAGAGCCTAGTGGAAGGAAGTTGGTCTTTAGACGGAATGCCCTTGGAGTAGAGATTGAGATCCCAGACTCTTCCTACTTTCTCTTTGCTTCCTGCCTGCCGGGAGGTGAACAGGTTCCTCTGGCACATGTTCTCTCCATAATGTAGTTCTCTGTTTCATGTCCAAAGTAGCAGGGCTAAGTAGCCATGGATTAAAGGCTCTGAAACCTTGAGCCAACAGTATTCTTTCTCTTTGTAAATTGATTGGTCTCAGGTTGATTATTATAGCAGTAGAAAGCTAACGAATGCAGCTCTTTCTTGTGACACACAGTAGCTGTGAAGATAGTCAAAAATGGGAAGTTGTCCTTGGTCTTGAGACAAAGTCTCATGTGCTCTAGTCTGGCCTCAAGCTCCCTATTTAGCCCACACTGACCTTTGACCCCTGTTCCTTCTGCCTCCACCTATTCATTCTGGGACTGCAAGAGTGTGCCATCCATCACACCAGACTAGAAGGAAGTAAATCTGAGATTTAAAACAAGCAACCAAAAACAAATAAATAAACAAGCAAGCACTATCCATGGTTACCATGTATAGATGACTGTTCAGGTTTTTTTTTTTATTGGATATTTTCTTTATTTACATTTCAAATGTTGTCCCCTTTCTTGGTTTACCCTCTCCCAGAAACCCCCCTATCCCATCCTCCCTCCCTCTGCTTCTATGAGGGTGTTCCTCCACCCACCCACCCACTCCCACGTCCTCTTCCTCGATTCCCCTATACTGGGGCATTGAGCCTTCACAGGACCCAGGACCTCTCCTACCATTGATGCCTGACAAGGGCATCCTCTGCTACATCTGCAGCTGGAGCCATGTGTACTCCTTGGCTGGTGACTGTTCAGCTTTTAACTGTATCAAATGTAGATGGGAAGTTCAGTTCTGTCTGTCTGGTACGGCATCCTGTTATCTAAGTGGAAAGGTGAGGGTGCAGCTCGGTTTGGAGAGTGCTTGCCCCGCACACATAGGGCTCTGGGTTCCAGCCACACAACCACTGTCTTCTATCTGGCAATGCCCAGAGCTAATGCAAAGATGTGAACAAATAATGCTGGTGGACAAAAGCCTGGGGTGATGCTCAAGTGTGAGATGCTACAGGGGTAACACAAAGGGGTTTGGTATCCCAGAGTTCCAATGAAGAGTGCAAAAGGAGATCATGACTCCCTCCAAGTCAACACGATATTTTAAAGTTTTTCAGGGAAATAAAAATGGCAAGGGAAAGTGAAAACAAATGCGAAGGGAAAGAGAACCAGAGAAACACATTGAAAGGTACCGCGTGATGCCACAGTAAGCCACACAAGACAGAAGTACTTTAAAGTAGAAACCCTGTTCTGCCCTTTTTGGGCACGGTAGCAGGTTACATGATATTAATTCTGGACAAACATGGCGTCTGTTGGCTTTACATTCTTGCCAGCAATATCCAATAAAACTAGAGGAGAAACTTGTTTGTGTGCTACGCTTTGAGTGGAGAGACTATTTCTGAAGATCTGTTGGTCTCTAAAATGATCTTACATGAATAGCTGACATGAGGGACAATCTTGGAAAGGCTGTGTCCTCTAGAAAAATCATGATGCTCTTAAGCCACGAACGCACGTCTCCTCCTAATGGATTCCTCTCTAGTTAGTTAGCTAATAACTTTTGTCCAAGTATTTCTCTATTCTTTCATAAATGTACCTATTTGTGCATGCATATATGCTGAAGGTAGAATCCGGGGCCTTAGACATGCTAAGCATGTACTCTAAAGGGAGCCACACTCCTAAGCCCCTAAAAAAGGTCTGAATCTGAAGGAAAGGATTCCTCTCTCCCCTGCAGAATGAACATTTGGAGATGAGGGAATTCACCTTGTAAAAATAAATACTCCAAATGAAGTAAATGGCACAAACCAGCTCATGACAATTATAAAACATGTTAAAGTTTATCAATATGTGTGCTAGAGACTCTTGTGTGTTTCCCATCCATGGGATTTGAACCTTCTGCATTATAGGCAAGTGTCCTACCACTGAGCTCTAGCCCCAGTCCTAACGATGGTGCTTCTGCCCTCTCTTCTTAATCTGAACTGTGTAGCTTCGTTGCAACATTTCCAAGAAGCCAGATAAGAATCACACCCAGGGCTTCACACATGCTAGGCAAATGCTTTACCATGGGGAATCATGCTCAGCCTTGAAGTTTCCAGTCTGAGTTTTACTATTCCGTGTCAAGTATCATTTAAAACTGTTAGCAAATCCTGAGGGGTGGTTCAGCATCTTAAACACTGGTCTGGTGCTCACAGCCAAAGCTGCAGCTTGCTGGATTTGCAGTGTGGATTTAAATTGTCAACAGACTGCTTGATTCTCTCATTTCTTCAAAATCAATTATATTAAATGAGCCAAATGTAGTCATAGTAGTAACAGTTTTTCATAAAAGATAGAAAAAGATCCTGAACAACTCCAGCCACTTAGCTCAAATTTCAAGCTGAGAGAGAGCACAGCATTTGCTTTTGTATTTTCTTTTCTGAAGTCTGGAATAGAAATGGTAAAGGAACCAGTGATTTTTTTTTTTTACCATGGCCATTGTCTTAAGGTTTCTATTGCTGTGTAGAGACATGTAATTGGGGGCTGGCTTACAGTTCAGAGGTTTGGTCCATTGTTGCCATGGCAGAAAGCATGGTGGCACACAGGCAGACATAGGGCTGGAGATCTGAAGGCAACAAGAAGAGGGGAGGGGGAGGGAGAGGGAGAGGGAGAAAGAGAGACAGAGACAGAGACAGAGAGAGAGAGAGAGAGAGAGAGAGAGAGAGAGAGAGGAGAGGGAGAAAGAGGAGAGGGAGAGGGAAAAAAGAGAGGGAGAGGGAGAGAGACTGGGCTTGGCTTAAACACCTAAAACCTCCCAGCCCAACCCCAGTGACAACAAGGCCACGTCTATACCAACAATGCCAAGACCTCCTAATATTGCTACTCCCTAAGAGCCTACGAGAACCATTTTCATTCAATCCACCACAGTCATATGCAAGAAAAGTTAAATAAATTGTGTTTTCTCATGCTTTCCTTAGGCTTGGAGGAGCCACGTGAGTGATGTTTCCACACATAAACAGATTCCCTAGCTTGGAATCCAGGCCTGTTGCCCAGGACCCCAGAATCAGCATGTGTCCCTACTCAAAGCAAGTATAACCAGAGCAATAGCATTATTCATCATTTGTTTAAAAATAGCAGCTCAGTTTGACTCCCAGAGTCCTGAAAGTCTTTTTGCACTCTCCTGGCTTCCTGGAAAAAAACTCAAAGTAAGCAGGCTCATAGGAGGAGAGGCTCTAACAAATAAATGTACGAACTTGGAGAAACAGCAAATCACAAAAAGTATGAGACTCCAGGAAGCCAGAGGGTTGAGGACTTAAAACTTATCTTCAGAGGAGAGAAGAAAATGGAGTTGGGTGTTCAGGGCAATTTTAGAGGGATAATCAATGATTGTTAGAGAGAAGGAATTGACATGGGAGGCAGAAAAGAATGTGATCCTATGCATGGATCTGAATGAGCAAATGGACATGTCCAGACATGGTTACAGTTCTGTCTTGTCCTTGACAGTCCTCTTCAGTGAGTCAAGTGAGTTCAGGAGAGAGCCTCTCCCTGTGCATTGGTGGCTGGGAGAAAGACAAGACAAGGTTAGAGGGAGTAGAGGGAGGGGTCCTGATTGTGCAGCAGCTTCTAGGCTGCCTTGTCATCATGCCAATTTATGAGATGTCTATTTTTTTTTTAGCCCTAACAGTAGCATGATTTTAAACAAACAGAAGAAGGACACTGTGAGTGATTTGACTTCTAATCAGCCGTGCTGCCTAACTATGATACAGTAAGACTCTGGCTGAAGTTCTTAGCTCTTGCCATAACTTTGAAATGGCTCTCTGACGTGAGCACACTAGGTCAGAAATACACTCGACATGTTTCTGTATTTCCCCAGTGTCCGTACTTATTGAGCAACAATAAGCTACAACAATTGGTTTTGCTGGCCACAATTTGCTAAGTCTTCCAGATTTCCCTTGATAGCTGGCCAGGGCAAACACAAATTCTCTTCTCTAAGTCTTATTTTCTCTCTGATCACATATGAAACATCATACAGTACATTTCTCTGTCTATATGACATGTCTGTGTTACAGAATGGCTACAAGGAGTGAAGTCAGCTGCAGCAAAACCTCAGATGAGAGAGAAAGACAGAGACAGAGAGACAGAGAGACAGAGACAGAGAGAGAAGAGCACTTCCGAGAGCCAGAGGAGGCTAGTCTCTATAGGAATTAGATAAGAAATCTATTTGGAAGTCTGTTGGAGGCACTCTGAAAAATCACACCAAGCTTTGGGTTGAGTTGGGCTATCTAGGGGAGCAACGGGACCATGGTAACCAGAGAGGCAAAGGACAGGACTTAGCTGAAGACTCTGGGACAGATAGAGCACTCCTGGGTCCTTTTACATACACACTGGGTGATCAGATGGCAGGCCAGTGATGGCGGTCACCCTCGCAGTGATTGCTGTCCTCTTTATGGAAGACAGGTGAGGGTACTGCACCTTTTCCTTGGTCTGATGTGTTCAGTTGGTCTTCAGGCCTGGTTTTCTAGATATGATTTTAATCACCAATGTGCTCACAGGGCACAGTTTCACTGTGGCAAACTGATAGGATAGCACCCTTTTTAGATTTAGTAACAAATTACCAGGCTTTGCCTAATGGATGGTGCAGGACAGATGGTGTTATTTGTGTGCTCACTGAGGTGTAGTCATTCTGCCTGTATTTGCACTCAAATGGAGCTAAATGCTGCAAATAGAGTCACCCAGGGCAAGACACAGCCTGAAAACACACTGTTTTATACAACATCAACTAACTAAGTGCAGGCCACAGCCTGATCTCATCATTCTAAATAGTTACCAAGAGCTTCAGGATTTCAAGGAAAGGGCATACTTCCTGAGAGGTCCTGCATGATTGCATCTCTGTCACTCTTGTTACTCTAGATGACAAAGACTTCAGGCTCCAGGCATGATGGAGTGTGATAGCTGTATAGCAAGGACAGGAATCTAGAAGGACTGGCATCCTTTCTTTTGAGTATGCAAAAATTAAGGTGTATGAATGTGTGTGTGTGTGTGTGTGTGTGTGTGTGTGTATGTGTGTGTGTGTGTTTACTCTTCAATTACTTTTCCACTTACAGTCTTTGAGACAGCATATCTTTTGAATCTGGAACTCACTGATTTGGCTAGACTTCTTGGCCAGCAAGCCACAGGAATCCCCTCTCTGCCTTCCTGGTGCTGGGCTAATAGGCACATTAATGCTGTACCGGGGACTTTCTAAGGCAGGACCAGCCAGAAGACACAGGCCTCAGAAGTGACAGGGCAGCTGGGACAGGATACCTCTACCTCTGTATACAGTTAGGAGGGACAGCAGATCCAAAACCCTTCCTGCCCTTTCTCTGCAAGCAGAGAACTTGTCTCCAGGGAGTGCTCTGACCCAGGGAATCAGGTGAGATGGCCATTTTCTCTCTGGTAGCTTTCTAAGGTGGGACCAGCAGAGAGGCACAGACCTCAGAAGTGTCAGGGCAACTGGGAAAGGATCCTTTCTACCTCCATCTACACCTAGGAAGGACAGTGGATCCGCAACTCTCTCTGCCCCTTCCCTGACAGCAGAGAGCTTGTCTCCAGGATGTGCTCTGACTCCAGGACTCAGGAGGGTTGGTTGATCCACAGCCCTCTGCACAAGGGTCTTACTAGAGGAGAGCTTCTCTCTCAGAAGTGCTGACACAGGCTTACAGACCCACAGGAGGAACAAGCTCCAGCCAGAGACAGCAAGAACATCTAACACCAGAGATCAACAGATGGTGAAAGGCAAACACAAGAATCTTACCAACAGAAACCAAGACTACTTGGCATCATCAGAACCTAGTACTCCTACCACAACAAGTCCTGGATGCCACAAAACACTGGAAAAGCAAGATTTGGATCTAAAATCATATCTCGTGATAGTGATAGAGGAATTTAAGAAGGACATGAATAACTCCCTTAAAGAAATACAGGAGAATACAGGTAAAGAGCTAGAAGCTCTTAAAGAGGAAACACAAAAATCCCTTAAAGGATTACAGGAAAGCACAACCAAACAAGTGAAGGAATTGAACAAAAACATCCAGTACCTAAAAATAGAAGTGGAAACAGTTAAGAAATCGTAAAGAGAGACAACTCCGGAGATAGAAATCCTAGGAAAGAAATCAAGAACAATAGATGCAAGCATCACCAAGAGAATACAAGAGATAGAAGAGAGAATCTCAGGTGCAGAGGATACAATAGAAAACATTGACACAACGGTCAAAGAAAATGCAAAATGCAAAAAGTTCCTAACCTAAAACATCCAGGAAATCCAGGACATAATGAGAAGACCAAACCTAAGGATAATAGGTATAAAAGAGAGTGAAGAATTCCAACTTAAAGGGCCAGTAAATATCTTTAATAAAATTATAGGAGAAAACTTCCCTAACCTAAAGAAAGAGATGCCCATGAACATACAAGAAGCCTATAGAACTCAAAATAGACTGGACCAGAAAAGAAATTTCCTCTGCCACATAATAGTCAAAACACCAAATGCACAAAACAAAGAAAGAATATTAAAAACAGTGAGGGAAAAAGGTCAAGTAACATATAAAGACAGACCTATCAGAATTATACCAGACTTCTCGCCAGAGACTATGAAAGCCAGAAGATGCTGGGTTGATGTCATACAGACCCTAAGAGAACACAAATGCCAGCCAAGGCTACCATACTTAGCAAAACTCTCAATAACCATAGATGGAGAAACAAAATTATTCCAGGACATAATCAAATTTACACAATATATTTCCACAAATCCAACCCTTCAAAGGATAATAAATGGGAAACTCCAACACAAGGAGGGGAACTACATCCTTGAAAAAGCAAAAAATGTAATCTTCCAACAAAACTAAAAGAAGATAGCCACATGAACAGAATTCCAACTCTAACAACTAAAATAACAAGAAGCAACAATTCCTTTTCCTTAATATCTATTAATATCAATGGACTCAATTCCCCCAATAAAAAGTCATAGACTATCAGACTGGGTACATAAATAGGAACCAACATTTTGTTACATACATGAAACCCACCTCAGTGACAAAGACAGACATTATCTCAGAATAAAAGGCTGGAAAACAATTTTCCAAGCTAATGGTCCCGAGAAAAAAGCTGGAGTAGCCATTCTAATATCGAATAAAATGGCCTTTTGCCCTAAAGTGATCAAAAAAGATAAGGAGGGACACTTCATACTCACCAAGATGAACTCTCAATTCTGAACCACTATACTCCAAATTCAAGGACATCTACATTCATAAAAGAAACTTTACTAAATCTCAAAGCACACATTGTACTGCCCACAATAATAGTGGGGGATTTCAATACCCCACTCTGCAATGGACAGATCATAGAAACAGAAACTAAACAAAGACACAGTAAGATTAACAGAAGTTATGAAACAAATGGATTTAACCGATATCTATAGAACTTTTATCCTAAAACAAAAGGATATACCTTCTTCTCAGCACCACATGGTACCTTCTCCAGAACTGACCATATAATTGGTCACAAATCAGACCTAAACAGATACAAGAAGATTGAAATAATTCCTTGCATCCTATCAGATCACCATGGACTAAGGCTGCTCCTCAATAACAACATAAACAATAGAAAGCCCACATATACGTCATAGCTAAACAACACTCTACTCAATGATAACTTGGTCAGGAAGAACTAAAGAAAGAAATTAAAGACTTTCTAGAGATTAATGAAAATGAAGCCACAACATATCCAAACTTATGGGACACAATGAAAGCACTCTTAAGAGGAAAACTCATACCTTTAAGTGCCTCCAAAAAGAAACTGGAGAGAACATACACCAGCAATTTGACAGCACATCTGAAAGCTCTAGGACAAAAAGAAGCAAATTCACCCAAGAGGAGTCGATGGCAAGAAATAATCAAACTCATGGCTGAAATCAACCAAATGGAAACAAAAAGAAATACACAAAGAATCAACCAAACCAGGAGCTGGTCCTTTGAGAAAATCAACAAAATAGATAAACCCTTAGCCAGACTAACTAGAGGGCCCAGAGACAGTATCCTAATTAACAAGATCAGAAGTGAAAAGGGAGACATAACGACACTGAGGAAATCCAAAAAATCATGAGATCCTACTACAAAACCTATACTCAACAAAACTGGAAAACCTGGATGAAATGGACAATTTTCTAGACAGATACCAGGTACCAAAATTAAATCAAGACCAGATCAATGATCTAAACAGTCCCATATCTTCTAATGAAATAGAAACAGTCATTAATAGTCTCCCAGCCCAAAAAAGCCCTGGACCAGATGGGTTTAGTGCAAGTTTTATCAGACATTCAAAGAATATCTAATACCAATGTTCTTCAAACTATTCCACAAAATAGAAACTGAAGGTACTCTACCCAATTCATTCTATGAAGCCACAATTACTCTTATACCTAAACCACACAAAGACCTAACAAAGAAAAAAAACTTTAGACCAATTTCCCTTATGGATATTGATACAAAAATACTCAATAAAATTCTTGCAAACTGAATCAAAAAACACATCAAAACGATCATCCACCATGATCAAGTAGGCTTCATCCCAGGGATGCAGGGATGGTTCAATATATGAAAATCCATCAACATAATTCACTATATAAACAAACTCAAAGAAAAAAATATATGATCATCTCATTAGATGCTGAGAACACATTTGACAAAATCCAACATCCCTTTATGATAAAAATCTTGAAAAGATCAAGAATTCAAGGCCCATACTTAAACACAGTAAAAGCAATATACAGCAAACCAGTAGCCAACATCATACTAAATGGAGAGAAACTTGAAGCAATCCCACTAAAATCAGGGACTAAACAAGGCTGCCCACTCTCTCCCTACCTATTCAATATTGTGCTTGAAGTCCTAGCCAGAGCAATTAGACAACAAAAGGAAATCAAAGGGATACGAATTGGAAAGGAAGAAGTCAAATTATCACTATTTGCTGATAATATGATAGCATACTTAAGTGACCCCAAAAATTCCACCAGAGAGCTCCTAAACCTTATAAACAACTTTAGCAAAGTTGCTGGATATAAAATTAACTCAAGCAAATCAGTGGCCTTCCTCTACACAATGGATAAACAGGCAGAGAAAGAAATTAGGGAAACAACACCCTTCACAATAGCTACAAATAATATAAAATACCTTGGTGTGACTCTAACTAAGCAAGTAAAAGATCTGTTTGACAAGAACTTCAAGTCTCTGA
Organism: Mastomys coucha; assembly: GCF_008632895.1. Taxonomy (NCBI): domain Eukaryota; kingdom Metazoa; phylum Chordata; class Mammalia; order Rodentia; family Muridae; genus Mastomys; species Mastomys coucha. The sequence continues at coordinate 73,222,172 of NW_022196891.1, read as the reverse complement.
AGAAGATCTCAGAAGATGGTAAGATCTCCCATGCTCGTGGATTGGCAGGATTAATATAGTAAAAATGGCCATCTTGCCGAAGGTAATTTACAGATTCAATGCAATCCCCATCAAAATTCCAACTCAATTCTTCACAGACTTAGAAAGAGCAATTTACATATTTATCTGGAATAACAAAAAACCTAGGATAGGGAAAACTATTCTCAACAATAAAGGAACCTCTGGTGGAATCAACATCCCAGACCTTAAGCAGTACTACAGAGCAATTGTGATTAAAAACTACATGGTATTGGTACAGTGACAGGCAGGTAGATCAATGG
>NW_022196891.1:73164029-73220988 GCF_008632895.1 Mastomys coucha | reverse complement strand
TCAGGGAAATGCAAATCAAAACAACCCTGAGAGTCCACCTCACACCAGTCAGAGTGGCTAGGATAAAAAACTCAGGTGATAGCAGATGCTGGCTATGATGTGGAGAAAGAGGAACACTCCTTCATTGCTGGTGGGATTACAAGCTGGTACAACCACTCTGGAAAGCACTTTGTCAGTTCCTTTGGAAATTGGACATAGTACTACCAGAGGACCTAGGTATACCACTCCTGGGCATATACCCAGAAGATACTCCAACATGTCATAAGGACACATGCTCCATTATGTTCATAGCAGCCTTATTTATAATAGCCAGAAACTGGACACAACCCAGATGTTCCTCAGCAGAGGAATGGATACAGAAAATATGGTACATCTACACAATGGAGTACTACTCAACTATAAAAAAAAAAAAAAAAACAATGAATTTATGAAATTCTTAGGGAAATGGATGGATCTGGAGAATATCATCCTGAGTGATGTAACCCAATCACAAAAGAACACACATGGTATGCACTCTCTGATAAGTGGATATTAGCCCAGATGATCGGAATAAACAAAGTTAAATTCACAAACCACAAGAAACTCAAGAAGGAAGATCAAAGTATGGATACTTCATTCCTTCTGAAAGGGGGGAACAAAATACCCATAGAAGGAGTTGCAGAGACTGAAGGAAGGACAATACAGAGACTGCTCTACCTGGGAATCCTTCTTATATTCAATCATCAAATCCAAACACTATTGTGGATACCAACAAATGCTGGCTGATAGGAGCCTGATATAGCTGTCTCCTGAGAGGCTCTGCCAGTACCTGACAAATACAGAAGTAGAGGTTCACAGCCATCCATTGGACTGAGCACAGGGTCCCCAATGAAGAAGCTAGAGAAAAGACCCAAGGAGCAGAAGGGTTTGCAACCCCTTAGGACGAACAACAATATGAACTAACTAGTACCGTCAGAGCTTCCAGGGACTAAACCACTAACCAAAGAATACACATGGTGGGACTAATGGCTCCAGCAGCATATGTATAGCAGAAGATGACCTAGTCAGTCATCAAGGGCAGAAGAGGCCCTTGGCTCTGTCAAGGTTCTATGCCCCAGTGTAGGGGAATGCCAGGGGCAGGAAGCAGGAGACAGTGGGTTGGTGAGCAGAGGGAGCAGAGAAAGATCAGGGTTTTTGTTTTGTTTTGTTTTTTGGAAGGGAAACTGGGAAAGGAGATATCATATGACATGTAAATAAAGAAAATATCTAATAAAAAAAGAACAAAAAAAGAAAACATGGTTTCAGCTGGCACTAGTGGTATATACCTTTAATCCCAGCACTCAGGAGGCAGAGACAGGCAGATCTCCTGAGTTTGAGGTCAGTCTGGTCTACAGAGCATGTTCCAGGTCAGCCATGGCTGCACAGAAAAACCCTGTCTCATAAAACAAAACAAAACAAAATCGATTTCATGATGTCAAGATACAAACCTGGTAGTAAGTGCCATTAGAGTTCTTAAATGCAGTCATGAACTTCTATATCTTCCCATTTCTGAATAAATTGTGCTATTTCAAAAAAAAAAAATGCTGTACCAGGTCCTTGTGTGAATGCTAGGGATCCAACTCAGGTCTGCATGCTTGCATAACCTGCACTCTAATGAACAAGCCATTTTCCCAGTCCTGAAGTTTTTGAAGCACTGGTAGACTCAAAATTAATATCCATGGTATCAACCATCCATCACTTGGACCTTAACTCTCCTCTCGCAACTGGTTGCAGGGTAAAGGGGTGCACACAGAACCTGCAACAGTGTGCAGACTAAATATCTAGACTCTAGAACCTTTGCTTACTTTTGTAAAGGATGTTCTATAGGCATGGCATGTTATATTTAAACATTGTATCCATGCAAGTATGTACCCCACAGCCTGCTTACCTTGTGTTTAGTAAAGAAGAATTGAAAGCATTTCTGCTTAGCATGCAGATTATCTTTGTCAGTGAATTGCAGTTTTGCTTTGGATCACTATAATGAACCCAGCCTGACTTACCTAGATTCATTCTCATGTTGTGGGTTGGGACTCAATACTCCTTTTATATTTTAGGCACTCCAATTTGCCTAAAGAGAGTCCTAAGGGCTGCCTCTTTGAGTACAGTTACAACAGATTGCTTTGTCATGAAGCCGAGGGTGAAACCTGTTTTCTGTCTCTCTCACTCAAACTTTTGTTTCCCATTTGATGCACTTGATGAAGATGATGATCTTAGTACTTGGTTGTGGAGATCTGACTCTCTGGGTGTATGCATTCTCTTCCTTTGAAAAGCGAATGCTTCTCCAGGATCCAGCCTGGAGCACACTCCATAAGTTAACTTCATTTCTCTTCTCCTTGAGTTGTCCACGGCTTCCTCCTCCCTTGAAATAATGACCTACTGGCCATCTGGCCAACCTCTGGTCCTAGACACAGTTCACTAAAATAGTTTGGGGCTAGAAGAGGCCAAATCTTTTTAAAATGACTTTTTTTCTTCAGCTGTTACACTGGAAGCAAAACTACATGTTGTGATGTGTTTTCTTCGTGGGTAAGGGCTTTGGAGTTTACATGTAGAATTCTAAACAGGGAAGCAACTAGAGAACTCAAGAAAAGCTGCCAGCATTGCTAGCAAGGGGCTGACAGGAATCCTCTGTGTTCCCCTGCCATCAGGATAACCACTGATAGAAATTAGAACTGTAGAAAGCAGAGCGTAACCCTAAATATGGTGCTCTCTCCCGATCTCAGCGCTCAAGAGAATGCCTGTTGACAGACTGGAAAGTGACTATCTGATGTCTCCTTTGGAAATTACACTAGTTCGCTAACTTCAAAAGACGGAGGGGAAGATCACCAAAGAGAGAATTAACAGCCCCATCGCTGCCAACCACATGCAGGTCCCTTGGCTGTCTTAGAGTAAGAACCCATAAGATCCACAGCCAACCAACTAAAGCTTTCTCTCCTCCCTTACCCTTGAGTTTTGGAATCCGCTTTCATCTGCTTTGTTTTTAACTGAACAAGCCTCTTTTTTTTTTTTTTTCAAAAAGGATTTCTGTCACCGATAATAGAAATAAGAGGCTTCAAGTTGGCTCGTTTCACATAGGTTTCTGCTGCCAAGCCTTATAAATTGAGTTTGTTGCATGCACACAGACATGAACAAAATACAATGAAAATTAAAAATAGAAATAACAACATACTGTAACATTACCAAAGCTTTTGTCGCTCGATGATTTACTTAATGACAAACAAGACTGAACTTGGAAAAGAGGGGACCAGGAGAAAGGCACACAGACAGATAAGATAACACTGTCCTGGGGACCTTAGACTCTAGAAGGGGAAGACCAAGAATAGCCCAGAAGAGATCAGAAGGTAGAAAGGCAGACTCAGGGATGGATGAGTAAATAGTGCTAGAGAGTAGAAATACAGTAGAAAGAAGGAAGTGCCTGCATAGGGATGTTTTATTAACACACTTTACATTTACAGTTCATTAGCTAATAAACATCAACATGCAAAAATAAGCGCTAGATACAAACCTCTACAATATGGTTGTGTGTGAACTATAATGGTTCATTTGCTTTGAAAACCCGTCACTATTTTGTACATATTTTTTTTTTACCAATGATTTTAGAAACCTCAGTATAAAGTTATTTGCTTTCCTTATTAAGCAGAGAACACTTGCCCATTCATTACTGGAGGCACTTTGGTATTGGCCGATAAAGGACTCAGAAGCACCATCCGGGTAGTCCCAGATTCCTATGTCTCTCTCTGTACAAGGACTGAGCAGACACACCCAGTTGCAACAGAGGCACAAGTAGTTTATTAAGTGACAGAACATTTCTGAGGCTGGAAAGATGCCCAGTCAGTAAAGTGCTTGCTGCATAAACCTGACTTTAATCCCTAGAACTCATGTAAAAAGTGGGGCATGTTGGTACGGACCTGTAATTACAGCGCTGGAGAGGGAGGCAGAGTCCAGAGGAGTCCTAGAGCTTGCTGGCCAGCTATTGAACAAATTTAGTGAGGGCCTGGCTCAGTGAGAGAGTCTGTCTCAAAAAATTGAGAAAAAGAATGATGGAGAAAGATGCCTAGCATCAGCCTCTGACCTCTAACATGCACGTATGCATACAGATATGTGTGCATGCAACAGGAAAAGGGGAAATGTAAAAAGAGAGAGGTAGCTCACATTCAAGGGAAAGAAGCTGAGAGAAAAGTTTAAGAGTTCAAAATGGCTTGGCTACAAAGGATGGGGGTTTTATGTCCTAAGGAAGGCCTTGGGGTCATTTGCATATTCAGATTCTCTGTTGTATGCAACTCTCTATACAACTCCATGCTTGCAGGTCTCTTTAGCATCTTGCCTCTTCAGCAGAGAGTTTGCACAAAACCTTCCAAACCTCACTCTCTGTCTCATTCCCCTGCCCCAAGTTTATTGCTTTCTTTCTTACACATCTAGGTTGCAAGTGTGCTTAGTCTCAACTGTTGGAGCCCTTGTTTGGATAAGCTAGGGTTATAAGAACACAAACCTATGGAGTCTTTATTGTTCTGTCTATCTAATATCTAGGACAGCTACTGGTTCACACACGTAGAGAGCTGACCAAAAAGGTGATTGACATCTTCCTGGGACATAGTGGTGTTACATTAAAGTTCGCCCTGCTATTCAGAACAGCCTATACTGTACATTTTATGTAAATTTACGTGAATAGTTTCAGACCACAGTTGACTGAGTCTGTAGACAGTGGAACCATGTATAGGGAAAGACAGCAACTCTACTCCATCCATCCTCTACTCTGTTCATTCTCAGTTTGGCATTGAAGGGTACTGGATGCAGACAGGAAGGAGATGGATATCAAGGAAAAAAGGTTCTGGAAGGAACAGGGGGCATATAGCTGGCATGTTGGAAAAATGGTACCTGATGGCACAGCCACAACAGAATGAATGACCAGATGGCATGGGCTCAACCTATGGGTTTTGATCCCTTTGAGGTTCAAATGACCCTTTCACAGGCCTAAGACCATCAAGAAAACACAGAGATTTACATTACAATTCATAACAGTAGCAAATTATAGGTAGGAAGTAGCAATGAAAATAATTTTATGGTTGGGAGTCACCACAACCTGAGGAACTGTATTAAAGGGTTGCAGCATTAGGAAGGTTGAGAACCACTGCGTGTCTATATAGCATAGTGTCTGGTATAGACCCACGGCTGCAGGCAGTGGGAGCACTGCTTTCACAGAGCCATTGTCAGCCAGAGACCTTCTTGAAGAAACTTAGGGACTGTCCTAAGAGCTGCCTCAGAGATTTGTGTTGCTGTGACTAGATACCTAAGAAATACAACTTAGAGGATGAAAGGCAAGCACACGTGATAGCAATTGCCTGTGATCCCAGGACCTCGTAGGTTGCGGCAAGAGAATGGCTATGAGTCCTGGGCCATCTTGCACTTTATGGCAAAACCTTGTTCTCTCTACCCTCAACCATAAGAGGAAATTATTTATTTTGGTTCAAAGATTTACAGTAACTTATAGCTACTTGGTGCGGGGAGTAAGAATGTGCACGTTCGTAATGTCCCCTTTCAGGGCATGACCCCCAACAACCTTATTTCCTGCCAATACTAGTAGGCTCCATCTCTTAAAGTTCCACTAATTCTCAGTAGCGACAGACTAGGAACCAATATGTTTAACACATGGGCCCTTGAAGGACATGCAAGGCCGAATGACAGCAGTGGCCCTTGGGATCTCTGTGACACCGACATCTGTCTTGAGAACACTCAGTCACACCATTTTGCATTGCCCACCACTGTCCCTGACACTTTTATGAACAAACCATCTTTCAGGCTATTAAGCCCTTCAAGGTTTTATAGTGAAAAGGAATTTATAAATGACTGCTTGCTTATGGCCTGCTTTATTTTATTCTACTCTATGTCCTTTACAAATTAGTCAGTATAAGCATCTCTTCCAAGGGGACTCTTTTTCTCAACTCTTTTGGGAAATGATTCTCAGCTGTGTCTTAGAACCACGCTACTATACCATTTTCCAGCCCCACCCTCTGGAGGTACAGCTGGGGATCTTTCTTTTAAGTTGCCCTCAAGGCTCTACCAAGATGCAAACTCCTACCCAAGTGATTGGACTGAATATGGCCCCCAACTTCCTATAGGCGAGTGCCAGTAAGGTTTTTGATCTATTGGTATGTTGGCATCTGCTTTTTCAATTTCCATGATTCTAAAGGCCAGACCTTAAAACATCCCATCCTATCTTAATCTCAGCTTAATTTATGACTTGTTCACACACCCTAGGTCCAAAATCAGAGCTGGCATTCGATCCAACTTCTGTCTGCTTGTGTTCTGGACAGCTCTCCAGATATAGATCTAGGGACTCTAAAAGTGGAACAACTCTTTTTGTGACCCAACTCCCGAGGTTCCCCCTCAGCTCTCCGTGGTCCCTCCACTGCTGTCTCTATGGCAGCTGACTGTATTCTGCCATTTTCATTAGAAGGCCTGTGAGGAAATGTAGGTTTTAAATGTGGCTAGACAAAGTGTCCCCAAGTCACACGTGAGAACCATACTCCATACTTTACTGTGCAGTGTGGTCTCGACATTGACTTCATTGATACTGGAAAACAATCAGTATGTAACTATGTAAATACCACAAATAAATGCAATGTTACCTATGTAATTGCCTTTGCAATAGACATCTACATATGTCAGCATGTGAGAAAACATACACAATCCTTACATCTGTATGTATACAAGATCTTATGTGTATGCATATACATGTATCAGTGTACATATATATCATCATTATAAATACAATTTGCCTGAACACCAGCTGCCATATCTTCAGAGAGCTATCTTTACCCCTGGGATTGTTTTGCTGTTGGGGTGAAGAATGTAAGATTCATGCTTTATCAATAACATTCCTATTGAAGCTGTGGGATTTCCCCTCTTCTACAAAATAAAAAGCAAACAGTTCGATCTTATGCAACATTACTTTCCTTAATTTTACTGGTTCACTATTTTAAAACAAAACCAATGAAGATTTGATGTACAGCTCCAGCCTCCAGAAGGGTTTCCTGAGTTCATTCCTGCCCCTCCATGGCTCACAGCATCAGCCCTTTGGTGGCATCCCCAGGCCTCAGCTCATCAAGATGGTTTTCACCATCCTTTGATTTCCATTCGTTTTCTAAATGCCTGGTTTTCCTCCAATTCCACACTAAAAATGAAAATCCAAGTTTGGGAGTGCCGCTCAGTGATCTAGTGTGTGCTTTGCATGCCCTGCCCAAAGTGTGACCCTCAGAACCTTTTAGAAACGTGTTCATTTACAGGTGAGGTTAGCATTTTCCCGAGACAGGCTTCTCACGGCCCTGCCTGAGAATTCACCACACACATAACAGTTCCATTGCAACCCAAAATGTAAAGTAATTACTGTGTGACTTCACAGAGAGTAGGATCTTCTGTGAGGGCAGAGGTGGACTCCCACCCCCACCCCACGAGTTTGCCTGAGAACTGACACAAAGATGTCCAGGTCCTGGCAGTACATAGCAGGTGGGAGAGCAGAGAAGTCTGAAAGATAGTAAACTCACCTCCCCTACCACAAAGGGAATCTAATGACCTCTCAGGATTCTCAGGGCTTTCAAAGCACATACGCTCTGCCAACCACCTTGCTTGCCCAGCGTCCCTTGTCATGTTGGCCTGGAGCGCTTATATTGCTCCTTCTTAACTCTGTTTCCTTCACAGCTCCAGGGCACATCATTCTGTCTATTCCAGAATGTTCCAATATCCTCACTCCACAGCTCTCTTCTTCAGGTAGCAGATAAAAATCTCTATATAAGCAAAACACTTTGACGTGGGGACTCATGTAATTCAGGGTGATATAGAACTCACTACCTAGCTGATGCTAAGCTTGAAACCCACCCCTTCCCTCTGCTACCTTCCAGGTGTTGGCCACAAGGCCTGACTTAAGTAAAGCGTTTGTATACCTCCTAGACCAGGTGTACAGACCTTGTTCTCTTCAGCCATAGGACTCAGAAGCATTGACTGAGAGTGAAGTTCACTGACCCTCCCTCTATCCAAAGAGCCACAAGGCAACATCCTGGCCGAGTGGGCAGACTCTGTGCCCTCCATCTTCTCCACCAAATACTTCTTTGGGACTTTTCTTAGAAATCTCATGATTGCCCTGGAATAGAGAATAGCTTTATTTTGAACACAGAACACTGCCAAGTTTTTTTTTCCTTTTTTTAATGAGGTTCTTAGCTATGAGTCTATTTCTTCTTTAACTACCTTCTGACCTAGTTCATAAGATTATCCTCAGAAGCAGAGCTTAACACAGAATGTGGTTGCTGCTTCATGAAGTTGAAAAACGAATGGGATAAAGTCTTAAAGGGAAGGCGTTGTTCTTTCTGAGATGAGGCAGCTGGCTTTGGTTTGAGCTTCTCTTTATGATTGTCCAAATCGAAGTAGGAAGGACGATGGATTTAATGTTTTTCTAAGAAAAAGTACCTGACAAACCCATGACTATTTCTCAACTGTAGGTTCATTTATAAAGGCAATTCATAGTTTATTTGTTGAGCAATTATTAAATAATTAATAACTTTACATTTGCACACTCCCTAATTGGTAAAGATGGTAGCCAGAAATGAAGCTAACTGTAGCTGAAAAGGTATTTCCAAGTCATCTTGTCCTCAGATTGCATTATTCCAAAGTGACTGTCACCTTGCAAGCCCTATGGTGTCTCGACAGTGACACTGGCTGAGCCATGTCTTCTCCACTAGAAAATCAATGAAGCATGTTCTCTCCAAAGGCAGTATATATCTTTTGCAAAATAATTTATTGTAGTTGTTCATTCTCAGAGAGAGAGGGAGACAGAAAAAAAATGGGAGAGGGGGAAAAAAACAATTGGAAATGAGAGAACCAGGCTCTTTATTTAACCACAATGTAGGGAATGGCAGCTCCTTACTAGAAACATGAGCAATCCTAAAACTGGGACCAGAACAAAGTGATTTAGTCTTCCACCATTTTGTCACATGTGAGGTACTAAAATAAAGCCTGGGCATCCATAAGTGAAAGATAAGATTAGCATCTCTGTACAGGGTCTACACATCACCAAGATGATGGATGAGATGGAAAACTGCTCTGAAAACTGGGAAACAAATGTAACCTGGGAAACCTGAAGCAGAGCAGCCAAATGTCTTCCCTATGAATCTAGTAGCATGTACTCTGTGGATAACAGAGACACCGTAGCAGGGCAGAGAAAGATAGGTGCCGGTGCCGATGTGAATTAGTCAAATGTCAGTGTTTGGAAGGTGTGCTGGTTTGAATATGCTTGGCCCAGGAAGTGGCACTATTAGAAGGTATGAGCTTGTTGGAGTAGGTGTGGCCCTGTTGGAGGAAGTGTGTTACTGTGGGTGTGGGCTTTAATTAAGACCATCATCCTACCTGCCTGAAAGTCAGTCTTCCACTAGCAGCCTTCAGGTGAAGGTATAGAACTCTCAGCTCCTCCTGAACCATGCCTGCCTGGATGTTGCCACGTTCCTGCCTTGATGATAATGGACCGAACCTCTCATTCTGTCAGCCAGCCCCAGTTAAATGTCCTTATAAGAGTTGCCTTGGTTATGGTGTCTGTTCACAGCAGTAAAACCCTAACTGAGACCGAAGAGAACTAGAGACATATGCTGTGTGAAAAGCCTTCATTTATTTTTTTAAAAAAAGAAAAATGAGCTGCCATCTACAGGGGTCCTCAATAAGAGCATCAGCACTGGCTGCCCAGGAAAAGTTATATAACTTGCCTGGAATCAGCAAGTGACAAATAGTGGACTTGAACTCAAGGCCCCACAATCCAAGGTTATGTTTGTAACCAGTGGTTCTGAGTGTCTTCTGGGGGCAGTAACAGCAATGTGGCCTGGAAGGTGGTTAGGAGTCAGAAGGAGAGACTGCAGGGGAGGGGCAGCAATCCTTGTGTTACTATGGGAACCACTCTTAACCATTAAAGTACAACAGCTCTTCTACTTTGAAATGCTGGAAAATTTGCCTTCACTCCCTTCTGTGGAGGATACTTAGTTTTCATGAAAGTACGATCCTTTAGTATAGTTTTAAAAATCAAAACAAGGGCTGGCAAGATAGTTTAGTGGATAAAAGCACTTGGACCATGCCTTAAAACCAGAGTTCAATCTTCAATACCCACATGGTGGAAGGAGGGAAGTGACTCTTTCAAGTTTCCCTCTGTCTTCTGCACATGCACATGCGTTACCTACATACACACGTATACACACACACACACACACACACACACACACACTAAACACACACAAAAAAAATTAATTGTGGTGACAAAAATTTAAAACAATTGGCTACTTAGGTTTTCATCTTGCAAAATGTGAATAATTTCATTTACCTGTAGGGTACAACCTATCCCTTCCTAAGGTACCACCTTCAGAATGCACCAAGGCTTTTAGCTTGCAGTGTAGGCATGGTGAATATACATGGCCCTAAGCTTTTACACAAAGAACTAGGCATTGGCTTGATAATGAAGGATTACAAGGCTGAGCACCTGGAAGTCTGAGGTTAAACCAGACCTACTTCTTCTAGAGGAAGCTGGCTCTGCTTCTTTGAAAGGCAAAAGGCCAGAGTTTGCCAACCTTCCTGATGCTGGACCCTTTAATATAGTTCCTCATGTTGTACTGACCCCCAACCATGAAATTATTTCATTGCTACTTCATAACTGTAATTTTGCTACTGTTATGGATCATTATGCAAATATCTGATATGCAGGATATATGATATGTGACCCCATGGGGATTGCAACCCATGGGTTTAATAATAAGTGCAGTAAGCTTTCTCTTTGTCTCACTTTCTACTCCTGTCTGGGGGTGGGGGGTGGGGACTGTATACCAAAGCATGGGGTTGTTGCTATATCCTTGATCCTATCCTTACTCTTCCCCAGCTTCTCCCCCCATGCACTTCACCCTGGGGCCCCAGAAACTGGATATCGTAACCATCCAAGGACAGGAAAATAAAGGATTCTACGTGCCTCCCTACAGAGATGCAGTTATTATCATCCCTATCATGGAATAATAGTCCTAGTAAGTTTGACAGGTATTGTTGTTATACTGGGACTTTAGGGAAATATGGCTCTATCAAGTGGGCTGGGGAAAAAAAAAATAAAAGAATTCCATTGGCCTCCCTCGGAGGATAGCTAAACCGTAGGAAATCACATAGGCCTGTGTACATCCTGCAAGAGAGAAAAAGTAAGACAGGTGCCAAGATCTCGGGCTGTCTGCTCATAGCATGTGTGCGCAGGGAACTCATCCTGCTTGAGATGGAATCTCAGATTCTCTCAGAATCATGGTGCCATCGCTGCTAAATAGCCCTGCTAGATTTCATTTTTTGTCTAAATAAATAAATAAATAAATAAATAAATAAATAAGTCTATCCCATGACCAAATCATCCTTGGCATTTAAGCATGAGCACAAAATCCACAATCAAGCTTTGCATGTCACAGTTTGCCTGCTAGTTGTTGTTCTGTTTTTTATTTCTTATGTTTCTTTCTTTGAAACTGAGTTTCATGCTGCAACCCAGACTCTATCCCTGACTGGTCTCAAACTCCTTGCATAACCCAGTCTGGGTTCAACTTGAAGGCGACCTTCCTGCTTCCATCCCCCCAGCTCTGAGATAACAGACATGAGCCCAGCCTCCATTTGTCCTTCACCATGGTGAGGTGTTCCGTTGACCTTCTTCAGGTGACATTTGCTGCCGAGCTCCCAAGGATAAAGCAGCCTCAGCAGATCCCTTCTTCCCAGACAAGAGCTTGCTCAAAACGTCCATATTGAGGAATTGTCGATGCCCTGGACGTTCCCATTTCCATCCTGAAATGTGATCAGACATAACTGGTTGAATTCCAGAGAAGGGACCAGGGAATGGAGGGAGGGTACATACACAGTTCCAGGGACAAAGCCTGAAGGATAAAAGATGCTTGCATATTCTCCATAGCCTCTTCCTTCTTAAAGAACTACCATCCTCAATTTTTATCAGGCTTTTATTATCCTTAATTCTTGCCTCAGGCTAGACCCCTATCTAAGCCTTCCTTACCTGTCTTATCCCATACCCTCCAAAGTCCAAAGTAATAAATTCAGAAGACAATACCTGGTTGTTCAGTGGTGGTCAAGGTTGAATAAGCAGGAATGAGGACTTCCTCCCCTCCCCCTTCTCTACCTCCTCCTCTTCTTCTTCCTCTTCCTCCTCCCTCTCCTCCTCCTCCTCTTCCTCTTCCTCCACCTTCTCTTCCTCCTCCTCTTCTTCCTCTTCCTCCTCTTCCTCCTCCTCCTCTTCCTCTTCCTCCTCTTCCTCTTCCTCCTCCTTCTCCTCCTCCTCTTCTTCCTCTTCCTCCTCCTTCTCCTCCTCTTCCTCTTCCTCTTCCTCCTCCTTCTCCTCCTCCTCCTCTTCTTCCTCTTCCTCCTCCTTCTCCTCCTCCTCCTCTTCTTCCTCTCCCTCCTCCTTCTCCTCCTCCTCCTCTTCCTCTTCTTCCTCTTCCTCCTCCTCCCCTTCATCCTCCTCCCCTTCATCCTCCTCCTCCTCTTCCTCTCCCTCCTCTTCCTTCTTTTTTGCCTGATCAAGAGGCTATTTCCGTATAGGGTATAGATTGCATTTAAAAGTGACTAAACAGTTTAAAAGGACAAATTGAGAGTAAGTCATTCCCCATAGTAACAGCTTGAAAAGGCTAAACTGTTTAGAACTGAATGGTTTTTAAACAGAGAAACCTGTAATCCAAGCATTTAGAAAACTAGGGCTAGTGTCTAAGACTAGCCTGGGCTACATAGTTAAGACCCTGTCTTGAAAGGTTTTTAAAAAGTAATTAATGCTAACTACATTTAACATATTTCAACCAAGAGCCTACTGTCAGCATTTACTCTAGTTTCCTTATTATAAACAACTTATTTCTGATATCATATATAACTATAATATATAAATATAATATCTATATTTTATATGCATGTATATTACATATATACATCTTAATTTTTCATTTTAATGAATGTAAATAATCTTATGAATTTAAAAATGAATAATATTTTCATTACTAAGTCTTTACATATTTATATTACACCGAAAGGGCCTCCAAAAGTGTGCACTGTAACCTCATCATAGTATAGCTGTATAAAGTTTGTAATTTGAGTGGGAGACAGACTCTGGCCTGGAGTCAAGTTCTTGTGACTTCAAGCTCAGCATTTCTGAGCTTGAATTCAATATCTTCTACACAGATTCTAATTTTGCCTTATGAATTTTTCAATTTCCAAGATTAGAGAATTGCAATATTGAATTTTTTTCATGGACTTCTAATGAGAGCAAATATAAATTAGAAGGTGATTGGAAGTGAATCAGGAGCCCAAATTTATAGTTTCTAGGGTGCTACTTAAATTAAAAAGTTAATTATAATATGAATACGGATGAAAGGTTTACTGCTCATTATTTAAAATATTTACATATTTATAAGAAACTTCATAGAAGGTACTCGAATGCTAATTTTTCTTGTGTCTATACTAACCTAATAACTCCATCATATTGTGTAATAGAGATCATAAGTTTTAAAATATGTTAAAATCCATAGAGACATTAAAGAGAGAAATTATACTCCTGAGAGCATTGAATAGTCTTTTGAAAGATTGATAACAGCTGTTGTAGCTAGAATTGGCTAATTAATGTAGTACTTACAGTATTAAAAATTCATCAATATATTAGTGGAGTATATACAATATTTGATAGAGATAATAAATATGGATTTTTTTTAATATGACAAAAGGGAAACAAAGGAAGTCTAGCTTGAGAGCAACCCTTTGAGCTCATGCCCACACAGTTGCTTTTGCTCAGCCTCCCTGGACTGCCTTTGCATGTTGCTTTGTATGGCAATATACATTACAAATAACACAGTGGACATCAAGGGTGAAGTATTGAACAAGGTAGACCTTGACACCATACAGAACAAGCTTGGAAAACTAGTTCTGCTATAATTATGGCTTTGGTTCTTATCCACTGCACTGTGCCCAAGAAATCTGAACTCAGGATCCAGTGATCCGACTTTCATATGCATACGAAGGAAATGAAACTAGTTAAGAGACCTACTCCACTTAATTATTTTAACCTTTTACTTGTTACTCATTTCTCAGTTATTTTAACACTACAGCAGTAGTTACCATGTGGAAACAACCTACATATATATAGTTGATGCATGGATCATGAGCACGTGGTACCTCTACACTATGGTGTAATATGTAGCCACAAAAAGAATAATGTCCTGACACTTGCAATATATTAGGTGTTTCTGGAGATCATTTCATTAAATGCAGTAAGAGAAACTTCACTCATGTGGATATAAAAGAGCTGGAGTTGACTTTGTAGGAGCTGAGAACAGAGATGTGATTACCAAAGACTGGTGAGAGCACAAGAACAGAGCATAGGAAAGACTAGCCAATGAGAAAAGAGTATGGTAAAGACTGACCAATGGAAACAGAGCAGGGAAAAGACTGGCCAATGAGAACAGAGCATAGGAAAGACGGACCAATGAGAACAGAATGTGGGCAAGACTGACCAACGGGTACAAAGCTACAGTTCAGCCAGACCAAGAAGCTGTAGTGAGCTGTTGCATGGCAGGGGCCCTACATGTAGCAGTTATGTTCTGTGTATTCCAAGCTAGAAGACAGGACTCAGAATGTATTCAAAACAAAGAAATGCTGACTGCCTGAGAGATTCAGCCCGATTTGAGCATCACACAGTCTTTCCCTGTATAAAAACAGCACCTATATTCTGCAAATATGTACAACTTTCATGTTTTTAATCTGTCTATTAGATAAACAGAAACATTACAATAAAATAGATGATGCTTACATCACACATACACGTGATGTGATTGTATACCTGATACATGTTCATTTTCCATCACTGACAGCTAATATCACCACTGCCACCATAACCCTTACCACCATATCACCGCGATCAGCGTCGAATACATCATCGCCATTGCTGTCGTGATTTTGATATCTAAGAGTAAAGGGCTGGCTGGGCAGTGGTGGTGCATGCCTTTCTGAGTTCGAGGCCAGCCTGGTCTACATAGTGAGTTCCAGGACAGCCAGGGCTATACAGAGAAACCCTGTCTCAAAAAACCAAAAAAAAAAAAAAAAAAAAGAGTAAATGGTTATAATGGCACCCATGTGCATTTTTCTAATGATTTCTAATGTTCACAATATTCTTCATGCTCTGAGATGAGAGGCATCGTCTGTCGACAAACATAGTTCTACACAACACAAGCTTGTACAGCTCCTTATTGATGCAAGCTACAGAAATGGTAAAGATACAGGAGAATCCAACTTAATTCTCTGCGTCTAGACCAGACACTCCATGGTACCTGGAAGATTCCTTTTCACTAACATTTAAATCTCTCACCAGAGACAAGCCATCTAACGAAGCTTTGCCCTATAAACCAATAATGAGTCAGGAGCAAATAGCAGCTCCATCCGAGACACATAACTTTGGCTCCTTTGATCCATCCTCTGGGACGCTTGCTGCAATTTCTCTATCAAAAAGTTAATGAGAAATGCCACCTTCTGACAAGGGAATTGGTGTGTCACTGCCGTAAAATTAAGAGTTTTGTGGGTGCTGGTGAGATGGCTCAGCAGGTAAGAGCACTGACTGCTCTTCTGAAGGTCCTGAGTTCAAATCCCAGCAACCACATGGTGGCTCACAACTACCCATAATGAAATCTGATGCCCTCTTCTGGTGTGTCTGAAGACTGCTACAGTATACTTACTTATAATAATAAATAAATCTTAAAAAAAAAAAAAAAAAAAAGAGTTTTGTGGGATGAATTAAGTTTTACCCAAGTTTTCTGTTTACATCCTGTACTTAAAAAGATGTTTGTGCATAAGGATGTGCATTATGACTGCTACAAATCCATATACCCACCAAGCATGGTGGCTGTCTAGGCTAAGCCCTCAGGAGGCTAAGGTAGGAGGCATGAGAAGTCAGAACCACTCAAAGCTATAATGAGAGAGTCTCAAAAACTAAAATGAAATAAATTTATATTATCGTCTATGTAATACTTTGGGCTATACCAGTTTTTGTTTGTTCCCTGATAGAGTTGGCTTGTATAGGGGAAAATCATAGGTTATGCTGGGTGTAGTAGCTACCATTTGTAGTCCTTACCATTTCACTAGTTATAGCAGGGGGATCATTGAGCCCAGGAATTCAAGATCAGTTTGAACAACATAGTGAGACTCCTCATCCCCTAACAAAATTACAAATCTAAACATCTTATGGTCTTTCCTTTATCTTAGAGTAGCAAATGTTCATCTTTGCAGACAGGCTTTGTATAAATTATACTTAAAAGACAGCATTGCCGGGCTGGAGAGATGGCTCAGCAGTTAAGAGCACTGACTGCTCTTCCAGAGGTCCTGAGTTCAATTCCCAGCAACCACATGGTGGCTCACAACCATCTGTAAGGAGATCTGATGACCTCTTCTGGTGTGTCTGAAGATAGCAACAGTATATTCATATACATAAATACATTTAAAAAAAAACAGCATTGCCTAGAGAACACCTTTATTTTTTTCTTCTATTGAAATATTGAAATATTGAAATATTCCTACCCATGAGCTACATGGCTTGGTGCAGCCACGGGATGTTCTGCATGTATCATAGACCATTCCCTTGTCATAGTCTACTGAGCCAGCTACAGCACAGGAAGTGACTCTCAGGATCACCTTACTGTCTGACCAAGGGCTACATTTGTGTCACAGATATAAACCTCAGCTCCTAAAACTCCATGCCCTGAGGATTCCAATCATTTTAAAAATCAGATTTAAATAAACCTGGATTGAACTACAAGTGTTACTGACCTACCTGCCAGAGTGTAGACTGTAAGAATTTACGTTCAGCACTGACTCTCCAAGACTCTACAAAAAATCCTACACATTTTTTTCAGCCTCAATCACTGGAGCATGTGAGCTATTTTCCAGGGTTTGATTGTCACTACAACCCCTATACATTGTGTCCTTTTAGTCCTAGGACCCACAAAGCTGGGTCCCTAAAGCTAGGGTCCCACTCTTCCTGGCTGGGAGAGTGTTCCCTCTCCTAGGCTGTCCTGGGAGCTGATGATGAATCTTTTCCTGCTTGCAAGACAGTATTGCTCCTCCAGTTTTAGGCATGGCAACGTAGTACTCCTCTCGATCCCCCTGTTCCTAGCAGCATTCCTCTAATCCCTTTCTGTTCAGGAGCATCCAGTGTTGTCTCTCCATATCTGAGGATTTGGGACAACAAAGTACAGAAGGAGAAAGGCCATGTCTATGGAGAGCCTTGGTTTTGGGCCCTTGAATAATCCTCTCCTAAAGTTTCATTTTCTTCCAGATGATTATAGGAAGAAAACAAGCATCATAATGAACTAGTCTACATGCTTTGAAAGATCAAACTGCAGAGAGTTGTTGGGTTCATGAGTGTATATGCAGAGAATACTAAAGTTGCAGGAAATAACTACTGCTAATAATGGCTGACTATGAACTACAGATCTTGGGCACACTGCCACAAGAAGTGGGTTTGCTTTATCTTGAGGACCATCTGCAGCATTCGAATTTATTTAACCTATGCACACAGAGCTTCCTGCATATGTGGAGAAGTTTCTTTGACTCTGGAAAGTGAAACAGAATCATTGATTTAAATAACAATTCTCTTCATAATTTAAAAAACAAAAAAACAAACGAACAAACACAACCCAAAACACTGTAAGTATGGTGATGTACGTCTCTAGTCCCAGCATTCTGAAGATAGTCCCAGAACAGGAAGGAAGAACAGAAGTTCAAGGTCACCTTCAGCTACAGCAACCTGATGTAGACACTGAGTCTCAAATAAGAAGGCTCCTTCACTCATAGACATATTTAATAAATCAGTTTGTTTCAACAAACCATTTGAAGTTATTCTTCTCAATTGATTTATTTAAAAAATAAGGTAATGTTATATTACATTCAAATTCAGGTTTGATTGTTTAGTTAATTCCAGATGTAGTTAAGCTGACAACAGGAATAGGACAATGTCCACTTTTGAGGACATTGAATTTTCACATGGGATATGAAGAGGGAATGGATGCTATGGCCAGATGCCATCTAGCTATCAAGAATGCCACCGATCCAGCCTTTCCCTCAGCGTTGTCTGAGTTGCTGTACCTAATTCAAGTTAATAAAATTAAAAATAAAATGAAGCCACATTTACTGGTTTACACTTGTAAGCTGAGCATTGAGGACTTAGGAAACTAAGCAGAGTGATTATGACCTCAAGCCTGAGCTACATAGTGAGGCTTCATTTCAAAAAGAAACAAAGAAGCAAAGAAATAAGAAATAAAATTAAAGACATTGATACATACAACTTCCAAGGCCTCCCACTAACAGCGATATATACAAGTTTAGCATTGTAGTGAGTGAAATAGTAGATGATAATACTTGGAGTTTTAAAATTAACACAGGAGTCAAGCCTATACTAATAAAATAGTTTTTAAATACGAAAGGGTGATTTTTACGGAGGGTTGTCAAGTAACA
Source organism: Mastomys coucha (assembly GCF_008632895.1). NCBI lineage: Eukaryota > Metazoa > Chordata > Mammalia > Rodentia > Muridae > Mastomys > Mastomys coucha. The sequence goes on along the minus strand of NW_022196891.1, from coordinate 73,202,448 downwards.
AATATACAAGTGATGATAATAATTTTTAAAAATGTCGATCTGCAGGCAGCTCAGTAAACCTGATCATTCAAGAATCACAGATGGAAGTATATTAGATCACCAAATGAAATATTAAAGAGTAACTTACTCCTGCCACCTAAGCCAGCTGTGCACAAATGACTAATTATAGAGGCCCTGGTAGCTGGAGAAACAGAACACACTCCTCAATGCGTGTGAATAAACTTAATGTCACTGCTAATGGGAGAAACCAATATATCCCCCCAGAACCTGCTGCAACACTCTGAAAACAATACAACACCCATGCCTTTCCCTGCCAAAAATATTTAAGCTCAATCTAATCATGAGGCGAGGATCAAGCAAATCTAAATCCAGTACTATTCAGCAAAGGAAGTGGCCTGGGAGGTAGTGACACATCAGTGCCCTGGGCTCTATTTGTAAAAAGTGGACTCTCCGGGGCTAACAGAGAGAAAAGATGTAACAAGCAAGCACACCAAGTGTAGCAACAACAAAACAAATTAAGAAACCGGGACAAAGATGTGGCTGGGACAAGGAAATTTGAGTGTTAGACAACAACGCATATTAATGTCCTATCTCTCGTGTGATACTGTAATTTGGTTATTTAGAAAAACTGGCTTTCAGAACATGGCATGGAGGCCCATACCTATAATCTCAACTCTTGGGAGGTCGAGTCAAGAGAATGGAAAGTTCAAATCCAGCTTGGTCACCACAGTGAGTTCTCCTCTCAAGAAAACAGCAAAGCTCAGACTAACACTTAGAACACCTGTCAATCTAGCATAGACAGACAGACAGACAGACAGACAGATAGATGATAGATAGATAGATAGATAGATAGATAGATAGATAGATAGATGATAGATAGATAGATAGATGATAGATATATATAGAGAGAGATAGAGAGAGAGAGATAGAGAGATAGATATACAGATGATAGATGATAGAGAGAGACACAGAGAGAGAGAGATATAGATAATAGATGATAGAGAGAGAGAGAGAGAGAGAGACAGACAGACAGACAGACAGACAGATAGCTTCAGAGAACCCTGGCAAATACAAGTATGTTCCATCTATAATCTAAAATGGTTTTGCCTTTTACCAGCTTAGTACAGGGAAACACACACACACACACACACACACACACACACACACACACACACACACACACGAGATTGTACTGTCTTAGTTCCTAGATTTAAAATGTTGTTTGATCACAGTAAGTTTAGAGAGTAAACACATACTATCAATAAGGGAATTCTATTTTATATTTATTAACAAGCTAAGAGGCTTTTTCTTACATTTGTTTCTTCGAGCTCCCTCAGCTCCCAGGGTCCACAGCGACTGTAGTTTATTTTAAAGCACCTTAAAAAGAGAGCTTCCTCCTGTCCTCCTACCCCTTTCTTCCCTATTATTTGGTGTCAGAAGGTGCTGTGGCCTTAGGCTGAGTTCTCCTACAGACAGAGCAGCCCTCATAGGGATTTGCTTAAAGATGCATTTTAATGAGTTCTGCCTACTTCTTTCTTTCTTTCCTTTCTGGAGACCATAGCAGGGTAAGTAATGGCATGTAAATGAGTTCTAAGCATCGACTAATTAGAGAGGGCCCCTGGAGAGGAGCCAGCTGTTGGTTGTAAAAAGGAAATAAAATAACAGGTCACAGCAATAAGTCAAATCATTTTGAAGCTGATTTCTAGGCACTTTTCCTTGCAGGGAACACTAAGCAAACAGAGAAGGCAATGAAGACCCTCAGGTGAAGGGAGAGGATCAAAGACCAGTCACTTTCTGGGATCTTCCCCTGCAATCCCTTACCAAAGCAAATATGATGCCCTGTGCACACACATGCACACACACACACACACACACACACACACACACACACACTTTGAGTGCTATCTCCATTTGTATTTTTACTCTAAATTCATAATTTGATATTCATTAAAAGTAAAAATAAAGTCGGTTTTTCCAGCTTTCCAGGAAGTATGCATCCCCTCCCTCTCTCGGCTTCTCTCCTATACTTTCTTTCTGTCTTTCTCCTGTCTCAGTTTCTCCACTAACCAAATCGATTAGGCATTTACTATATTTGGCTTTGGCCCAATTCTCTTGAAAGTCTCTTCCACTGCCAAGATGTCAGACGTGAAGAAAATCAAGCGATGTGAAATAAAGAAAGGGGATCAATGGTCGCCGATGATCTATGGTCAAAGGGCACATCCATCTCAGGAGACCTTCTTTACGCTTCCCATGCCAGGCACACCACAGTGGAATCATTCTCACAGTTTCAAACCAGTGATGGCATCTTGGGAGCTCTCAGCAATGGCTGTCACTGTCTGAAGTTTTTGCTTTTCCTTCTTTCTTTTTCTTCTTCTTCTTTTTGAAGACAGGAGTCTCTATAGCACAGACTGACTTCAATCTCCCAGTCCTCCTGTCTCAGCCTTGTGAGTACTAGGATTGTAAACAGCAAGCACTATCATGCCCAGCTTATTTTTAAAATTTAAAACATCTTTATTCATTTATAGCACACTAAAATTCTTCTTTCAATATGTCTATAGCTGAAAAGAGTCATGTGTCACTCTTCACTGGGTGTATTACCTTGATATAAGTTCCAGAACACACAGAAGATAGATATGAACAGTTTTAAAAATGTGAAGAATCTTGAGTGGTTACAATTGCAGATGGGCACCAATGGGCACAAATTTATTCTGTGCACATCAATGTGCTAAACAAAATCTGTGTGTGTGTGTGTGTCTGTGTGTGTGTGAGTGTGTGTGTGTGAGTGTGTGAGTTAGTGTGAGTGTGTGTGTGTGTGTGTGTTGATTTCTGATCATCGAATGACTTTCTGTGAATTCTCAGTTCTGAATGTCATTCATGTCCAAGTCTTCCAACCTGGAGGACACTCGTTGAGGACACTTTTCTCCTGGCTTCATCATGTTTCTTGGTTTCTGCTAGTTTTTCTTTTTCTTTTTTTTCTTCTTTTTTTAGTAATTCAGTTGATTCCAGGTTCTTCTTTAGATCTTCGATTGTAATCATTTAATGAATTATTTAAAGGATTGGTTTATTTGGGTCCTTTATAAGGTCTCCAGAAGTTGACTGAAAGATAACTTCTCATGGTTGTAGGACAAGAATGAGTGTTAGGTTGGGTCTGTACAGTTCTGTGGTAGAGTCCTTGCCAGCCATGTGGAAGACCTGGGTTCAATTCTCAGCACTTACAGAAAATAAAGGACAGGAAGTGCCAAATCTTGACTCTTGTTACTTCTTGCTTCCTGCTTTATAGCTTTCAAATCTCCCATGATTGATTGATTGACTGACTGATTGACCGATTTTTGTCTCCAGTGTCTTCTGCCCCTCTAGTTCATTTGTATTTGTTTTTATTTTTTTCTCTACATTTAATTCTGTCTCTGTTTCTCTGTTTCTCTGTCTGTCTCTGTCTCTCTCTCTCTGTATGTGTGCATCTGTGTATGTGTGTGTGTGTCTGTTTGTCTGTCTGTCTGTCTGTCTGTCTGTCTAGCTGTCTGCCTGTCTGTCTGTTTTCATTTTATCTGGCTTTGAGACAAGGTCTTGCTGTTTACCCAAGACTGGTCTTTAACTAGTGACCTCTCTGCCTTTGCCTCTGCCTTTGGCTTTCAGGGACTCTCAGTGTGCCACCACACCCTCCTGGCTCATTTCTTGAAGTTGACATCGGTAAACAAGTCTAGTCTCTTTGCTGAGTACTTCAAGTGGAACTGCTTGCTAAGCTACTGTTCTGTGGATGTACTCCATTCAAAACGTGCAGTCAAGAAACCTGATGTAATTCTGCATCTAACAGCAGTTCTCAGATGAGGCATAGTATAAAGCCAAATCATGTACCCAGCATTGAAATGTGACCTGTGAACACAAGCTGATGACAGCATGGCTGTCTATCTAGACAGCAAGCAAACTGTAGAATCAGAACCCACAGTACAGAAATAAATGTGTAGTATTTAAGATCTCAGTTCATTTATTCTGTAAGAGTCCCCAGTCTAGCAAGGTCTGGAAATTCAGGATCACATTTCAATTTGAAAATTCTCATTTTGAAAGCATAAGCAACACGAAGCTCAGTAGAACTGTTATTCAAAACACAAGCTAAGTCATGTGGATTGGTGTCTGAGACCCTACAATATTTGCACTTATATAGGGTGGGAAATTATTCCTTTTGGAGCTGGTGAGATGTCTCTGCAGATAAAGGCACTTGCTTGCAAAGCCTGAAGACCCAACTTCAATCCCTGGAATCAACATAGTGAAAGGGAGAGCTGACCCCTGCAAGTTCTCCTCTAAACCCCCCACCAACACTCACACACACACACGCATATACACACATTCACATTTATGCACATGTGCACACAAACACACCTTATATATAAACAAACATTATTGAAGCAAGAAAACTGTTTCCCTTGATAAGTGATGGTCTTTCAATGTTTCATTTCTTTCTTTTCCTTTGGTAGTATATATTAACTCTACAGACTGTTACATTTCATTATGACATTTCTTGCATATAATGACCTTCATTCTTGCTCACCTCCTGTGAGTCTCTGAGCCTATCTCATTAATAACTGCCCTCCTCTCTCTTGTCTTCCTCCTCCACATTCTTCTTTTTCCACATTCTTCATTCTTCTTTCACTCTTTAAAGACTTGCATGTGCCATCTTTAGGACTTGTGCAGGAGTACAAGTACTTTGAGGTACAAAATAGGAGTGGCCATCTGCGTAACACACTTTCATTATTCTTCGGAGCTGTGACCTGTCATCTTTAAAGGAGCTTTGTAGGGTAGAGCTCTGTGACACAGTCCACTGCAGGTGCAACACTCACATGTGAGGGTCCATCTTTACTTGTTGGAATGTAACACCCTTAAAATTGCACTAGAAATGATATCACAAAGCATTAAATGTTTTTCAAATGTAATTTATCTGGAGTTGTGTTAGAGATGATGTTTTCAAAGAATTAAATATCACCAGTAACATTTCAGTCACACCAGTTGTCTTTTTTGTTTTGTTTTGATTTTTCCCCCTAGATGGGAAATTCTAATGTAACCCCTTTTTTTACACACTAAATTATAGGTTCAATTTTTGTATCATCTTGACAGTAATAAAAAGTTGCCATGTGGTTAAGATGCTAGTTCTTGGTAAGAATCTATACCAAACTACCTTTGGGAAGATCATGGAACACAGTGGTCTGTTGCCTTAGAGTTCTCATTGCTGTGAAGGGAGCCCATGACCAAGGCAACTCTTAATTGGGATTGGCTTACAGTTTCAGAGGTTCAGTCTACTATCATCATGGTGGGAAGCATGAGACCCTGTAGGCAGACATGGTGCTGGAGAAGCCAAGAGGTCTATATCTTGATCCTAAGGCAACCAGGAGGAGAGACTCCCTCCAAAGCCTGCCCACACAGTGACACACTTCTTCCAACAAGGCCACACCTATTCCAACAAGACCATACCTCCTGATAGTGCAACTTCCTATGGTTCAAGCGTATTCAAACCACCATGTCTACTAATGTGAATTTTCAGTATCTACTTTCTCTCCATTGATCGTGACAACTAAGGCTCTGTATTATTAAAGGTATAGTCTGGGCAACTTGTCCTAACTTCACAATTGTGACCAACACTGATAATGAGAAGGCTAGAGACTTTCAACATGGACAGTTTGTGGAAAATGTAGCAGACCACCTTAGAGACCTGCGCTTTCTTGGAAAATGTGGTGGGCCACTCACCATACATACCCCTTATTCTTGCACTGTGAAGAGTGTTATACATGATATCATCTTGTTCTGGAAAAAATGAGAATTAGTTTTAAATTATTTAATATTTATGCATGCATATAGTATGCTCGGATCCAGTCCTCCCCCACTCAATTCCTTTTCCTTCCTCTCCAAAGTCTCTCCTATATCTTTTTTTCTCTCAACTTCAACTTTCCTCTTCCTCTCCACTTCATCTTCTCTCTGTCTCCCTCTCAACTCACTTTCTCTCTCTCCCTACCTCTCTGATTTGGTACCCACCAGATCCGTTTAGTGCTTCCTGTATGTGGAACAGTTTAGGACCATTTACTAGATCATGGGCAATAGTGTCTCAGAGCCTGCATCCCTGAAGAAAAGTGACTTTCAGTCTCTCATCAGCTGTCAACTGCCAATAGCACTCAGCTAGGGAAGGAGTTTCAGAGCCCTCCCTCATCTATGCTTGAATTCTGGCTGTCCTGATCTTGTGTGGCTCTTGTAAATGCAGTCCCAACGTCTGTGAATTCATGTATGGAATTGTCATATCCAGCAATGTTGTCTCACTACAGGAGTATACTTCTTCTGGCTCTTACAATCTTTCTTCCCCTCCCCCTTTTGTAGGAAATAGAAACAACCTGGATATCAAAAAATAAGTAAAACAAAATAAAATAAAAATGGGGACAGAAGCTCAATCTGCACCTTGGACTCAGAGATACAACTCTGCTTCCCAATGCAGGGGTCGATGGCATGAAAATTCTGAATGCTGCCCAAATAAAGATTCTGCTAACATTTCTCTGTTTTATTCCCTGTCTGCATAAATTATGGGGATGCTGAATTTGAATTAGAGATTAAGGAAAATAACAATTTCAAAATCCAAGTTTATAAATCATCCATGAATTCTATATAGAGTCAATGAAAAGAACACCAGGATTTCCAAATAAGATGAGGGATCCTGACTTATTCATATGCTCAGCAGAGACCACATGGCATCCTAGAAAGGATGGCTTGACATAAATCCATCTACAATTGTACCATTGTTCTATAACCTTCAATTGTGTTTTCAGGTTGATGGGGGGGGGGGTGCTTTACTGCTTGTTGTATGGTTTTGAAATGTGTGAATAGTTTGTCAAGGAGCCTGAAAATGCTGATGATCTTAAATCATTTATCCCCACTCTGTCTAGCTTCTAACAGATAATTGGACTTCACATGTGGATGGAATTAAAATATCTATCTTCAGTCACTGTTTACCACCTATGTGTGTTTTGGAGCAGACAACTTTTAACCCTCTCTCACCTTGACTTCCCAAACACTCATTTCTCCCTTCATGAATGGTCCTCCTGTGCCTTCTCATTGGCTTCACTTTCTACCAACCAGAAACACAGGCATTTCTTTTACATCAGACTTTAGGATGATTTTCTTTTTATCTTTTCTACCTTTGTAACCATGTCAAATTCCATTTTGCCTTCTTTTTCAAGTTTCTTACTATCTTCAGCTGGCCCAATCTCTGTCTCTCCAGTTGCTCAGATTTTAATGAAAGATGGCTTACAGATTCTTTGGGCACCTCCTACACAGTGTGTTACGTATTGAGGATGAAAACCTGGACCAAAGAAATAAACATGTTCTTTGTTTCATACATACATAGAAACATGGACACATAGTCACGTACAGAGAGAGACACAGCACAGATGCACACACAGAGAGATATATACACAAACATATGCACATATACAGCAGACACACACATAACACACACAACAATGCATTATACAACACAGCACACATACACAGATACACATACACATTTAAATGCACACCTATACACACACATTCACACATACACACACACTATTCACACACAGAAATACACAGGCACAGATGCATACATACACACACAGAGACACAGATGTGCATACATAACATATACAAGCACAGATCATTTCACACACACAACACATATACACACAACAACATACTACAACACAACACACACAGATGCACACACACACAGGGATGCAACCACATAACACAAAGACACAGATGTGCACACATAACATGTACAAACACAGGTACATATCACACACACAACACATATACACACAACACACAGAGACATACAATGTACTATAACACAACACACACAGATGCACACACACAGGGATGCACCCACATAACACACAGACACAGATGTGCACAAGCACATACACATTGACACACAGACACACATACAGACACACACCCTCCCCCCCCCATACCCACGCACGCAACATCACACCACACGATCTAGGAAAACAATCTTGGACATGGAAATTTTGAGAGTGATGGTAGGATGATAGGGAAAGAAAATGTTACCTTGTGCACTGACAATAAGGAAATGTCACCTATGTCGTGTTCATAGAGAATTAACATTTAAATTGGAAATTAGAAAGTATGAGAGATAATGCCTGGCTGGTATAGAAATTGGCACATGAGGATGCACTTGCTGCATCAGAGTCCAGAGAGAAGAGCAGCAAAGGAAAAACAAGATGCTACTGTGGTTGAAACCTCAGGTAAGACATTTGAATCTCGTAGAGCTGCGGAGAGGCAGGCAGAGTGGAAATATGTGCCATCCTCAGTGTGGGTGGGAGGTGGAAGCAGCCTAAGGCCGGTTGGAACTGTCAGGAGCAAGTTCAAATTGGGCAAAACCCTTGAATTCACTCTTTCAAAAGATTAGTCCAACCATGGAAGAAAAATGGTTGAAAAAGAGCACAAGTCCCTGTAAGGAGACCATTGGTGGTGACTCTAGAGCCAGCTCAGTCAGCATGATGTCCCTGCAGGAAAATCAGAGTCCATGTCATCTGTCTGGTTCTCATGTACACGTTCTTGTACTCATGATACCACCACATCTTTACGATACAGCTTCTAAAATGTCTCCTGTATGCTTTTCATTCCCATGTACTTCAAACTTCCTGTTTTCCTTGACAGAAGTATTCCAACATCCTCTACCCTTTCCTAGTCAACAACTAATCCCCCATGTCACATGTATGTGTGCTGCCAGGGTTAGCCCTCAGAAACACATCCAGTTGCTGCCAAATGCATCAAAACCATGTCTAAACGCTTTCTCTCTGTTCACAGTCTCTACTGGCTTAGCTCTGTGAATGTTTCCAGTTTCCTTCACCTCAGGAGTTGCTATCTCACTCTCCTACCTTACTTGCTTCTTGTCTCACCAACTCAAAAATATCCAGATGTACTACTAATCCTTTCCCTCAACCCTGAGCACTTTCATCTTCTGGCTTCCGCTTCCAAGCTCCCATGTCTCAGATTCATGTCCGATCCAGTCCCCTCCAATCCCAGGTATCCTGGCCAGAATTATCATTTTCCTCTCTGCCCATGTTCCAATCACTTCTTACTCACCTACACCTTATCTCTTACTGCAGCATGCTTTCTGCTAGAACCGGTGTACCTGGGACAAGCTCTCTATCTATGGGTTGTAAGTTCCTGAGGGGCAAGGAGGACGTTAACAGCCACGTCTGTGTTACATGTTGCAACTTGATGGTCCTTTCCTACTAGGGAATCAACAAACATTACTGAGTTCACGGGTAAACATGGAGTGATAGCTCTCCAACATGGGGAATGTCTTGGGCCATGAACCCAAACTGCAATGTAGCTTTGACATTCCAGATTCATCCCTCACGAATTTGTTGTTTGCAATATTTTTTTTTCTGATTCAGGCTAAATGGAGTTTCAAAAGGAGTACCAGTTAATAATTTTATTAAGAAATGCTAAATTGTGTGGTGAAAGTGAAAGACTGGGAGATTTAGAAATTTGGGGAAAAGCATGTTAATGAAAAGGGAAATGTATTAGTAGAAATGTAACAAGCCAAAAATGTGGAGTAGCAAGTTCCAGGAACTTGGCTAACTCAGAGCCTCAGGGCTCTGGTTCCCAAAACCTTCCCCTCCTGACTGATCCACAATGAGGGCAGAACTAGGAATGAAGGTCTACTGGTTTATGAGACTCTCCACCCTGCTGACTGATAGATGAAGATTACATTCCTAGAATGAATATGTTCCCCTCCCTAACTGACTGAATACTTTGGGTTGGAATCCCCCCTCACTCCCCCTGGTTTGTGGTTTTTCCCTTTAAATACCCCTTACTCCTTGTGCTCTGGGTCGAACTCCTCTGGCCTGCAAGGTTATGAGATCGACCCCGGTACCGGCCTATCCCAAATAAACCTCATGGGCTTGCAGCAAGATCAGTCTCTCGTGAGTTATTGGGTGGTTGTGTCATCCTGAGACTTGAGTGAGGGTCTCCCGAGCTCCGGGGATCTTTCAAAAGCTAAAACTCATGTGATAATCATTTACTGAGTTCGGATGGAAAAAGGGTGTGTGTGTGTGTGGGTGGGTGTGTGCGTGTGTGTGCGAGTGTGTGTGCGCGAGTGTGTGTGTGTGCGCGCGCGCGCGCGTGCGTGTGTGTACGCATGCGCGTGTGTGCATGTGCGTGCGTATATGCATGTGTGTGCGCACGTGTGTGTGCGCGTGCGCGTGTGTGTGTGTGTGTGTGTGCGTGTGTGTGTGTGTGCGTGTGTGCATGCGTGCGTGTGTGCATGTGCGTGTGTATATGCATGTGTGTGCACATATGTGTGTGCATGCGTGTGTGCACGTGTGTGTGCGTGTGTGCATATATGCATGTGTGTGCGCATGCATGTGTGTGTGTGTGTGTGTGTGTTGCTAAGAAACAAGCCCATGACCTCATGCATGATAAGTGTATGATCTACCACTTAGCTCCATCCCACCCCTGAACTATGTCCTTGTCTCTGGGCATTCAACTGTGAATAAATCAGATCATTGTGATGAAAACATGTAACATATAATTTCATTCTCCATTTACAGAAAAATGGACATTTAGTAAACTGAAAACAAATTTTTCGTCCTTTCACTAAAAATCTATGTGTCTGAAATAATAATCAATGCAAAATTGGAGGGTGGTGAATTTGAAGAATGGGGAGAGGTATAAGGAAGGGCTTGAAGGGGAAGGGAGAAATACAGCAGTTAAAATGGAATCTCAAAAACAAACAACAACCAAAGAATCTATGTGTCCACCTAAATCCAGTACTGGGAAACCGTCTGAAGTGCAATGACAAAGAAGGGTGCCCATGGTAGACATGTTCCCATTACAAGCAGAAAGACTCTAGGATGCTATAGATTTATCTAAGTTATTACTATCACCACCATTTTACATATTCTTTTTTGGTGGGGACTTTACACAATGTTTCTCTGTGTAGCCCCGGCTATTCTGGAACTTAACTCTGTACACCAGGCTGGCCTTAAACTCACAGAGATCCACCTGCCTCTGCTTCTGAAGTGCTGGGCTTAGAGGTGGGCACCATTACCACCTAGCTATTTTACATATTCTTTATCTCTGATTTTAATGCAGCTCTAAGTTTTGTAACTTTCTTCTCGGTGTTGCTTTTATCCTTGAGCTGGGAGGCACCGAAAGGAGGGTTAAGTCGTAATAACTACATTTATTGAATTCCAATATATCCAACATTGTATTAGACACTGCGGATATGAAAAATTTAATTCATGCTCTCAAACAGCTTTCAGGAGTGGCATCTTATAAAAAGAATTGGATTGTGCCAGGGGAAACATTAGGAGTATGATTCTGAAGAGGAAAATACATTCATAGGAAGCACTGGTGTCTTTTCACTTCCAAGATTCATTTAAAACACACTAATGGCATGTGCTAGATTTTTCTGAAATACAAGCGAATGCCTACTAAAGAAAAGCAGCATCAACTTTCAAAACACCTCAGGTTAGGGTATGGAATATGTAAGGGGAATTTGGCAGATAAACAGAAATTGTTAGAAAAAAACATGTATATATATGTATAACCGAAAAACGTAAAGATCACTTTCCATGTTTCTCTGAATGCAAGTGATAAGATCAATGGCTTCAAATTTGACAAGTTTTTATTTGTTTGTTTTCTTTTTTTTAATCTTTTTTAAGAATCGCTCTTGTGGAAAACATTCCTGAAGGCCTTAACTACTCTGAAGATGCCCCATTTCACTTACCGCTTTTCCAAGGCTGGATGAACTTACTCAACATGGCCAAAAAGTCTGTTGACATAGTGTCTTCCCATTGGGACCTCAACCACACCCACCCATCCGCATGTCAGGTAAGCCGCATCCTCCATGCCTGTGACGGTTTTCTGTGCATTTTACACTCCTTACCATCCTTACCCTCAACAAGACCAGACCAGCTCAGTTTCCAAATCCCCTGAGAGCACATGAACAATGATGTGTGCCATTGTTAATCATGTGTTAGTCCACTACTATGATCACCTCGGGTTTGTTCAGGGCAAGATCATGTTCCATCTTTGTCTACAAGAGTCTCTGTGTACAGTGCTGCCAAGCAGCATGGCTTTGAGGATGCCACCCACATTACGGCACCTTCCTACAGCATGGCCTAGAATTCTGTGTTATGTACTTTGCGGGCTAACACATCTGTCTGCCTGCTGAGACATGTACTTGTTCCAATTGTGTTATACAATTCATCTTCATGCCTCTGAACTAACTTTTTAAAATAATGAAGTCAAACTTCTCAGGATAGTTGTATAGTTTTGACTCTGTCACTTTTGTGTCAATAAGAAAAAGGTGATTTCGAATTAAATACTCAGAAGGGAAAATGAAAAAGATCCTTGTAACTTTAATGTCTTTTTCTTTATATTGGTAAGCTATGGTGGTTTACATTGAGCTCCTATGTATATGAATACTGGCCTATATTTAAATGCTCTGTATGGGTCATGGGTAAAATCAGTTTTGTTTCTTTGCATACAAATCGAATTGACAAAACTTACCATCACTCGTAATTGCTGTCTTGAAATCTGTTACTCATCCAGTTATACCACTTTGACTATTCTAAAGTAATTGTTGTCAGAAAATAAGTAAAAACAAACAAAAACCGTAACAGTTACACTGAAGACTTTGAGTAAACTTATTAAAAGTATACTGTGTTCAGCATGTTCCTATTTCTACCACTTCAAGCATATGTTTCAGATTTTATTGTTACATAATGTATCATCCACAACTTAGTAACTGGGAAAACAAAGATCATTTACTTACTTGTGGCTCGGGGCAGGGTTTAGCAGACTACAGTGATGGGGGTGGGGGGATAGATTACCCAAGGCCAGAAGAGCCAGACTGAATGGAATACATTCAGCATCTCGACTGAGAGGGCTGAAATGTGCAGAGTGGATGGGTCTCTCAATGGTTATCTCTTAGAATTCTGTAAATGAACTTGAGTTCTTTATATTGTGGTTGGATCCATAAAAGAAGACGAGCAGAAGCTTGGAGACCTGGTAGTTTGAGATCTGGCATTCCAGAGGGCGACATCCGTCTATCGAATTTCATTGGTTTAAGCAAGTCACATACACAAGCTGAGAGGAGACACATCCAGGAACTGAGTGGACCAGTTGGTTGTCATCTTTGGAAAGGTTACAACACAGACCACTTTCTGACCACAGCAATTCATTCTATTCCACGTACAAAAGACAAATCAGTGCATCCTCAAATGTAATTGAATCTGTAGCATGAGAGCCTCACGGCTCTACATCTGCATGTGAGATTTTCTTGCTTTGGAAACATGTGAGTTTAGAAGACCATTTATATGCCTGAGGGGCACCCCAAACACTCAGTGTTGAGACAGAGATGAGATGATTGTGGGTACTTTTGTTCAAAAGGAAAGAAAAGGAGAATATGGGTTAAGAAAGCTCATTCATTATTAGTCTGTGGTGAGGAGAGATCCAGCCTGGCACAAATCTTGAGTTTTACAACTTTAGAAGCAGGAATGTGTTCTAGGATCTAGCTGTGGATCTTTTGTTGTTCATTTGTATTTTGTTTGTTTGCTTTAAGACAGTACAGTCTAGCTATCCCTGGTTGTCCTGGAACTCACTATACAGACCTGGCTGGCCTTGGATTCACTGAGATCCTCCTGCTTCTGCCTCCCAAGTGCTGGGTTCAAGTCATGAAACCCCACACTCAGCTAGCATCTAGTTCTTTACAGGGGGTTTCCTAACCTGCTCATTCCATATATTGCATCTGATTGTGTGTTGTTCTTTAATTGTGCAGTGAATAATTGAACCCAAGGCTTTGTACATGCCAGAAAAATATTCTATTGTGAAGCCATACCCTCAGCCCATAGTCTTTTTCCATAAGAAACAGATCAAATTTCCTTCATGCTCTTTCTTATGGTAGTGGATTTTTTCTTCCTTTCTTTCTTCCTTTCTTTCTTTCTCTCTCTCTCTTTCTTTCTTTCTTCTTCTCCTTCTACTTCTTCCTCTCTTCCTCTTCTTCCTCTTCTTCTCTTTCTTTTTCTTCTTCTTCTTCTTCTTCTTCTTCTTCTTCTTCTTCTTCTTCTTCTTCTTCTTCTTCTTCTTCTTCTTCTCCTTCTTCTTCTTCTCCTCCTCCCCCTCTTCCTCCTCCCCCTCCTCCTCCTCCCCCTCCTCCTCCTCTTCTTCTTGTTCTTCTTCTTGTTCTTCTTGTTCTTGTTCTTCTTCTTCTTGTTCTTGTTCTTCTTCTTCTTCTTGTTCTTGTTCTTGTTCTTCTTGTTCTTCTTCTTCTTCTTCTTCTTCTTCTTCTTCTTCTTCCTCTCCTTCTTCTTCTTCTTTTTCTTTGAGATGGAATCTTAAGTGGCTTAGGCTGTCCTCAAACCTGCTGCTTAGCCAAGGTTGACCTGACTATCTGGTCCTCTTGTCTTTACCTTTCATGTTATGGGATTGCTGACATAAGCTGCCATATCTAGGCACCGCTGGGACTGAACAGAGGGTCTCCTGCATTCTAGGCAAGCTTCTCTACCCACTGAGTCACATTCCCAACACCCTCTTCATCTCTTGTAAAGAAACTATCTTTTATCTAATGGATAATAGTCAAACATGACAGTTATTTCTAAACTAACAGAGCCTACAGATTGCTCGGGGGGAACCATAAGCAGCAGAAAGAGGAGCAGGAGATATAAGCCAAAGCACCTATTTATTACAATGTGGCTGAAAGCAAAATATTCAATAGAACTTTACACTCTGGCAGGCAAGCCCAGCTCAGCAGCAGACACACACAAATAAACATGTCCCCGGGATCAGTGTCTCCTCTAGATGAGAGGCGAGCTTGCAAGAATGAATGAGTGGCGGCTGTTGTTAACAGGAACGATCAATGTGGACTTTCCAAAAATATTGCCTGGAAACTGACATTGCTTAAAAATATGTTATGTATTTGATTCCAAAGTGCTTCATGTGTGTTAGTGTATGTGTGTGCGAAAAATGGGTGTGAGGGTGCACATGTGTATGTGTGCTTGCCTGTGAAAGGAGAGAGGTCAACTTCAGGTACCATTCCTTAGAAACTGCACACCTCGTATACGAAGACAGGGTCTCTAAATGGGTCACCTCAAGGGTGATTAGGCTGGACTGCTGAGCTGGTAAGCCAATAGAGCCTTCATGTACCTCTCCAACACTGGAATTACACTAGGATTGTACCAAGCCCAGATCATCATGTGAGTCCTGGAAATTAAGCATGGGTCTTCATGTTTACACCAAAAGCACCCATTGAGTTGTCTCCAAAGGTAAGCTGTTTTGATTCCCACTGTAAAACCCTCATTTTATCTTCCCTACATCTCACTGGGGTAATCAGCCTTCATACCTGTTTCCTTCTATTCTTTGCACTGTCTCAAGGCCCAGTTGAAGGCTAGTGGAGCCCACAGTGCCATGGCAACCATACCTTGAAATTAGGGAAAACGCTTGGTTAGGAAAAAGAGATTTTATTTCTTCCTGCCACGATGATGACTTTTTCTAAAATGATACTGAAATCTATAGGACATTTTGATTGCTAATTTATGAGATAAAATGATGGGATTTTTATGAAATCAAGATGTGAAGAAAGCCAAGAAGCATGGCTGCTGGGGGCTGATCAGTAGAGCTCCCTGATCTGTGCAGAGAGAGTACTCATTCTTTCTGACTTCAGTGAGGTACCAAATGAAATAATTAATGAGCTGCAACAATGGATGTTGAAGAGATGCATTTATGTGAAATCAATTAGATGCTGGCCTCCCAGAGAGCTCCCAACTGGCACGATTGCCAAGTGATGATACATTAAAGTGTTTGATTTGGGAAAATTTGGATCGTTTAAATTGCACAGAATTTGGCAGAGTTAATGAGGAGAGAGGGAGAGAGTGCAATGATCCAGAAGGTCATTTGCAAAGTACAGCTTGGGTCCTCTCTCCACACATTAGGTGATTAGCAGATTTCAGAAATCCTGTAGGATTTGCCTACTTAGCAGCTACATGATTTCGACCAGGATACAAGACTGTCTGTGCCTCCATTTTCTCAGCACCAAAGCCAGGGTGATAGCAGATGCTCTAGACTAAGTTAAAGCCTGTGTGTGTGATCATTACTACCAGAAACATTATCATGTGTATTCCCTCCTCTGTGCATACACCTCAGCTTGTGTTCTAGTCAGTTCAACACTGTTTACCAGTAATGAGCTAGAGGCTTTCACTATGACGGAAACTTAGCTATTGCCTATTTAAAAAGGCAATGTTTTTCAAAGATAAGGATTAGATAACCTATTCTGATATGTGGGAATTCTGACCTTCAATTTATTCGTCGTGGATTTTTATGCATGTGTATACACACACACACACAGAGAGAGAGAGAGAGAGAGAGAGAGAGAGAGAGAGAGAGAGAGAGAGAAGGAAGGAGGAAGGGCAGGAGGAAGGGAGGAGAAAGAGAAAAAGAGGGAGGAAGGGTAGGGGTAAGGGAAGGGAAGAGGAGGGAGAGGAGGGGGAAAGGGAGAGGGAGGGAGAGGGGAGAGAACAGATACAAGTCCGTCTCTTGCCCATCTGCTCTTTGGTCTTTGTTAACTCATCCACTGAAGAACATGTTTCCTACCCCTGGTGTTCAGGAAGTCAGGGTCCACATTGTCTTCAGTAAAGATCTGAAATATATGCCCCCACCAACATTCCAAAGTCCATTCTTCAGAATTCTCTATGCTTCTCTTTTTACCTTTCTGTTGGTTCGTCAGCTGTTTTCTGGTACATTTTTTTTATCTGGTAATAATATTTTCTGACATATTAGATCCTGAAGAAGTAACATTCTATTCTATTAGAAAATAATCTTCAACCTCAATCTATATTTTTCTGAGATGAAAACTAAAACAAGCCTTGGTTGGTGACACATATCTATAATCCCAGTGCACAGGAGTATGAAGGCTAGCCCTGCTGCATAGCACAGGGAGTGTGCAGCCTGATGTCCTGACTCATTTGGCTGTACCCACGGTAGGCTCCTATCTCCAGGGTCTGCCTGGAGCCACACCTATTCCTCCCTTGCAGTACCAATATTGTAACTGACTCTTGCTATGGCTTGGCCAACAGCCAAGGGCCTTTGTTTCCTCTTACTTATAAGGCTTTTCCTTGCCATACTTGTTTCACAACCATCCTATGATTAATTCATAAGTGATACTTGGCATTTTTGTTATAATTACTTTTCATATTAGTCCATAACCCTTGTTCCCAGTCTCCATCTCAACTCTCCATCATCAGTGGCTCTCTAGGTTCCCCTCCCTTTCATCTCAGTCCCTACTTTCTTCTTTAGGTCTTGCGACTTGCAGACATGTAAGGTCCCTTCACCCTTCACATCCATGGTCAGGTTCCACTTTGTAATAAAATACTATTTCTGGAGCTCAGATGAATCCTATTTTTCAGTGATATTAGAGGTTATTTATTAATTATCTCTTATATTTAAGGGTGGTATTTTTTGGCTGGCACATATTCATCCATATTTAGGAGATATGGTATGATGTATGGAATCATACATACGAATAATGTTTTGCTCAGAGCAATTAGCATATGCATTTCTTCTGTCATTTCTTGATGGCAAATATATCCAAATTTTTCCAGCTATATTGAGGTATATAAGTCATTAGTGTCAATTATATTCACCCTGCAAGGCACAGAATAATAGAACATATTCGTCTTGCCAAACAATGGAATCATACCTCTTGGTCCCATGGGTCGCTTTCCCCCTACTCCACCCACACTCTTCTCTCTCGAGTCTCTGGTAGCCACTGTTAGTATTCCATGAGTTTCGTTGTTTGGATTCCACTTACGAGGGAGACCATCAGCGTCCTTATCTCTGTGCCTAAATTGTTTCACTAAACACAATGCCCTTCATGTCTATCTATGTTGTCATGGTGACAGACTCTCAAGCACTGGGGACCATTGCAAAGTAGTGGAAACTTGGAGATGGAGGGGCCTTGTGGAAAGTCCTTACGCCAATGAGGGTGTGCCATCAGCTCTCAAAGAGGATTGTGAGATGCTGATTTTTTTTCCCTCTTCTTCAGACTCATGCCCCATGTGGTGAGTGGCTTCTTCAGACACGGCTCCCACTCTGAGGTGCTGCTTCATCTGAAGCCCAAAGTTATGGAGCCATTCTTCACAGAAGCGCCAAAAGTAAAAATCACATAAATGAGTAAATCCATGTTTGCCATTATATTCTGATGTATTATGAAAAAAAACCCTACTAATATAACCACAGTCTTTTCACTATAGTATATGCCACTGACTACATGGACCCATGGGGGACCTTCAACATATCACAGCTATAGGGTTTGGCATTTGATGTATTCGATATACTTAGTGGTTTAATAACTGTGGCCACTTTGAATAAGTGCCATAACCCCTACAATTCTTATTTCCTCATCTAGAAAACATAAGATGATATGTGCCTCATATTGCTTTCTGCAACAATGAAACAGGACTCAAGACAGCACTACTTCTGTTTTCCACACTCAGGACCTTATATTTAGTGGATACCCGACTCTGAATCATTGTAAAATGGGAATGATATCCCGTTGCCCATAAAGACTTCGGCCTCTGTGAGAAACGGCCAAGATCTTATCCAGAACATGTATTTGCATTGTCCTTCAGGCTCAGGTAGAGAAAGGAGAAGGACAAATGTGCTTTGCCCTCTGTAGTTCCTCAGTTCCCACCCCTGATGCGGTGGTTTATAACCATGACTGCCCAGAATAACCTAGGGGCTTTGAAAATAGATGGATGTGTCCCTCCACCCCACTGGAGCACTTTTACATTATAACATTTGGAAAGAGGCCAAGCTTAGAAATGGCTAGAGGAGTCCGCTGGGCAGCCAAGATTGAGAATGGCTGATGGAAAATGTGCCAGTCTAATAAACATAGTTTGAATTTCATGGTTTAAGACAGCCCCAGGTTGCTCCCTTCACCAGCTGGCTTGTCTGTCTGATTTTTGCCCACTTCAATTTAATCCTATGTATCACCATTATTCTCTCCAGAACCAAACAACAGCATATGTTTGAGGAACTCATGGATTCCTGGACTGTGGAGCCTGGGTGGTATTTATCCCCATGACTTGATTGTCTAGCGTGTAGCCAGGAGGAGCAGGGAGCTGTGGGTTGATGTCAAACCATAAATGACTCCCGAGAGCTACTTGTCATCTCCAGACTGAACATAATTTCCCCAGACTTCCTGGTGCAGTGTCAGCACGAGCCAAAAGAGCCTAAGAGGAAAGGTGTCCCCTTGTCATAATAGTACCTTTCCCCAGCTCTGCACCATCAACACCCAGCAAATGCTTACATCAGCATTCTCCAGTTTTAAAAAAGTGACCATGAACTGTTTTCAATGTGCCTTCATTGAGCAGAATGTTTGTAGGGGAATTGTTCTGTTTGCTGGAAATACAAACTTGAAATACAGCAAGGGAGACCCCCCCATCCCAAAACACCTATGAACACTCAAAGTAGGAATACAGCCATGCAAGGAGCCGCAAGAAAATGCACTCAGATAGGCCTGTCTCTGCCCTTTGGGGCTCAGCAGGTCTCAGGCTCCCATAGATTCTGTCTTCCCTTAATCTGCTCTTTCTCAGTACTTTCTGCTGCTTCTTCATGTTCCTCTCTCCCCATCTGTTGATAAATTATGATTATGCCCCTGCTTGCATTCCAGTATATTTCCAAGGGAGATCATTATTCTGATACAAATGCATAAATAACATTCTTGGCAGGTCTTTAACCTGTGTAATTTCTCCCAAAGCCAGTAGTGTAGGTGCCAATAAATCATGGCTCCAAAGGCATTATTCTTCATTCTCTGGATCAAGAGAAGACTAGGCTTGTCCTATCTGGGTCTTGGGGCTTTGTTTGTTTGCTTGTTTGCTTGTTTTCTCTTTTTTCTCTCCATGCATTCCCTATCTTATAGCTCTCTCTCTCTCTCTCTCTCTCTCTCTCTTTCTCTCTCTCTCTCTCTCTCTCTTTCTCTCTCTCTCTCTTCTCTCTCTGTTGTTGTTTTGTTTGTCACTTTTGGCTTGATGTTTTGAGTTATGACGAAGTCTCACCAGATATCCGTAGGTGACCTCAAATTTGTAACAATTCCCCTGCCTCTACCGACTGAGTGCAAGGATTATGGGTGTGTACCAACATCTGTGGCTTAGTACTTTACTTTAAAAAGGACAGTTGGACATTTTCTCATTATATTACAACAGCCTCTTGCTATAAATATCTTCAGTAAAAAAGTCAAATCATCTCTCTGTGGCTATTAAAAAGTTTTGGACAGTTGATAGTCCATGCATAATTTATACACACAGATGCATACACAAACACATACATGTAAATATATACACTCACATGTGCACACACACTAGCACACACCACACATACACACACCACATACACACACACGCACACACACATACAGATGGATTCATTACACAAGATACAGCTGCTCCTCTGGCACCACAACTCACCGTGCATCTGTTCTCTGGAGAAATTTTAATTTGGGGGGTCTATTATTTCAGGGTCCCTGATGCACCTGCTCCTGTTTTACATCATGCATCGCTTCTATTAAGAGTCTTTATTTAGCAAATGCATTAAATATTAATGGAGAAAATATTATGCCCCACTCATTCCTTTTTCCTTCTATCTCCTTTTACTGTCTCCAGAGGGTTGATTTTTTTTTTCTTATATTTGGTTAGTGTCTTTCCTTAAAGCTGTTCCTCATATGGGGTATGCAGGCAGTACAGTTGCTAAGTCTCTAAATATCTACAAGTTTTTCTCTGTTTCACCCCCACATGTGAAGATCTTGTACAGGCACAGGATTCTTGGCTATGATCTGCCCACTGGGTGGAACTTAGTGCTGTGGTGGCCGGCTCCTTGCCAGTCGCTTTCTGAGTCACTCCATCCCTTCCTTTGACCAGAGGCATGTAAGAATTTCCATCCTTGATGTCCAGCTACTTTACAAAAGGATCCAGGTCTTTCTCTACCAGAAAATGTGCCTCTGCTTCAGGTGTGTTTTCAGGTTTGTTTTTTGTTTTGTTTTGTTGGTTTTTTTTTTTTTTTTTTTTTTTTTTTTTTGGTTTGGAGTTTTTTTTTAGATTTATATTCTTCCTGAGTTCGACAGATTTTTTTTCTCTTCCAATCCACTGATTAGCTGAATATTCCCTGTGCCTAGGAGATTATCCTCCTTCTACATTTTGATCCAAAGACAGCCAGAAGGAGACTATCTTTACAGGGAGCCAGGTGCAGGCTCTGGATCACACTTGAGCATATGTGTGAGACCTCAAAGCCTTGCCTCCACAATGACACTTCCTCTAATCCTCTAATCTTCAAATAAGGCCATACCTCCCATTGGCCAAGCATATTCAAATGACCACAGGCTGCTAGCTTGAACCTGAAGCATGGTTGTAGTGTGCGTTCATTACTTGTCCAAGTTCATGTTAAAGTCCTACATTCCATCCCAACCACACCTCTCTATCTTGGGGAATTCACATGTAGTTGGGTCTTGGCTTCTGTATTATCAGGTGCCCACTGTGTTTGTGTTAAGTCACCTTTCCATCCCTCTGGTGAAAACCTAAGAAAGTCAATTTATAAAGACCAAAAAATTATTTCAACTCATAATGTTGCAAAGTGTGGGCCATGATCAGGAACCTCTACTGTTTAGAAGCTTAAGGCGGATCAATAAGACTCAGCTGTAGGATGGGCAGTAGAAACAAAAAGGGGAAAGACTGTCTCCCACTCCCTTTAAGAGGTATCACCAAGATCTGAAGACCTCTCACTAGGCTTCACCTCCTCATGTCTCCCTCTCCTCCCAGTAATGTTAACTAGGAGGCCTAGAAGGTAACACGTGAAATTCTGGAGGACACTCAAGACTCCAGGCATGGCAATGCTCAAACATCTATACCTTTTGTGTTGGATCCATTTAAATGTCTGGGTACTTCTCTCTATCAGAATGCTGGTGGCTTTTTTCTTTCCTATGGATGAAGGTAAAGGCTGGAAGGGTTTACTGGGGCAAGTGGAGAACAATTGGTTCCCATCCAATTCCTTCTCAGCCCCTGGCCTGGGGGGTGCTGCGTCAGCATCTGCCTTGCCTCTTGTTGAACAAACATCTTGGGGTCATTCAAATGAGGTAAAAGACACTCCTCAGCTGCCTTTGCTCCCCAGACTTTAACTCTGCTGCTGTGGGAATTGTAGGTTTTTTTTTTTTTTCTGAGAAATACTGTTTAAAACATCAACCTTTCACCCAACCTATAACTAAGTTAATCACGGACTTTGGGCTTATTTACAACTGTATGTTCATCCTACTTATATATTCCGTAGGCAGCCTGTTCAGAGTCTTCTAAGAAAGACATTGTAATCAGTCCTACTCTACTGTGGACTTCCAATGTCATTAACTCCTCCAAGCTCAGCGGAATGCATACATAGCCTTGGTTGTATCACGTTGCTTACTTTTCCCTTGTGACCCATTTCCGCCCCTGACTCAGAACAATGAATGTATATATGAGTGAGATGTGGTGATCCCTCTTGAAGGGAGTGGGAGACAGTCTTTCCCCTTTCCGTTTCTACTGCCCATCCCACAGCTGAGTCTTATTGATCCGCCTTAAGCTTCTAAACAGTAGAGGCAGGCTCCTGATCATGGCCCGGGTCTAAAAAACTCTTGCTGTAAGTAAGAGGCATTGAAAGCGCCTCCTACACACAAAATATGTTGGAAGCTACACTATATTGTGATAAGACTCTCTCTCTCTCTCTCTCTCTCTCTCTCTCTCTCTCTCTCTCTCTCTCTCTCTCTCCCCTCCCCCCTTGAGGCACCTGTAAAAGGAGGACAGAGACAAAAGTTCCTTATTGTTTTTGTTATCACGTTTCCTGTGCTGTTGTTCATTGTATAAAGAGGATGGCTTCCCTTCTGGACCGTTTTCACTTGGGGTTTTCTTAGACTAGACTCTTTGATTAGCACAGACCCAAACACTGCTGAATAGGTCAGACCCACTCCAAGGCAAACAGCAGCAACAGGGAGTCTTTCTTCTCTAATGCTGCACCTCCACGTGCTAGTGATCGGTTGCCCCTCTAGTCTGAAGTGCTCGGCTTAGGAGACTCAAACTCTAGCTCAGGAAAAAGGAGCCAAAAACATGGGAGTAACCTCTTTCCCAACAAACTGACTCTGTAGGCAGAGCTACAGTGTCCGAGAACAGCCAGAGCTCCTAGGCCCACCGCGTCACCAGCAAGCTGGGTATCATCAGCTCCCCCTCGTCGTCTGTTTCTTTGTTGTTGGATGCCTGTCTTTCTGTTGTTTTGATTTTGTTTGCTTGTTTTGCTGCTCTTCTTCCCCTGTGTCCTCATTTACAAAAAGAGATTGGTATAGCTCTCTCTAGAGTACTTTCTGTCTATGGGATTCTTATTTAGTTATCAAATCTTAGAATCTTGATTCTATATCATACTTCATGATGAAGGGGTAAAATTCAGTGGCTTTCCCAAGTGCTCTGTGGAGCCCCTGGGTTCTATACAGGAGAATACAGAAAGGGTCAAGGAAATGTTAAGCTTAAGATTCTAGGGCCAAGAGAGATAGCTCTGTTGGTAAAGAAGCACTTTCCTTATAAACATGAGGACTGTCTTAGGGTTTTATTGCTGTGAAGAGACACCATGACATGGCAACTCTTATAAAAGAAAACACTTCATTAGGGCTGGCTTACAGTTTCAGAGGTTAGTCCATTATCACCATGGTGGGAAGCATGGCAGCATTCAGGTAGACATGGTGTTGGAGAAAGAGCTGAGAGTTCTACATCTGGATCCTCAGGCAGCAGGAGAGACCTTGTCCCACACTGAGCATAGCTTGAGCATAGGAGACGTCAAAAGCCACACCCACAGTGACACACTTCCCCCAACAAGGCCACACCTTCTAATAGTGCCTCTCCCTATGAGCCAAGCATTCAAACACATGAGTCTATGAGGGCCATTCCTGTTGAAACCACCACAAGAATGTAAGTTCGATTCCCAAAACCCACATACAAATCTGGACATGGTAGCACATTCTTATTGCCCTGAAGCATGCTGGTCAGCTAGCCTTATATACTTTGGGAAATTCCAATCCAATGAGCAACCCTTTAAACAAATACATTTGAAGACACCTAAGAAGCATCACCCAAGGTTGTTCTCTGAGCTCCACATACATACATGTGTGTGCATATACACAAACATGAACACTCACATATACATACACAAATGAAAAAAAAAATTTTATGTGAACAGAATGTTTGATTGTAAGGCAAGTTTGAGAACCAGCCCCATGAGCTACACACTTCCCTAAAATTCATTGTACCAACTTCATTGTTCATTGTTCCAAGCATGACTTCTCCGCTGCGCTCAGTATCTCTGCTTTCTCCTTTCATGTTATATTTGAGCATTTCATTCTCTGTTCCAGTTGGTTTGAGACAACAGAAATAAGAATAATTTATTAACTCTGCTCACTAGTCATCAAAGGGTACCAGAATCAGAATATGGCACCCCAAAATACGCATCTTGAATATACGGATTATTTTGCCTAGTACCAAGTCAGAACCAGCATGTGCAGGGCGAGCTCCTTGTACCTCTGCCTGGAGTACAGTGCATTTACCCTTTTTTTTTCTGAAGGCTAGTTCCATTTATAAAGGAGAAGTCCTTCCATAGAGCACTGACAAGAGAGCTACCCCCGAAGACAACTCCAGTCATCCGAGAGACTCATCTCCTGTAGGCATAGCAAGGCTACCCAACCTGACCGCACCCATCTTCTGATCATTTTTCCCTAAATGTCTTCCTTGTCCCAAGGCTCCAGCCTCATTTTCACCGTCTATGTTAAGACGTGTAAAGGCCTTACTCATCTGGCCAGATCAAGTCTCATTTCTTTCTGGAGAACTGTCTTAGTTACCTTTCTGTTGGCTGTGACAAAATACCCCAACAAAATTAAATTAAGGAAGGGTTCGTTTTGGCTCATAGCTCCAGGATATGATACAGGATGACTGGGATGTCATGGTGGCAGGAAACTGAGCCCGTTGGTCATGTTGGTAACATCCGTGTCAGGAAGCAGAGAAAGATAAGTGCTAATATTCAGCTCACTTCTCTCCCTTTTGTTAATCCCAGGATCGTAACTCCCCGGATGGTGCCACCCACAGTTAAGGTGGGAGTTCCCACCTCAATTAGCCTATTCTAGGTAATCTATCAAAAGTTTGTATCCTGGGTGGCTCTAGAGATACAGTGAGATTAACAATCAATATTTGCCATTATAGGATCCCATATATATATATATATATGTTTATATATGAACATCATTTAAAATCAATCTTATATTCATGTTTGGTTCATGAGTCTAGCCAGTAGCTAATGGTTTTCAGCAGAAAGGATAAGATTTTTCATTGTTTATACTTAAAAGACAAGATGCTTTTGTTATTTTTTTTTTAAACAAGTGAATTCAACACAGAGAACATTGCTGGAGACCTATGCACGGCACAGTGTGCTTTGAAAGTGTGGGCTGGAAAGATGGTTAAGAGTATGTACTCCTCTGAAAGAGGACCCAAGTTTGATTCTCAGGACTCAAGTAAAGTAGCTTACAATCACCTAAAATTCTAGTTCTAAGGATCCTATAGCCTCTTCTGGTCTCATCCAGCACCTTCATTAATGTGCACATGCCCCCACACAGACACACATACATAAGCATATTTAAATCTTTAAAGATTGTACATTCTGAGGTTGGGAAGATGGCTCAGGCTATAAACTGCTTGATACGCAAACATGATGATGAGAATTTAATCCCCAGAAGCCATGCAAAACAAAACAAAAAAGCAAACAAAACCAAAACAGACATGATGGAGTGAGCTTGTATTGCTAGCACTTGGGATAGGTGGACTCCCAGGGCTTGCTGGCTAACCTGCCTAGCTCTGCCTCAAAAATAACTCAAAAAATAAGGTAAATGATATCTGAGGAATTGTAGAAGGATTTTAATCCAGCAACATGGCTGCTCTGGCAAGGAATCACATGCAAAGATATGATTCAAATGAAATGCAGACATGCCCTGGACTACAATATGAACTGGCTGGAATGCAGACATACCCTTAGTATATGTTTTAATCCCTAACAATGAAAGTACATGTTAGTTTGTAGAAGGAAGCAGCCATGTTTGAAAGTGACATCATCTAATTGAGGAGCAGACAAAATGACAAGTCAGTGTAAGATTTGACAGAATGAGTCAGAGATAAGATACACCCAGCTCTCAGGAGAACTTCAAAGCATTGAGAGACAAAAGGGTGCTTTCTCTCTTCCTCTCTCTCTTTACTCTCATTCTCTCTTCCTTCTTTCCTTCCTTCCTTCCTTTCTTCCTTCCTTCCTTTCTTTCTTCCTTCCTTTCTTTCTTTCTTTCTTTCTTTCTTTCTTTCTTTCTTTCTTTCTTTCTTTCTTTCCTCCTCTCTTTCTCCTCCTCCTCCTCCTCTCCTTCTCTTCTCTCTCCCTGTGCAAGCACCCTTTCTCTCTCTTCTCCTCACCCCACTTCTCTTCCAAGGGCAACTTCCCTGGTCTTGGTCCTTAGGGTCAATGAACTACCTCACCTGAGAGCAGCTTCCCAATAAACCTGTCTTCGATATATTCTAAAAGAGAGAGAGAGAGAGAGAGAGAGAGAGAGAGAGAGAGAGAGAATGGTGATATGGTGTGTAATGAATGTGTATGGCATTTCTACTGAGACAGATTTATAGAGACTGGTGGCAGAGAGACACAGGTGAAGACAGAATAAGCCAGAAGATTAGAACATATTGCCAAAGTTAGTATGAGGCGAAGCTGAGCAATTCAGTGAGAAGCTGAGAAAAGCTGGATTGAATCAGTCAGCTTGGAAGGTAAGATTATACAGAGGGTAGAATCTTCTAGGCCTGGGCCTGGGATAGTTAGAACAAAGAAAAAACAATGCTCTGGGCTCAGTTATACAGCTCGGGTATGGCTGGCTCTCATTTCATTACTTCATTTAAGGAAATAAAGGAAACATTTATAAGGAATGACATCCCAAATTAATCTTGAGTTTCCATATGCACATACAGAGAGACACATGTACCCTCCATTGTATGCATATACATTATATGCATACACATACTTTACACACATACACACACACACATGATCACACACACACAAACACACTGAAAGTTGATACATTCTAAATGTTAAAACAAAAATATTGGGACAGGAACATAATATGTCCAAAACAGATGACTTAGTAGAAGTTCCACTCAAGTCCATGTACAGAAGTTCCACAAACCCACGTTTATAATAGTGAGTGTTATGGCTAAACTGCTCAGATTGCCTAGCATGAGAAACTGCCACAACTAAAGGGGAAAATCAACTTCACTTAATAGCAGCCTGCCTGTGTCTGTAGGTTTCAGTGTTTCTATTTTCATTCATGCATAAGAGTTCTGGTTTCTATTTTAAATTGCACAAAAGAATGCAAGGGGAGTAAGCTCAAGGCATAGGGCCATGAATGAAGACAGTACAGGTGTCAGCTTATATTTTATTTGTGCTAAATTTTCTGTTAACTAAAATTTTAAAAATAAAAAAACTTAAGAAAAAAATACTGGTCTACTATCTACAGGATATTACCAAAGCATGAAATGTTTTTGTTTTGTTTGCTTATTTGTTTGTTTGCGAAAGAGGAAAATGCAACCAAATTGTGTGAATATATGTTGACCATGGTAAGGGGTGAGATAGCGGTCTGCCCCATGCAGGCAGCACCTAACCTTTGTCAGGATGTGGCAGGCACCGAGTTGATAAGGAAGAGTTGCTGATGTGGAGCAGAAAAAGCCATAGCCCTCATGATGTGGGCTCACCTTCATCTTGTGTATGAAACCTCTTTTCACCTATGCCTTCACTTAGAATTTACACTCCAAAAGGAATGGAGAGGAGGCTCAGTGGTTAAGACCACTTAGTGCTGTTCCAGAGGATGCATGTTTCCAGCATACATGTCTAACAGCTCATGATCACCTGTAGTTCCAGCCCCAGAGCATCTGGTATCTGTGCCTGGGCTCCACGAAACCCTGGATATACGGAACACATTGACTCACACTCACACAGACATGCGCAAATAAACACAAAAAGATAAAATAAATTATAAGGGAGAAAAAGCCTCTCATACCGAGACAGCAAACCAGCAGCCAGGGGTCACCGTCTTCCACTTTCTATTTAGGCCTTTATTAAAAGGTGTTTGCACCTGTTAATTACACCCCTACACATACACTATTTATGAGGGCTGACATTGCCCCAGGCTCTGGGATACTGAGAACTTTGAGGGTCTGGGGTAAGTGCCACATGGGCAACCTTAACCTCTACTAACAGGCTACATGGCAGAGGGTGTCCTTCAGTACCCAAGGGATATGGAACCTTAGCTGCTGGCCAGCTCTGGGCTTAGAGCACACTGCTGGGTGACTGTGCAGGACACCTTTTTCTGCTGTCAGCTGTCACACCAGCTCCTTGGAGTATTAGACTTTTAATCTTTGATCTTTCTGCTCCACCAGGAGGTTTTTCAGGAATCACAGCTTGGATCCTCATTTGCATGCTCATTTGCATGCTCATCTGAATCCTCATTTGCATCTTCATTTGCTTCATCAACTCCTCCCAGTCACCAAATCCTTTATAAATAATCATTACCAACCACAGATTTTTATCAAGAGAAGCTTAATGGTGCACTTGGGGCCCATTAAGACCTAAGCCTTAATATCTGGCTGGCTCTTCCGAAGGTATTTGGGTTTGAGGTCCATACAAACATGGAAAGTCAGTAACAATAGACCAGTTCCTTTTTAAGATAAGAACTATCTAAACATAGAGGGGAAACAAATACTATAATATTGCAGTCTGGAAATAAAAATCATACCTGGGTATGGTCACTCAGTCTACCTGAAATAAATCTGATCAAGATTACATGCTTGTAAGCAAAGCCTGCGATTTACATTTTTATTTATTTTTATACAAAACATTTGTTTTGTTTAGCGAACTAGGTTTTAAACAAGACAAAATAAATTGTAAATGCCCACAGTAGTTTCAAGGATTTCTGTTGACATTATAGAAACCTCTGGAAGTTAAGTATACTCTGTGTTTACAAAGAAAAAAGCTAGAGATCGGTGAGATTAAAAAACACCATTGGTAAATGAGAAGAACGCTTGGTCTTCTCGTGCCAGATGCAGTGACTGAATATTTTTAACTGTTTCTTTAAAAGCAAAAGGGAAGTAAATTTGCACTGTGTTATCAAAATTATTATTGCACATTACTGGATTGCACAGGCTCGAAAACACAGAGTGCCTTCTACGTTTGTGTTTCTATTCTAGTCAAGAAACCTGGGGAATTTCACACATCTGTGAGTATCTGTCATTGAAGCACTTGCCTTTTACAAACTGAATACATAAAGTTTAAAAAGTTTATTTATACCAACTCAAAATGGCAAACATTTAGGTTTCTCCCTTCCTTTGTCTCTGAATATTTTTCCCAGGGCCAACGTCTCTTTGAGAAATTGCTCCAGCTGACGTCGCAAAACATTGAAGTCAAGCTGGTGAGCGACGTGACGGCAGATTCAAAGGTATTAGAAGCCTTGAAGTTAAAGGGTAAGGCCAAGGTTGATGCTACTTTACCGTGGACATTCTGTGACGATTCCTTGAATTTCATGTAAAAATGATATGTCATTTCTCTCATCAGTATATCCCACTTAATATGTTTCTTAGTTCTCTTTTGAGAAACAAACAAACAAAAAACAACAACAAAAAGACCAGCCTGATTAAAGCTTCTGAGGGAAATAATTAATCAGTGCTACTGGACTTGTAATGTTTTGCATATTAGTTTATAAGAAATATATCCATTAAATGATATTTAGCTAACAAATCAGTCCTTCGACACATATCAATAATTTGATCTGAAGAAAAGGAAGAAAGGAGCCACTTCCAGGGAGTCAAGTACTAGGTTCTTATTTCTCTCTCTCCCAATCCAGTGGAAGTCCTCTCTGTTATGCAATCCTCATTTCCATTGGCTCTGGAGACCTTTGAAGGTGGTTTCTGACTTCAGGACAATCCCACATAAAACACTACTCATCTGCAGTAAGCTCCAACCTCAGCCACACTTCACCCTGGAATAATTATCTTTATTCCTATAATCTCTAGCTAGATTCTCAATTCCAAATATTTTTAAAGATTTTGTAAAAACAAAATTATTTATTCAGCATTTCCTGTGCAAACTGCTAATCTGTAGAAAAGACTGACAGATAGAAACCAGTAAGAATGCTCATACTGCAGGAAGATAATCTGGCAATACCCTCAGTTAGCCTCATGCTTCACCTGGTGGCGGTGGACCTCGGTGGCTGCTGTTTGAACATAGTGCATAGTGCTTTTTAGTCACTACATCATGACATGATAATTTTTAAACCTAGGACAGATCGACACAAGTAAGTGAGCCCAGGTGGCATCAGACATGTTGAAACAGGAAAATAAAAATATCCATCACTTACTTATGATGGATATATACTCACCATCCTTGTATAGTCTGCCTTATAATGCTGTAACAAAATATCCAAAACTAACTTAATAAGGAAATGCTTTACTTTGACAGATCGCTTTTTTGTAGTTGAGTCTATTGTCGCTTGTCCCTGTTGCCTGGGTCATTGGTAAATAGTTCAGAGTGGAGGGAGCTCGTGATAGAGGAGGTTGTTCAGCTTAAGGCAGCTACAAAGCTTATCAGAAAAATAGGGAGGGAGCAAGTTGCCAATGTCCCCTTCAAGGGCATGATTTCAGTGACGTAGACCTTCCTCTAGGCCTTTAGGTCACATAAAGGCTCCATCATCTTTCCATATAGCAGGCTGAAGACAAAGCCTTTCTGACATGAGACTTTCAGGAACATTTATCATGAAACCTATCCCATGTTACTATGGCCAATGTTATCATCTTGTTTCATTTTGCTTTGGTCTTTTGAGATAGAATCTCACTCTACAGCCCTGGCTGTCCTAGGCCTCACCATGTAGACCAGGATAACCTCAAATTTGCAGTGCTCCTGCCTCTGTCCCCAGAGCGCTGAGATTCCAGACACGAGCGAGTACACCTACAGTTGTTTAGGTTGTTTGTTTGTTTGTTTTCTGTGTGCAGAGAAGTTTAAATATGTACAAGATATTGCTGAATCTCAAGATTTTCAATTATCCTTTTTTTTCAACCAAATATACTATTTTTAAACTAATTAATACCTAGCTCATTCAGTGTGGCTCTGAAATGTGTTGTTACTTTTCTTACTTGAAAATATCAAATTGAGTCCCTGTTATCCAAGCACTTCCTATCTAACATACACTTTTTTAGGAAAGGATTCACTTTGGTTAACTGGGAGGCAGAGGGGGTGTAGGGCTACCTTTGTAGTTTGCAGGATATCTTTCTCAATGACTCTGCTTGCATCTCCTTGGATGTATAAATGGATGAAGATGGGACCTGAGAGCTACCGTGTCTTCCTAGCTGTAACCCTGGCCGAATCTTGTAAACTCAATGGAAAGTTAAACGGAGCAGGCATGAGGGGGAGCCCATTCTCCTAGACATTGCTGAATGAGAATTAACAAAGCTGTTGACAAAGACCTGCTTTCCTTCCTGCTGTGAACTGAGGTCTAAGCTCCAGGACAGTCATTGTGTCTCAGAGAAAAGGAGCTGTCTGAACTTTCAAGTCTAGGCAGGTCCTGTTCATAAGGAAAGTTTCTATCACAGTAGGAAAATGACTGGTTTGCTTTTACATTGGTGAGCCAATAGTACCTGTGTACCTGGAGTTAGGCATACCTGGCTTTTAGTAGATGCTGCATGTATGTGTAGTCCAAGACACCTACTATATATAGTCTTCGTCCAAGATACCTAATGTGTATGGTCTCAGTACAAGATATACAAAGCTTTAAAGTCCAAATACTACTGATCTATCACCCCTTAGAAGACACATATTAAATAGCCTCCTATGCCTTAGAAATAGCTTTTACAAAATCATCTAACATTTGTTTTTTTTAGTATCTTGCTTGTGAAAGAGCTTTAGCCTTTTTAGGGAGAAATTAGTCTTTCAGTACAGTTTTTTTTTTTTTAAAGTTGTGCCCAAATATACAGAAAATCTACACAAAAGCAGTATAAAGCTATCCATGAAGAACTGCAGTTACAGGGATGTTACAGAATACAGAAGAGAATCAAATATTCTGTGAAAAATAGGAGAAGGAAGCTTGCCAGTAAGGGATGGAGAAAGAGATAGACAGACAGATAGATCATGGTTAGGTGAACAGATAGATAGATTGATGGGTGAGTGAGTGGGTGGATGGGTGGGTAGATGGATGGGTAGGTAGATGGATGGGTGGGTGGATGGATGGTAGGTGGGTGGATGGATGGACGATGGATGGGTAGATGATACATAGACAGTATCATAGTCAGCTTATGCTGCTCTAATTAAATGTCAGTGGCTGACAAATTTATAAAGAACAGAAACATATGTTCTCACAGTGTAGAGTCTGTAACTTCAGCATCAAGGAACTCAATGATGTCTGGCAAGAGCCTCTTCTCTATTTCTAAAGTAGACCCTTGTGTCAGTATCCCCCTGCTATGTCTGCATGGGAAAAAAGATGAAGTGGTAGACACCACATAGCAATTCCCAAAGGCCACTCACTTCTTATTGTCACCACGAGAGGATAAATGTATACATGAGAATTTGGGGGAAATTTTAGAACATAGTCAATACAAAAATAGATAGATAGGTAGGTAGGTAGATAGATAGATAGATAGATAGATAGATAGATAGATAGATAGATAGATAGATAGATAGACAGACTGACAGGTCTTCATATCTTACTATGGGGTTTTTAAGATTAAAATTCCAAGTGTTTCTTTTTTTTTTTCTTTTTGTTCATATTGTCTTCTTTAAAAAAAATTCTGAGAGAAGTTTCACTAAGTTACCCAGTTTGACCCTGAATTCTTGAGCTGGAGCAATCCTCCTGTCTCTGGAGTAGCTGCAAGTACAGGCACATACCACTGACCTTTCTCAATTTTATTATCCTTTATTGTAAGAACAATGCAGGTGTGCTTGAGTAGACTTTCCAACACCATGACAATATTCAGACACTGTATCCTCTGAATCACATCATCTGTGTCTTTTGTGACTAAGATCTTGTTAGGTGATTCACACAGATGCCAGCTGTGGTTTGAATGGAGCTGTTATTTGGGACTTCCCTCATTAGCAGGTGAGCTCAGTAGACAGTCTTCCCTGTGCTGCTGAATAATAGACAGACACAGGATCCTACTGACCACTGGGGCATCTTCAACAGCAGACATTCCATTGATATTTATTCATGATCATAATTCATTTGTGCTTGTTTTCTGAGACAGTGTCACACTGTAGCCCAGATTGGTTTTGAACTCATAGTGTGGTCCAGGCTGGCTTCGAACTCACAGCACTCATTCAACCTCAGCCTCCTAAGTACTAGAATGACAGCAGGAACTACAGTGGCTGGTTTTACATTGAAAATTTAAATGTGAAACAATACTAAAGTCCTTTTACCAGTAACAACATGTTATGGCTTTCTTTTTGCCATCTATTTAAAAAGAAAAGCAGTGGGTTTCTGTTCTCTAATTCCAAGAGCCATCCTCACTTTTGTTTATCTGAATTCAAGGAATCTGTATTCATTCTCCTACAATAATTTGCTCTCATTTTTCACACCCACTGGCTAGACTTAACAAGACTTCAAAGGAAAGCATTCTATGTCTGAGGTTGAAGTTCAGACTCTACAGTTAATAAAAGTTGCCATGGTTTCTGACTTGAACATTTTACACATTTCACGATGGCATTTGAGCCACTTCCTCCAGATGAACAGATTATAACTTAAGGTGCTGTGACTACTGAAAGAGTGTGTGTGACTCGGGTCATGCTGATTTATCATTATTGCTAAGTCCAGCTCTCAGGTAGGCAAGTGTGTCTGTCTTAACTTCACATCAGTATTGAGAAGCCTATTTTGGAAGTTTCCCTAGAGGTCACACCATGGTATTCCAGCTTCTACCATCCGGAAGCTGGCCAATGGGAAGGAATTTGAAGGTCAAAGTGGTCCTCTGTTGTAGGGAAGCTTTATTCTGATTTTTTTTTTTTTTTTTTTTTTTTTTTTTTTTTGGTTTGTTGAGACAGGGTTTCTCTGTGTAGCCCTGGCTGTTGTCCTGGAACTCACTCTGTAGATGAGTCTGGCTTCGAACTCAGAAATCCTCCTGCCTCTGCCTCCCAAGTACTGGGATTAAAGGCGTGTGCCACCACTGCCCGGCTATTCTGACATTTTCTCCACAGTGTGGAATCCTTGAACTGAAGCATCTGTCATGTCTTCATTCTGTCCTGGCAGTGACCCAAACAAAGATCAAGATGTTCCACTGCCACCCAGGTGTGGCAGTGTAATTCTCTGCTAGCCCTGGCTCTCATCTTACCCTCTTCAAAGGTGATGCCGCTTGGGCACGTGCTACAGAACAGAAAGCTGGTACCTCTGATTGGTATCTGCCAGCTCTGTCTTCCTCTTTTCTTCACAGCGCATTTGTAGCATGTTACTTTAGTATTTTGTATCTTAGACTATACTGCTTCATTTCTGCCCCTGCAACTTACCCCTAGCCCTGTGACCTTCAAGGAAAGGGAACTCCAGTCCTAACTCTGTTACAGGACATCTTTGAGAAGACCATGGGTTCCCCTACACTTATGTTTATGCAGTGGCTCTAGGTAGGCAGCAGTTTGACTTCTCCATGTTCAATGAGTTCTGTAGGTGTTCAAAAATCTAGGCTGTTGCCAAAACAACCCTCTGAAATTTCTGTTACAATTTTGGCTTTTATATTCTGTCTCTGTGAGCCAGCACAAATGACATCGTAAAAACTCTAGTCTCGCTGTTTTCTGGTCTCCACATAAAAGGATGCTGCTAGAAAGATACAATAAAATTAAGAAGCAAATGCCCTCCTTCCTTGCTTATATGAGCATTTCTCATCAGCTTACAGTCACCATTAATTAGTCTTATACCCCAACAGAGAGCACCAATTTCATAAGAGCTATATGAGTTGGTTTTTAAAGTTCTTTTTTCTTTGTTTTTTTTTCACCGTTATAGATTTGAATGTGTTTGTTTACTAAATATTGGGATAAAATAACTAGTATTAATAACATGTTATATAATATGATGATGAGATAATGCTAAGTTACAAACTGAGTCACTTCAAATTTGACTTAAATATAATTAATAATGCACAGGTCTGAGATAGGATTGGGAATGAGCAACGCCGTGAAGTCAGGCAGAGTTCATATGTGGTTTGGCTCCTTAGGAGGCTGAGGCAGGAAGGCCACTTGAGCCCTGAGGCTCAGACTAGATTGCACCGCAGAATGAAACCTCAGCTGGAGAAGAAGGAAGGAAGGAAAGAAGGAAGGAAGGAAGGAGGGAGGGAGGGAGGGAAGGAGGGAGGGAAGGAAGGAAGGAGATAGATGGATGGATAGATGGATGGATGGATGGATGGATGGATGGATGGATGGATGGATGGATGGATAGATGGATGGATGATAGATAAGAAACTCAAATGGCTGATGAGAGGAACCACTGGAGATCCTTCCTTGGGGTTTTCCCTTTAGTTGAGCTCTAGGCTCCTCTGCATTGCTCCAAACCCCAAAACATTCTCCCTCATGGCTGTCACCACTCTGCAATACCATTTCTTCCTCTAGACCTTCACTTAAGTGAGGACAGGAAGGGTAGTTGGTGTCCAGCATACCTAGGCAATAAATAAATTGTCTTAGTTAGGGTTTCCATTTCTCTGAAGAAATACCATGACCAAGGCAACTCTTATAAAGGACAACATTTACTTGGGGCTGGCTTAGAGGTTCTGAAGTTCAGTTCATTATTGTCCTAGCAGGAAACATGACAGTGTCCAGGTAGACATGGTGCTGGAGGAGCTGAGAGTTCTATATCTTGTTCTGGGACTGGCTTCCCAGAAGCTAGAAACTGGTTCTCAAAGCCCACCCTTACAGTGACACATTTCCTCCAACAAGGCCACACCTCCTAATACTGCCACTCCCTGGCCCGAGAATATTCAAGCCACCACATAAATGTTTGATAGAAGATCACAGACCCTTTTTGCTCTTCCATATCTCCCTGGTGTCTGTAACACAGGTGCTGTGTCCCTTTGCCAAGTTTAAAATCAGGAGATTTGATAGAGCTGAATGATTTTATCCAATGTGATAAAGGCCCTGGGGAATTTCGAAGGGATAGTTTTCTCTGTGATAAGAGAAATCTACTAAACAGCGATGCCCTGCAATTGCACCTCAAGGTGCTTCTCAGTGGCTGTCCTAGTTGCCAAATGATGGGACGAGCATTTGGATGCATAAATGCTGTATCCCCCTGCAATAACAATGTTAATGCTGACTGTCTCCCCTATATGCACGTGTTAAGGGGCTGGCCCTGGTCCTCAGAGTAGTGCTACTGGGAAGTGGAGCAAGCTTTAAGAGGTGGAGCCTAATGGGAGTTGATATTTGAGTCACAGGGGCATAGGCCTTTGAAAGGGACCATGGGACTCTGGTGTTTTTCTCAGCCTGGCTTATTTCCTGGCCAGGAGAGCATCAGTTTTTGTTCTGCCACAGGCTCCCAACCATCAGGTAATGCAACACCCCATGACCCAAATAGAGTGACTAGATCCACGGACTGAAAGCAACCGGAACTGAGAAAAGTAACTCTGTTCTTCTCACAAGTTGTCTGTCTTAGTTGCTTGTTATAGGAACAGAAAGTTCCCACCAATGCTGACTCTATGGAAGTGCACGTGGCGCCTTCCTCCTAACAGAAGAGGGTGGCAGAAGGGTTGTTGGCGTTCAAACTACTTTGGCTTGTCAATATATATATATATATATATTTTAAATAAGTCCCCGTGGAGATGAGAGCTGAGTGCCTTTCGCCGTGGTCACATGGTCACACGGCCAGGTGGATGAGCAGGAAGTCTTGCAGTTTGCTGAGGTGTTTGACATCTTCATCCATGTGGCTAATCAACAGAGGCAGGCAGAGGCATGGAGTGACTCCTGAACAGAAGGTTAAGAACATGAATGCTGGACTGCCTCCCTTCTAGCTTTTTGCTGACTGTCCGTTTTTCTTTGAAAGAAGGCTTGAAGCTGTTTTATTCTGCTATGGCAGAATACTCAAAGACTAGGTGTCTTAGTCAGGGTTTCTATTCCTGCACAAACATCATGACCAAAAAGCAAGTTGGGAAGGAAAGGGTTTATTCAGCTTACTTCCACATTGCCGTTGATCACCAAAGGAAGTCAGGACTGGAACTCAAGCAGGTCAGGAAGCAGGAGCTGATGCAGAGGCCATGGAGAGATGTTCCTTACTGGCTTGCTTCCCCTGGCTTGCTCAGCCTGCTGTCTTATAGAACCCAAGACTTCCAGCCCAGGGATGGCGCCACCCACAAGGGGCCCTATCCCCTTGATCACTAATTGAGAAAATGCCCCACAGCTAGATCTCATGGAGGCACTTTCCCAACTGAAGCTCCCTTCTCTGTGATAACTCCAGCCTGTGACAAGTTGACACACAAAACCAGCCAGTACACTGGGTAATTTTAAAAGAACAGAAGTTTCCCTCCATTTGAGAGGCTAGGAATTTAAGGACAAGCTTTAGGAAGGCACAGAAGAAAGCAGGAAAAGTCAACAGGAGGATGGAGACTTACAAGGACCTTAGTCAAAAATCACAAATGCCAGGCATTATTTAGTCACATTTTAGACCCCACCTAGTTATAATAATGGCCATTAAGCTCTACGCATTTTCAAGGGACCACAGTTAAACCCCACTGGAAGGGAAATGGAGATGCATAATTTTGTCGAATTATTATGAAAAGCTAAACTTGGGTTCATCTTGAGCAAAGGTCACATGCAAACTAACTATATGGCAAAATGTAAAATAACTAATAACTATAAAAGCACTGTATTGTAGCGTCATAAACTGACAGAACACAAATTATTGTTCAACATGTGCTTTTACCAGAGCTATGATAACTTGACAGAAAGTAGCAAGACCAGAGGTACGTGAGTGGTGGTGGCATTTTGCTAGTAAATGGTCATGACCTGAATAGAAACGAACTTAAGGTGGGATGTTTCTTCAGCCAGCCTGTTGTTTTCCAGACCTGTTTCCCTCAGGTTGCCATGGCAGCTGCTGTGAGAAAGGTTCACAAGAAAATTATACACAATAGGGAACCAGTCATCCCATAGAGAACATGCTGAGGGATACCAGTCAGTGATGTGGGAAGTGCTCAGATGCTGTTGCTAAGAGAAAGGCAGTCATCATCAAGATGGAGGCCACCATGCCATTCCATTCTTTCAGGAATGACTTTAGATTGTTAATATGGTTGTCTGTAAGTGATGTAAG
>NW_022196891.1:73134854-73164019 GCF_008632895.1 Mastomys coucha | reverse complement strand
TGGTGATAATGGTGGTAGTGATGGTGGTGGTGATGGTAATGGTGGTGATAAAGGTAATGATGATGGTAGTGATCATAGTAATGGTGGTGGTAGGGATGGTAATGGTGGTGATGGTGGTAGTTAGGGTAATGATGGTAGTTATGGTGTTGGTTGTCATGGTGTTGGTAGTGGTGGTGATTGTGGATGGTGATGTTGGTAGTAATGATGGTGACATTGGTAATGAATGCTGTGGTGGCATTTCTACAGAAGTATAAGGTATAATATCCAAAGCTCAGATTCTAGAGAGGAGAATGTATCCCTGGCTTTGTTCTTGTAGAACTCTGAAATATTTAACGTGTTAAAACCTGTCTCCTAATTTTTACATTAACTAACACTAGTAGTTGCTGTATAATGTTATCAATGAGATACTTCACAGGATGTATTTAATATGGTACCTATTAGGAACTTAAAATTTTTTTTTCAAAAACAATTTTCTTTTGGCTTTTTGAGACAGGGGTTCTTTGTGTAGCTTTGGCTGTCTTGGAACTCACTCTGTAGACCAAACTGGCCTTGAACTCAGAAATCTGCCTGCTTATGCCTCCCAAGTGCTGGGATTAAAGGGGTATGCTGCCACCACTTGGCTCATAAATTTTCTTTAATGAGGATTTTTAGCTAGGGGTGGCAGTGCATGTCTTTAATTCTAATATTTAGGAGGTAAAGACAGGAGGATCTCTTGTGAGGTTGAAACCAGCTTGGTCTACATGGTGAGTTTCAGGACAGCCAGGACTACATAGAAAGACCCTGTCTCAAAATCAACAGCAATAATAATAATAATAATAATAATAATAAAAAATCTTAAAATTATAAAAATGAGTATTTTAATAAAGGGGAAATTACTAGGAAAAGAGGAAAGGGGAAAGAAGAAAAGACCACAGAGGAGAAGAATCAGGGTGGACATTAGTCTATGAATAGTGCCTTAAAATTTGTAAATGGTCCCTGCAGAGAGGGCTACAGGGCTGAGTACTACGACACAAGAATAGACTCTTGGTTAGCACATAAGTCCTTGGGGCTTGTAGCCAGAAGGGCAGCTCTGCACCCCTCCCCTGCTCTCCTGGGAACTTTCCTCACATATACCCAAAAGGATTCCTTGGCTAAAACTTCTAGCACATAAATATTAGATATGAATCATTTAAACCTCCAGTGACAACTAAATCTCTCCTGCTGCCCAGAAGATAGGACCTAAATTGTGCCCCAGCCTTGAGTTTGCATCTGTACTTTTTTATGAGGCCAAATTTTCCACAGGGAGCCTGCACCTTGGGGCCACACGAAGTGTGAAGAACAAGAGGGCCCTGATTGCGGGCTCTTATGTTCACTAAAGATGCTGATGAGCAAATCTGTGCCTATGTAAAGTTGAGGAGAAGGCGGATGCAGCCTTGGGAGCTCAGCCCGAGCCTCTGAGTCTCCCTACTTATTCTCAGTGCAGTCCATTCTTAACTTTAAGGTAACCTTCTAAAAGGCTTTTCCTTCCTTTTTTCCCCCTAATTCCACACTCAGTACTGTAGTGGTCTGAGGAGGAAAAACAGAAATATCTCATGTGTTATTGGCAATTCAACAGTATAACATTCGCTTGAAAGAATTCTTGAGATTCTGATAATAATTGGTTTTCATGTGTATGTGGGGAGAGAGGAAGAGGGAGAGGGAGAGGGAAAGGGAAGGAGAGGGAGAGGGAGAGGGAGAGGGAGAGGGAGAGGGAGAGAGAGAGAGAGAGAGAGAGAGAGAGAGAGAGAGAGAGAGAGAGAGAGAGAGAGAGAGAGACAGAGAGAGAGAGAGAGAGAGAGAGAGAGAGAGAGAGAGAGAGAGTACCACCTGTATGTGAGTGCCCTTAGAGGCCAGAAGAGGACATCAGATTCCCTGTGTCTATGGTTACAAGGTGTTTGTAAGTGGTCTAACTTGGCTTAGAACCAAATCAAAGAGCCGGGAAGTTGACAAAGATGCCTAATTGCTTTGCTGTACAAGCATGGGGACCTGAATTCAGACCCTTAGTCTCATGCAAACGCTGGTCACAGCAGCACATTGCTTCAATCCCAATGCTTGGCATGGGCAGGACAGGAGGGTACCTGGAGCTCACTGGTCAGCCTAGTGGATCCATGAGCTTCAAAGTCGGTAAGAAACCCTCCCAAAAAGCACAGTGGGGTGTGACTGAGGATACCTGACATCGAACTCCAGTCTCCATGTGTGTATATGTGCAAGCGCACCACACACACACACACACACACACACAGAGAGAGAGAGAGAGAGAGAGAGAGAGAGAGAGAGAGAGAGAGAGAGATGCATTCTGTGGCCCTGCTTATATACAACCTAGTAATTTTATAATGTCTGTTGTGACATTTGGCAAAGCACAGTTGTTGGCTTTCAGCAAGACTAGCTGGAAAGCAAGGGCTGGCACTATTCCTAGGTCCTGAATAAAAGCTACATAGTGTGACAAACTAAGAAAGACCCTCTAGACCAGTGGTTCTCACAGTCCCAATGCTGTGACCCTTTAATACAGTTCCTCATGTTATGGTGAACCCCAATCATAAAATTATTTTTGTTGCTACCTCATATTGTAACTGCTTACTGTTATGAATCATAATGTAAATATCTGATTTGCAAGATATCTGATATGCAACTCCATGAAAGGGCCATTTGACTTCTGAATGGGTCACAACCCACAGGTTGAAAACCACTGTTCTAGAAGCTTCAGCAATATATTAAATCCATCCATCCACCCATCTATTATTTTAAGGAATATTTATTGCGTCTCTGCAACATGCCAAGCTCTATTGGAAATTATCTGAATTTTTAAAGATTATTTTGGCTGTTTGTAGAGGAGAATTGAAGCAGAGGAACAAACTAGTGGAGTGTGGGTGAACCCCAGGCAAGACACAAAGGTGCCCTGGACTAACACGACAGAAGGAAATATACATTCATATTCAAAAGTACGTATTGGAACTAGAAATGAAAGAAATTATAGATAAGATAGATAGATAGATAGATAGATAGATAGATAGATAGATAGATAGATAGATGATAGATAGATAGATAGATAGATAGATAGATAGATAGATAGATAGATAGACAGACAGATAGAGACTATGAAGACGGTTAGAGATGAGGAGATAAGTCAAGAATGGCTGTCAGAGCTTTCCTATGAATGACAGGGTACAAGCTGCCAATATCTCCTGACATGGAAGTTTAATAGGAGAAATGGCTTGCCACTTGGGGCAGATGCAGGGCACTGTCTGATTCAGTGATCTCAGCTTTGTGCTTCCTACATAGCCAAGCAGTGAGACTGATTTAGGTCTGACTTCTGTGAGTTTAAGTACAAAGAAGAGTCAGGATTAGAAATGCAATGTGGAAGTCCCCAGCCTCTAGATTGTCTTTGTAGACATGCAATGTGGAAGTCCCCAGCCTGTACATAGTCTTTGTAGCCACAGAACTGGATACGACTCTCACTTCTGAGACTTCAAGCATATGGAGAGTTAAAATAAAGACAAAAAACAGGGCAGGACAGAAGAGGGAGGCAAAGAGTTTATGCTAGTGTGAGTTTGTGCCATGCCCGTGGTATATAGAAGGTACTATGGAAGTATCAATTTAAGTCAGCATCTTCTAATTCAAAACTACAGTTATGAAGTTCGTAGTGTCTGTTAAATGAGTGTGGGTTAGACAATTGGAAAACTAATTGCAAGTTGATGCTTTTAATATTTTAGTAACTATACTAAATAAAAAGTGTCTAAATCCTCAAGCTGGATGATAAAAAAAAATCAAGCCGAATTAATATATGTGTACATACACGTATCTACACACATTCCACTTTATATATTTTAGGTCACAGAAAGGGTGGCAGAGGAAGGAATGGGAAATGTCTTACATGTGATATTTACTACAGAAAAGCTAACATGCCTACCCTAACACCAAGTGGTGCTTTCATTTGTCATCACCAGAAACAAAGCTGTCTTTCCATAAAAATCAGACAGCCTATGCAACAGGAAGCTGTAACTAAACTAATTCCATATGAAGAAAAAGTATTGAACAATGAAAGACAGAAGCTGGCAGAATTAAAAGGAGACATATTTAATTAGAATTTTGAACACTAATAAAGCCACAGGAAAAGTCAATACAGAGCTAAAGGCTTGAGCAGTGAGAAACGTGACCTAAGTAATGTGTGCAGAACACTTTGACAAGTGCACATTCTTTCCAACTGGAATGTCTTAAAAGCAGACAGCCTAAAAATGATGATGTAGATAGCAAACTCAACACATATTACAGAATTTTAATTATGCTGAATATGTTCTCTGACTACAGTGAAATCAAGCTAGAAACCAATAGGAAAAAAGTATATATATATATATATATATATATATATATATATATATATATATATATATATATATATATATATATATATATATATATATATATATATATATATATATATATATATTCTGTTCAATCAAGACCTCACAATAGGAATAGAGAATTTGTAAAACTT
The DNA here is from genome assembly GCF_008632895.1 of Mastomys coucha. Classification (NCBI taxonomy): domain Eukaryota; kingdom Metazoa; phylum Chordata; class Mammalia; order Rodentia; family Muridae; genus Mastomys; species Mastomys coucha. Next base: position 73,159,509 of record NW_022196891.1, on the reverse strand, counting down.
TTCCATAAAACAATATATCAAAATTTGCCTCCCTCCTCTCTGCCTACTGATGTACATGTGACACAGCAGCTACATCTGTAACACCTTTAGAGCAGGGTGTATTATTTTTTAAATATCAATGAAATGATATTATCAGAGGCTCTTATATTTAAAAGATAAAAAAAAAAAAGTGGGTCAGTGAGATGTCTCAGCAAGTAATGGTGCTTGCTGCCTAGACTGGTAACATGAACTTGGTCCTTGGAAGCCACATGTACAGTGGAAGTGAAGAACCTGTGACCTGCACACACTTGCTATGGCGCAGTACACGCCATCTTAAACACACAAAGTAAGTAAATCACTGCAATAAAAACATTTTAAGATAAAAATGATAAAAGCCAATGAGATTTGTGTGTGTGTGTGTCTGATTTAAATGTACTTGATTTTGGATAATTTAATTTCTGGGGCTTTGTTTCCTCCTACATAAATATGTGTGCACATATGTGTGCATGCATGCATGTATATGTGTGTGTATGTGTGTATGCATATATGTATGTATGTGTGTGATATGTACATAAATAAACTGATATAAAGCAGTTTCTTTAAAGACCCTCATAAGTAGCCCAGAAATAAATAATGGAGAATCAGCAGAATTTAAGGCAGTTGTGGAACCTACTCTGAGTGAACCAGTGGGCATGAAGGCTGGAGAACCTCTGTCTACGCCAGATTGAACACATGTCCAGCCAGTGGCCCCTGGGATCTGCCCAATTTCTTGAACTGTTTTTTTTTGTTGTTGTTGTTTTTGTTTTTGTTTTTGTTTGTTTTGTTTTTTGTCCTGCAGAGATGGTTTCCAGGCAGCTAAATGACCATAGTTGACGTAGCAGCAGATTCTAGCAAATCGCCTTATCTGTCACACAGCTCACTGGAATAACTATGCTGTCAGGTCTGGGATGCTGCCTGCAAGATGCGCTCCAGTGAGATGGGTGAAAGCTCGGTTGTCACTTGGAAATGACATGTACTATAAGAAAAGAACGTTATGTTCAGGTGGTTTGCTTGTGCTGTTTAAGTTTTAGGTTCTTGAGTTGAAAGAAAACTTAGAGACTTTCTGAGATCTTTATAACTCCTGGGGACAAGGTGATGTTTGTTTGTCGTTCTTTTTCTTTTCTTTTTCCCTAATATGATCGGGTACTTATTGTATTGAAAAAAGTATCTAATACATGACTTACTTAGGGTTTTATGGCTTAAACAGACACCATGACCAAGGAAACTCTTATAAAAGAAAGCATTGAACTGAAGCTGGCTTACACTTTAGAGGCTCAGTCCATTATCATCATGGCGGGAAGCATGGCAGCATGCAGGCAGACATGGTGCTGGAGAAGGAGCTGAGAGTTCTACATTTTCATCTGAAGGCAACCAGAAGGAGATTGTCCTTCTTCCAGGAGGAGACTGGAATTCCACACTGGATGTAGCTTAAACATAGGGGGTCTCAAAGCCCATCCACACAGTGACACACTTCCTCCAACAAGGCCACACCTCCTCATAGTGCCCATTCCCTGCAAGCCAAGCATGCAAATACATGAGTCTATGGGGCCAAACCTATTCAAACCACCACATACAGATAACATTACCCAACTCATGTTTTTGCACATTTCATTTTCTCCTGCAAGTGCCATACACTTGTCTATGTGTTATCGTCAGATAGAGACCACAAACAGCTTAGACTAAAGGAAAATTGGTGCTAAGAATTACTTCCCTCTGATGATTCAAAAGTGACTGGATAATACAGAAATTATTCACATTACCTTAGAGATGAGGGAAACTGAGGCTAGAGTTCAGCCACACTGGAAAAGGTATGCTTGTGACCCAGTGGGTTTCAAAGAAGTCCCTGGGTTGCCTGATCTATGGTGACTCGGCAACTGAAAAACAGCAAAGTTCTGCCGAAGCATGCTAATATGCCCAAACTGTAATGCTAATGGCAGGTTCATAGGCTATGTTGCATGTACTAGTGTGTGGGAATCTAAGAGTAGCCTTCCTCAGAGTAATATTAGTAGAAAAAAAAATGTAAGAGTCACAATGTTAGTAGGACTCAAATTCTGTATAGCCTGTACTTCTAGGAAGTACTACATCAGTGCTATTGCTGTTGATTTGGAATTCTAATTTAATTGGGAGTTTGTTTTATTCTCTCCCATCTGGCAGTCTGGTCTGGGGTACAGGCAGAGCAGAGGTGAGCCTTGATGGGTGCCCAGATAACCAAGAAACCAAGAAAATGGGAGCCCTAGTAATGGAAGGAGACTCCAAACTCATGGTATCAACATGGAAAAGATTCTGGAAAGCCTAGTACCAGGCAGAGGTTCAAGGTTAGAGTGTGTGTGTGTGTGTGTGTGTGTGTGTGTGTGTGTGTGTGTGTGTGTGTGTATGGCTGCTCATCCTCATACCCACACCACCCAGAGCCAGCTGGACACAGCAGTAAAACCCTCTCCCCTCTGAATGGTCCCTGGATCACCTCTATTCAGAAAGTTGAAGCTGCACTCAGTATTTGGACAGGACACTTAGGAGAATTGCTTCCTTCATTCTGGAGTATGTCTTGAAGAGCAGATTGGAACAAGAAGTAATGAATTATTAACCACCAAATGAAGCCTTTTCCTCTCCCAGGCACCCACGGAAATATTTTTATTTACATGTTCTATGAAGTCCCTTTCCTGTGACATGAAATATGATGGATGCAATGTATTACTCATATGCATTTTTTTTTTTTTTTTGCAGAAGAAAGTGACACGCTATCTTTGGTATTTGTACAGTGTCGTGGAATCTGGACATTCCTTTGGCCAATCTCAGTATTTCTTTTTCTTCAAGCATTTGGAAGGAAAGAATCTAGGAAGTAAATTTAGGGGATTCTCCTGAGCTGCTCTGTACCACACCACACAAGCTCTGCCCCTCACTTGAATGGTGAGAGGGGGCCATTGCTTGCCAGTTGTGAAAGAGTGGCAATAACAACCTTGCTGTGTTCTGGCTTCCTTATTTTTAGCTGGGCTATCCCAGCTGTCAACTAGAAAGTTCAGCTGAGTGTAGCCCAATTCTTTCTCAATGGCTTCAGCCTAAAGGATGATTCTCAACCAGGGCCCCACTCTTCTAACAGGGGAACTGGAAAAAGAGGAATTCAGAGATGGAAAAAATGGCCACCAGAACCCTATGACAAGAACAGTTTAGTCTGATATTTGCCCTTGTAACAACAGTGAGCCTATATTTTAGAAACAAGTAATGCCCCCTCCCCCCACCTTGTAGAAAAGAGTTTATGAAAACTCTATTCTGAAATTGTATTTTGTTGAGGAGCAAAATATTTCTCACTTTGTAATTCTCCCTTTATGTCACTTAATAATATTTAAGTTTTATTGACTTGAAAACATAAGGCTTATAGGTTAGTTTGGGAAAAATATATTTCTCCAAAGCAAAAGCAATTCCTTCTGGAGACTGAAGAATAGCTACTTACAACTTGACTAGAGACTTTTATTTAAAAAAAAAAAAAAAGGTTCCATAACACTTTAGATCAAATGGGGAACTTGTGAAAACAAAGACAGGATTTGCTCATTTTGTAGTTTCTGGGAGCTATTGATTTATATCAGATCCCTCAGAAGCATTCCTTATAACTCATATGGTTTAAGTAATGAAGCTCCCTTTATAGTTTGGTGATGCTATATTAATCTAATATATGGTTGTTGTAATGGAGAATCATATAAAAATAATAAATCACCTATAGTTGCTTTTATTTAAAGTCTTCTTGATCAAGCATCTTGTAACCATCTGTCGCACATGGTGTGCCTTGTGAACCACGAGAATTCATTTCTAAGGGGAGCGGAAGTGAAAAAGTCAGAGACCAAGGCACCATCGGATTTGGTGTCCATCGGGGGTCTGCCTCCTGATTCATAGATGGCATGGGTGTCTACACAGGGTACTAGAATGGGCTGCCTTTATGAGGACACAATCCTATTCACATGTGACATGTAACCCCATCTAGACCAAAGCACCCATCCATCTCAGAACCCTGTACACCTGCCTGAGAAATGTTTACACTGACCATGGCTATGGTCACAGGAACTGGTTCAAGTTCTCTCTTCCTTGTCGGTGGTGGTTTCCCGAAGAATTCCTCCCATTCTCTGCATTGACTGCCAAGAGGAAGGTGACAAAAGGATTGCAGTTTATAGTGTAGTATCTGGGAGGTGTGTGACAGGGAGCTCAGGCCAGAACAGCCCTTCACTGAAGGGAAGCAGGACACCAAGAACTGTGGGAAGAGCAGGGAACACGACAGGTTCTCAACTTTGTGATCATTGTCTGATCTGGATTTAATATGTGTCTGTTTTCCTTCATAACACAAACACACATGTTCTAATTCTTCTCCCTTCCACCTCTCTCTCTTTCTCTCTCTCCCTCCCTTCTTCCCCACCTCCCTCCTCTCTGTCTCATATTCTTGGTTCTCGATTCCTTTCATGTCTTGGGAACATTTTCTACTTCAAACTTTTGAGTTTCCCAGACTGAATGCAAAGCTGGGGGTTCCCTGGTTATGCACTGAGTTTTCTGCTGGGTGTGACCAATCAACATTATTCATGAAGAATTAATTTTAGAGCTTGAGCATTCCTCACAATGGTATATGATTATTTTGTCCTGCGATTATAACATGTGTGCTGTGATTTCTCAGTGGTGGCTTTTGAAGGAACTGCATCTATACATGGTTCTTCTACAGAAGCTGACTAAATGATTCCAGATATTATAAGCCAGAACTCTCACATCCTTCATGAGACTTACACCCTAATCAGAAAGACCAGGTTCAGCAAGGAATAAAATGACTTGGAAGGATGGTTACAGAAAACAGTTTCACATGGATTCACATTTCCTGGACTTCCCTACATGCACCTGCCTCTGTCTCTTAGAGGTCTCATGATAATTCCCTAAGAAGTCTTTTCTCATCAAATGCTCATTTTTCAGAGAAAACTAAGGCACAGGAAGCTAAAACTGTTGTTGCTCAGAGACTCTCAGCTGCTAAGTGGTAGAGGCTCAAATGAAGAGTTTTACATGAGGACCCTTTCTCAAATCCAGGACTGGCTAGAGATGTCTTCCATATTTATGATTTTCTTCCAGAGCTAGAGTTTCACCTCCCTCTCCTATCTTTTCCTTCCCATCTAATCCATTCATTACGTTCATGGGTAGAACTGAAAAATGTCTAGTGCTAGCACATATAGGGAGACCTGGGTCATGCTATGCCGTCAAGATTCAGACAGACCTCAATAGGCCAGTAAATTCCCAGAAGGTTTGATGCCGAAACCCATTCCCTAGGTTGCCAGGCTGTGTCCTGTCTCAGTGCTGGAATGCTGGGAGTACCACCAGCACGATGCTCAGGGGAGGCAAAATGCAGTCTGTAAGGGGGGTGCTCAGTCTGTGTTTCCCCAGGTGGGAAACAATGGAGTCTGGGACAAGTGCTGTGTTTCCCAGTCTCCTGGGTACCCGGGTGCCACTGGCTGGCAGATTGTTGGGTGTTGAGAATGGGATCATCAATCTGGGCTTCCCCTCCAGGTGTATTCACATGCCAGGCAGGAAAGTAAAGGCAGAGCCCCCAACAGGGGTAGAACCCAGTTTGGTTCCAAGTGAGTGCCAAGAATACAGAGGAGCTGGAAGAGGAGAAGCCTTCTCCAGGAGTTTTAGGCTCAGTTCTTTACAAGAAGTCCTCCTCCCCACAGACATCCTTGGTGAAGAGATGGTCCTTGCATGTTCAAACTGCTTTATTTGATGGTGGATGTGCATGCACACTGCCTCGGACTGAGTTCATTGCGGGGACCTCTTGTTCCACAGGATGAGAGTTCTGGTCAGGTGGGCAAAAAATTCAGCGAGTGACAGACAGAGTCGACACAAAGAAGTGTGGAATCTGAGTGTACTTCTCAAAAAATGGCATGAGGTTTTTACAGTCATTGCAAAAGAGAAATGAGAAATCTAGCAGTTCAGCAGTTGAGGTAGATCTGAGGCCACCTGAAACACACTGGGTGTAAAGCAGCCACCTCTTCTGGACAGGTATTACACCCCCTGGATCCAAGCGCTCTGGGCCTGGGAGGCTGCGGACTGCATGAGGCTCAAAGCTTGAATCTGAATGAATGAATCTAAGTCTAAAGTCCTAGTCCATCTAAGTTCTAGTTCCAGTGTAAGTGCCCCTGCACAAAGTGAAAACCAGGCTTATATAGTATACAGAAAACAGGGTGAATGACAAAAGTCACATAGGCAGGTGACAGTCACATCAAGGTCAATAAGATCACATAGACAAGGGATGGTTACATCAAGGTCAGTAAAACCAGATATCCAGGTAAGAAGCAGGTGGAAGAGCAGTGGTGCCCTCCCTGCTGGGGCTATTTTGGTAATCCCATGCTAATTCTCTGGGTCTGCTGGAAGCAAGCACCAGGAAGTTCCAATCTAGCAGTTCCTGAAAATGCCCTTAAGTGAGGGAAGCCCTTTGATTTACTCTCTGGTATGTAAAACAGTTCTGTCTTCTGTGGGGCCTCCCTGAGAATTCTAACTATGTGCCTGACCTCTGTTGCTAACTCAGAGGACATCCTATCTGATAAGGCAGATTCCTTGTGAGAAATTCCAAGCTAAGGACAGCTTGGAAATAAATTAGGATATATTGGAACGTTGTGCTGGCCAGGGAACAATGCCATTTTTTAGCCATTTACGAATCATTTCTTGGGATATCTTTATGCCTGAATAAGAAGGCATGTTGATGATTGGAAAGACTAATCTGGAACACGTTTGAGTTAGGAGATGCCAATGTCCGACTGAATACCCAGGAGGCACAAACTCCCTTTGAAGTCATAATGCCTCTTGTCTGCCATCAGGCTTTTACCCCGATATTGCAGACATAACTGGAGTAGACGAGTGGGCGTGGCAGCACACACCTTACTCAGGGTGAACCAAGGATTAAATATCTTTTACAGGAAGGAATGCCCAGGAAGGGAGGCAAACTGGCTGAACACTTGGAGCCTATGTAAATACCCCATTCGCATAGAGAACTCCAGGTTTTTATGCTACCTGACTGATTGCCATGGTCTTCTCAGTGGAGTGTCATGGTTACAAGTTCCAAAGGAGGTAGAGTTAGGTATGGAGTGGCCCCACTCCTACTGTTCTCAATTCTGAGATTTATGGGGTTTGGGCTCACTCCATCTTACCGGTTCTACTGCCTGATGGCATGGTCCACTTGCCCCATTATCTTAGTCAGGGTTTCTATTTCTGTACAAACATCATTACCAAAAAAGCAAGTTGGGGAGGAAAGGATTTATTCAGCTTACACTTCCACATTGCTATTCATCACCAAAGGAAATCAGGACTGGAACTCAAGCAGGTCAGGAAGCAGAAGCTTATGCAGAGGCCATGGAGTAATGTTCCTTACTGGCTTGCCTCCCCTGGCTTGCTCAGATTGCTTTCTTATAAAACCTGGGACTACCAGCCCAGGGATGGCATCACCCACAATGGGCTCAGCCTTCAGCCCTTGATCACTGAGAAAATGCCTTACAGCTGAATCTCATGGAGGCATTTCCTTAAGGGAGGCTCCTTTCTCTGTGATAACCCCAGCTTGTGTCAAGTTGATACACAAAACCAGCCAGTACACCCATACTAAGTCATTGTTTCCTGCCCCACAAATTGTCAGCTCAGTGAAAGGCTTTAGTTCACCCGTCCACAGTGACTTGGTTCTTACTAATGTCTGGGACTGCCTCTGCCTATTGTTCTCATCTCAGAGTTTACTTTTCACCCATGGCAACTTCACAGAGTGTTTCAACATCCTTGTCTTTGCCCTGTTATTCATTCATTCATTCATACACACACACACACACACACACACACACACACGCGCGCACACACATATTTAATAGGAGCTCAGAATTAATGGCCAATGGGTGGGTTGGTAAGGAGACTGGGAAAAAAGCCAACAAGAACTTAAAGCCCTTTCTGAAAGTACTGTGAGACACTGATAAAGGAATGAGTTCCTATCTCCTTTGCAGTGGAACACAACATTCTTGAAAGAAGAATACAATTAAAATGTCAACATTTGGGAGTTTTATTTAAGTCATGTTAGCAAGTACTGTCTAGCTGTCTGATGTTTCCTTTTGGTATGAATTTTGTCTTGGAATGGAACCATACTTCCCACATACAAAGGATTGTTCTCCTATCTTATTTTCTTCACAGTGCTTCGGCCTTTACTAGGTCTACTCCAATCTTAATGAAGGTCACAAGTGATTAAGTAAGCCCTAGACAGACATGAGATGCTCACATTCATTCATTCAGTTTGTCTGAGATGTCTTTTCATGTCTGTTGGCCTAAAACATGGCCATCATCCTGCTACCCTCTCAACTTAATCAGTGAAGCCCAGGCATTGAAGGTGTTCCTCATTTTCCTTCCTTCCATTCCTCTGTTCTTCCTCCCCTTCCTATTCTTTCTTTTTTCCTTTTGACCTTTTGTTAAGGACATTGAGTATCTTTTGTTTGTTTTGAGCATCTCCACTTGTAAGAATCTCTTTAGTTATAAGAAAACATTGTCATGTGACTCTGATCATGAATCAAGCAGAGTCCTGGCTTGGCAGTCAAGACCTTGGGTCCAGGGCTGAGGATGTAGCTCACTGCCCAAAGTTTACTTACCACATACAAGGTCATGGATCCTCCAGAGTGCTACAAAAAGAGAAAGGGAGAGCAGGGGATGGGAGAATTTATCACGGTGTCATCAAGCAAGTCATGGTCTTCCCCTGAGACTGATCTCCTTGTGCTTGCCATAGATATAAAACTGGAGGAGAATGAGCTAATTCTTCCATCCAAGTAGTAGCCAGGCCTAACTCTGTTCAGTTTCAAAAATCAGGTTGGGCATGCTCAGGCTGGTATGTCTATACATAACAATGAGCCAGTTCTCTGTAATTCTTTGGTGTCTGTTTTATTGTCAAGCATCATGTGAATAGTGACTTTAGTAAGACACTTATGACTGTTGGCTTGATTAAATGACATTGAACATGCATTTAAAGATTAAAATCTAATGAGTTTCCCTTCTAGTGAAGATGACAACACATGCAGTATTACAGTTCTGACCACTGTTTTCCTCAGTAAAATTAAACTCACCTACCTTGAATTATGTAGGTATAAAAATCTTCCTATTTGTAAATAATATTTAAAATCTGTATCAGTTCCTGGAAAACTTTCTTAGCTAGAAGAACAAAATAGTTTTCCTTTACCTTCAATATTTGATACAAGCACAGATTTATTTGCTCCCAGCTTCCTAGGTTTTTGTTTCTACCATTAAAAATCATATGTTAAATTTTTCTTGTATATTATCATTTTGGCTAGTTCAATTCACTCCAACAGCTTTTGGGATCTTCATTGGCAGCTCCTGATGGGTGGGATCTATTCTATTTTCTTATCTGTCATTAAAGGGCTTTTAAACTTTTTATTTTCAATTATTAGAGATTTTGCTTTATTTTGTAGTTTCTTCCACTCTAGCTCTCTCTAGAACTACCAGGACTGGATTACAGACATAGCAATAGTGACTTTTCTGGTTACTTTGACTAAAACCCTGCCACCAAGCAATTTAAAGAAGTAGAGATGCATTTGGTTTGATAGTTCCAGGGGCACATTCTACCGCCATGGCAGGGAACAGGCAGCCATCTTGTCACGTTATCTCATCAGACAGGAAGTGAAGCAGCAAGTCAACAGGAAGTAGGAAAGGTTGGAAAACTTCAAAGCCAGTCTCCAGTGCTCCACTTTCTCCAGCAAGTCTCCACCTCTTAAAGGTCCTACCAACTTCCAACCCAGGGCCACCAGCTGGGGACCATGTGTTTACACACATGCTCCTCTGGGAGACATTTTGATTGTGTGGACCATCTATGTTAAACTCTGCCATTTCTTATTCTGTGCTTCAGTCACCATCTTTATAAATTCCCTGCTTTGGATGAAGTTTCTTTCCCTTCCTTGGAGACTTCCATGGAGGGATGGACTGACCCAGATAACTCTGTCACGCATGGACTTTTCAACAAGTTTTAATCTCTTTGTGTCCTGCGTTGTCAATTATTACCTTATTAGAACCATTTGGATGCTTGCTTATTTCCAGCACTGCCAATCAAATAGCTGATTGCTTCAATTTGAATTTTTAAAACTTTGAATCATGAACACACCTTTAATCCCAGAAGTCAGGAGGCAAAAGGCTAGTGAATCTCTATGAGTTCCAGGCCAGCCAAGAGCTACACAGTGAGACCCCCATCTCAAAAACAAAAACAAAAACAAAAGCAAAATATCTTTTAATCATTTCACTGTGTTAGTTTTTGGTTGCTGCAAAAGAACACTTGGGATTCCTAACCAAGATGAAAGGAAGGTTTATTTGGCTTTTCAACTTCATAGATCTAAATCCAGAGTCTTAGTCTCTTGTTCTCAAGTCTGTGGCTTCTAATCTCATGGTGTCCAGCAGGCAAGGAGAGGAAAGACCCCTACGATCCCTTTCAAATGCACATCACAGTGCCCTAATTTCCTTCTGAAAAGCCTCACTTCTTGGAGGTTGCATCAACTCCTAGTAGGAACACAGAGTAGTAGCTAACCTTAAACATGGGAGCCTGAGAGGATATTAAAAGTGCCTTATTCTTAGATTATTCTTTTTTGGGGGGACGGGGCTCAAGACAGGGTTTCTCTGTGTATCCCTTGCTGTCCTGGAACTCACTCTGTAGACCAGGCTGGCCTCGAACTCAGAAATCCGCCTGCCTCTGCCTCCCAAGTGCTGGGATTAAAGGTGAGTGCCACCACCACCCGGCTATTCTTTACTATTTAAAAAAAAAATGACCTTTTTAATATTCCAATGAATACTTGTGTCTTCCATTCAATCTGACCAATGGTAGCCATGTGTGTGACTCTTCTCCCTGGTGAGTCTCTAAACTATTGAAGTGTCATCTGTAATATAAGCAGGAATCACTCTCAGACTCTTCGGATGCAGCTTTTAGAGGCTGGCCCTACTGGATAATAAATTGCAAAGCAAGCAAAGCCTTGTGGTGATCAGAAGTGTTCCTTAATCTCCTCTCCCCAGTTTAGTGCTTGAGAAGGTAGCTATGGGGATTCATAAAAGTGTCTCGTGTACATCACGAGCATGGATTCTTGCTTCTGGGCCATATCACCATCTTATTTAATGGTGAGCCACTATAGTAAAGATTTCTGCTCATCAATTTTGAGTTTAAATTTTTTTCTATGCTTAAGAATAATTGAGGGAGTTGGGCAGTGGTGGAGCACTCATGCCAATCCCAGCACTTGGGAGGCAGAGGCAGGCAGATTTCTGAGTTCAAGGCCAGCCTGGCCTACAGAGTGAATTCCAGGACAGCCAGGGCTACACAAAGAAGCCCTGTCTCAAAAAACAACAAAAAAAGGATAATTGAGGGGTATTATAAAGAAAATTTTATTTTCTGATCAGAGTGAATTGTTCATTTTAATCAGAATTTTTACTTTTAAGCCAGTAGTTTCTAAAATTCACTATTCCTATAGGTGACCTAATTGACAGATTATTAAATAATAATCAAAGCATAATTTTATGAAGGAGTTAGGATATCCCAATTGTCAGAAAAACATGTCAGGTGGAGGAGACATTGCCTAAAAATTTCCTTTATGAGTCCAAACCAGAAAAGTAGAGACAGACTTTTATGAGCAACTTAAAAAATTCCTCATCATAGTTTCAGTATATTTAAATAGACGTTGGAACTGCACAGAGCTCTTAAGTTTCACTATGTGTCCATGTGTGTATGCACATATATGTGTGCACATTCATGTGTGAGAGTGTATATATGTATATGTGTACATACGTGTATGAGTGTATAATACATGTATGGATGTTTATATACATATATGTGTACATGCACATTGTGTACATTTATTTGTGTGTTTGTATACATATGTGTGTATGACATATGTACCATGGTATGAGTGTTGAAGTCAAAGATAAATGGATGTTGGGGTTCATGCTTCACCTTATTTGAAACACAATGTCCTGTTAGCCTCTGCATATGTCAGTTGAGTTGCCCACAGCTTCCAGGAAGTCCCCTGTCTATTTTCCATCTTACCATGGCAGCACTGGAATTACAGGTGTGGGATACTGTCAGGGTTGTGGGGCAAGTGCTTCAACCACTGAGCCATCTCCCTAGCCCAGGATTCACTCTTTCCACACATGGAGTTTTAACTGATACTTTTAAAGTTTCCTCTCCCTTACTGAATGATTTGAGAGCAGAGATGTCTCATTATACTCTTCAATGCTCCCCTTTAGCCTTCAAGCCAATGACTTCTAAACACTGTGAAGTAAATTGATTGAACCGTACTGGGTAATACAAATGAAGCTTATAAGAGCAGGCTGACTGTGATCCTTTTCCGAGGAGAAGATGGATTAATAAGATAGATTCTGCCACAGACTCGACACTCAGGAAACATCTGAAAGCCTTTCCAGAAATCTATAATGACTGATGTGACTCCCACTGATACGTGTGTGAGGCTCATTAGTAACTGGTCCAAAAGCTAGTTGCAGACATATTTTTGTATTGCTATTTGGGACCCATATATATGTGTAACATAAATTGTTTCAAAGCCTATGTTTAATGGCAGTTCTTAAACACTTTAACCTCCCTTTTACACTACCCACCAGAGGTAGTGGCAAAGAAATGATATGAGGGAAGTAGACCTGTTTAGAAAGGGTTTTTTGAGTTGTCTGGAAACTGGCAGTTCAGTTCACAGGTTAGTAGTGGCAGGCAGCACCATCCACTCACAAACACACCAGCAGTCCAGTTTGGTAGAGTCTGGATAGCCAACATGAATCAGCCGTAGTGGCACTGCCCAGCAGAGACAGCCAGGCCTCAGCCTCAAAACAAGCCAGCAGGAGGGAGCAAGGAGGAGCGCCAGGAAAAGCTCTCGGCTGTGCCTCTCAGGGAAGTGAAGATCAGCAAAGACGCAAGACCAACAAGCATTGCACAGCAAGCTCTACAAGCCAGCCTAACTCCCTCGCCATCACTGTTCATGAAGCCCACTTTATATTGGGCTCCAAATACCTCATGTCCTCCATGGGTATTACCTCAGCATGGGCTTCTATCTCAGCTGACATCACTCTGCCAATCATGCCGAGTCTGTGGAAATGGCAGGAAGCTGTGGCACACCACCAGAAGTTTTGGGTTCCTTTCTCTCTACGGCATCCCAACAAATGTGGCTCAACTACAAAATGTAAGGTGGACCAATACAAGCATGTCCTTAGCAAAGAATCCTTCATCGTGTGCCCTTCCATGAGCTTGCTTTACCAGAATATCCTTTCTCCTGTGTCTGCTTCAGTGAAACATTCCTTCACGAGTCTGCCTTAGTCTTTCACCTGTGTCTACCTTAATGAAATGCTCCTTCACGTGTTTGCCTCAGCAAAACACCATCCAACACAACTGACTTTCCAAAGATCCCTTAAGTTTACACTTCAAATATGAGAAAATACATACTTAGGAACAAGAGAATGGTAGACAGAGAATTTTGAATATGATTATAGAAACAGCAGGGATACAGGGTCTCCACACACACACACACACACACACACACACACACACACACACACAGCTGTAATACAGAATTTCTCATCCTAGGGATTGTTTGACACTGAGGACTGAATGACTCTTGTTCTGAGGCTTAGTCTACGTTTTGTGGAATATTTAGCAATCTATTTACAGAATGCTAATAATATTCCCTTGAGACTTGCAATCTAGGAAGTGTCTCCAGACATGCAACATGTCCACCAGAGATGTTTAACAAAAGACAAAGAATATTATTATGCATTGCTTGATCCCCAATTTTGTATGAGTGGACAGAAGTATGAATCAGTCACTGTCTTTCTTGGTCTTGGCCTTCTCATGGTTTTCCCTACTAGGGAGATGAGAACTCTTATTTCTCTCAGAATGAACCATGTCCTGGTTATTGTAAAGACCAGTGCAGTGCTCTGGTCTGTGAAAAGTTTCTTTGTTGAAATTCTGACACTTAAGATAATGGTTTTAGAAGACAGCATTTTTAGGAAGTTATTGGATCATGAACATGAAGCCTTTTAAACTGAGATTAGTGACCCTAGATGAGGTTATACATTCCTCTAGTCTCTGTGCTCAGAAATCTGAGGCAGGAGGGTTGTGAGGCACTAGGTAGCCAGTGTTGGCTACATAGTGGGGCCTTGTCAGACAGAGACAGAGACCTGAGAGCAGCCCTCTGCCCCTTCCACTATGAGAAGACAAAGTAAGGGCATCTATGAAAGAGAAAGCAGACCCTTGGCCAATAATGAATCAATTGATGGCTGGATCTTGAGCCCCTCAGCCCCTGGCACTATAAAAAAGAAAACTCAGTGTTTATAACTGTCCAGTTTAGAGTGCTCTCCTGAGGCAGCCTGGCTGATCTGAGAGCACTTTAGCCAGCCTTAATTGTACAGTCAGTTTATACCTTGACTTTTATCCAGAGCAGAAGTGTGATATAGACTGTTCAGTAAACATTGGCCAAAGAAAAGTCATTTTCTTTGTAACCTAATGCTTTTAGGTGTCTCTAAGTATCTACAGAGGCTGTGGCCAGAGGTTCAGCCAGGGTCCATGCGCTCCAAGTGCAAACTCCTTAGGCTAAATTGCAAGTGAACTTGCTGCAAGTAGCGCTATGTCCCAACACGTAAGCGGTTTGAGGTGAAGTCAACGAGGAGAGTTTCCACAGACCTTGCGGATTAGACGTTTTGGCTCCAGTGGTTTAGTGAGCCGAGGCTTCAGCTGACCTAGGAAGAACAGATGGGAAACTTAGAACCTGATAAAGAGTATACAGAAGATAGCAACTGGTCCTCAGCCAAGATTTAAACGCTGGATGAGGGACAGACCATATCTCAGAGTTTAAATTTGTTTCTAAGCAGGATAAGAAGGATTTGGCTGGAGGTAGGTGGTACAGATAGAATCTGGGCCAGGACCCAAAGGTGCCTTTGTTCTCTTGCAGAGGAAGGGAATGTCCTTTCTTCAGTGCGGGTCATTTTATTGCTGTCGAAAAATTTACGGCCAGTTAAAGTTGAATTACATCCCCTAAAAGACACACTGAAGACTTTTCCCTCTGTGCCACAGAATGTCACCTTCCATGAGGATAGTACTGTTGCAGATATAAGTAGTTAAAATGAGGTGTCTGTGGAAGGGCTGGTCCTTCATGGAGCGTGACTGGTGTCCTGATAAGAAAATAAGCCAAGGAAGAAGGTAACAAGTGAAAGGAAAAGCAGCTGCAGCCTAAAGCCAAGAGTGCCCAGAAGCCAGGCCAAGATAAGAAAGATTCTCACAGGAGTCAGAGGAAGTGTGGTCTTCCTCAATGCCTTGAGTTTGGACATCTCGCAGCTGGCTTGAGTTGGTTTGGTTTAGTCTGTTCTGATCTAGTCTGATCTATTCTGGTCCGGTCTGGTTTGGCAATGCTGAGAACCAAACAATCCAGGACTTCTTGCATGTCAGGCAAGTGTTCCACCAGTACACTCATGCCCAGCCCTAATTTGGACTGCTAACTGCCAGAAGTGGGACACTCAGTTGTTTTAAGGCCCTGTAGCACTCTAGCATGGAGGCCCTATGCCATTTCCAAAGACAAAAACCATTGCTATCTGTGTCCACTCCATGCAGACTCAGGTCCCTCCACAGTTGTCATGGATTATGACTTCCTGATATTGAAATTCTGCCCTGCCTGGTGGCTCCTCCTCTGGAAATCACCACTTTTCATCAGCTTGGTCTTACTCTGCCAGGATGGCTAAAAGCTAAGGACCACATGGGCATCGCTTCCGGAATGAAAAGGGAAAGAAAGAGCAAAGCTGGTCCGCTCTCAGAGAAAATCTGTTTGGGTGTCCCTGTACCCACAGAGCCTTCGCTATGGCTTCTCTCTTCATCCTTGCCTCACGGAGCCAGGAAGCATAGCTTGTGTTTTCCCTGTGAGAGGCCGGGCTCATGTGTAAATCAGCACCTTGTGGCCATCAAAATGTCTGCCTCCAGACAGCGCTCAGACACGGCATTTTTTTAAATTTGGGATGCCAAGGACTAAGTCCAGCATGCTTTCTACCACTGAGGTACATTCTCCCAATCCTCTCTCCTTTCAAATATCCCAGCAGTGTCCTTGTTTACACAATGTTATATATCCCTGGCCATCATGATCCTCACAAGGAATTGTGTCAGTAGGATGTGTTCTCTTCATGACTTCTGAATACCTAGAGGCTAGCATGGTTCGTTAACTACATACATGTAAGCCTGCTCTTTTGAAAGAATTGACTTTTAATACACTTACAATGGCCTTGCGTCAGAATGAATCAATGCCGTAAATGCATTTGGGATGGCAACGCTTCAAGACGTGACAATGGGTTATACCACCATCTGACTCAACCAACTAGTCACATTCAACTGTGAGGGGGTTTTTGATTTTCATGACAGTTAACTGCTCTGGGTTCCACCTCATTAAGACCTGGATAATCATGTCTTGAATTAGGAAGCATTAAATAAAGGGCGAGAAGAGATGAAATCCAAATTACATAGTGAATATGGAAGAAGTAAAGGCAATGGAAAGGGCAAAATAATGAAATAAGGTATGGAAGACATGAGCCAGTTGGTCTCCTATTGGGACAAACTTAATGACCAATGAAACATTCTTTTAAAAATTGCCAATTTTATTGCCATTATTCCAAAATCATAAGGGGTGTGTACTGTACCGACCTCACCATCCAGATAACCAGTAGTGTCTTAGTCAGGGTTTCTATTCCTGCACAACATCATGACCAAGAAGCAAGTTGGGGAAAAAAGGGTTTATTCAACTTATACTTCCACATTGCTGTTCATCACCAAGGAAGTCAGGACTGGAACTCAAGCAGGTTAGGAAGCAGGAGCTGATGCAGAGGCCATAGAGGGATGGTCCTTACTGGCTTGCTCAGCCTGCTCTCCTATAGAACCCGAGACTTCCAACCTAGGAGTAGCCCTACCCACAAAGGGTCCTACCTCCTTGATCACTAATTGAGAAAATGCCCCACAGCTGGATCTCATGGAGGCACTTTCCCAACTGAAGCTCCCTTCTCTGTGATAACTCCAGCCTGTGTCAAGTTGACACACAAAACAGCCAGTACAAGTAGTAATGAGGTTTTCTTGCTGATCAGGGTGACTTGTGAAGCCATGTTCTTGTCACAATGGACAGAGCCTCCTCTACATAAACATGGCAAGTCCTTTTACTTCTTTTAGCATGGGGAATAATGTAACATTATGAGAACCTGGTGCAAGTACCTGGCTTCCCCCAGGTCTCCACTGTGCTTACTGCACCCCTGGTTATTAGTGCTCGTGGATGCCTGATTGCTAATGGATGCAGGGTCTGGGAGTGGAAGCTGACTGGTGTTTGCTTGACCTCCTAGGTGCTGAGGTGACCTACATGAACATGACCGCCTACAATAAGGGCCGGCTGCAATCGTCCTTCTGGATTGTGGACAAACAGCACGTGTACATTGGCAGTGCAGGCTTAGACTGGCGATCACTTGGACAGGTAATCGACCCACCATATCCAAACTCAACATCTATGGCCATCAAAATGTCTGCCTCCAGAGAGCGCTAGGATACAGCTTTTTTTTTTTTTTTTTTTTTTTTTTAATTTAAGATGCCAAGGACTGAGTTCAGCATGCTTTCTACCTTTGAGGCACATTCCCCAATGAAGTGTTTCTTACATTTAGCTGCCTGGTTTCAAGAGGCTTGACTTGGTTTAATGGAAAGATGAACTTTTCCTCGGGAGAATCATTTTATCAGATAACGTGACGGCCGTTGGGTTAAAGTTTAGGAACTCAGATGCCACTGTGAGCATCTTCAGAACAAATTCCATATGTGTTTTAGTACCTAAACTCGAGTACTAGGGATGCTCCTGCACCATCAGTGAGACAGGAAACCATGCCAGCTCAACACAGAACAGTGTGATTTAGGGTAGAAATCATGTGGCATATTCCAGTAGACGGTCTTAAGATGGAAATGTTATCATACTCTTTACTGTTAATTAATGTCAAATGTCTTGAAAATAAACTTAGATTATTTTATAATCTAGATCTTAGAGAGGATTATAAAAACTGTTGTATTTCCTTGTGTCTATGGGAATGAGGAACCCCTAATAACTGGGTGCTTTGGGCACCTTTTACCAATTATACTACAGACCCCACACATGCCCATCCTAGCTGGGCTTTGTGGGTAAGGGGCACTAAGGGGAGACAGCACCAAGGTGCCAGTAATTCTCTGACCCATGGAGAAAGATGGCTATCCATGCCAGATAACTGGAGATGGGAGGTGGTATAAGTACTGACTGCTGTGTATAATGTAACAGCTAAACTCTCAGATTCCATTCTTTCCTTCGCCTTCTTAGACTTCTGCCTTTCCTGCTCCCTCTCTCCATCTAGTTCTCCTAGTTTATGGTGACCCAGGCAAGCATGCTCAGGTATAGAAGAAACAGAGAATATACAAATGGGATGTCAGCACTGAAGTGTTGGTATAAATCTAAAAGAAAACTTAACAAGTGTGTTGATGTCACATTAAGGAATAAGACAGAGCATCCGCTTAGAATAGTATGATTGAGAGCAAGCCCAAATTTGAATTCTCCATTTCTTTTCTTGGATCATCCCTCTTACTATGGCTACTCTATAGGTTGTCTGTCCTGTGTCTGATCTGTCCCTGCTGCTTGTCTGCTGTGCTTGTGTATCACATTGTCTCTATCTATCTATCTATCTATCTATCTATCTATCTATCTATCTATCCATCCATCCATCCATCCATCTATCTCTATCTCTCTATGTGTTTGTGTATGTGTGTGCATGTGTGTCTGTCTGTCTATCTGTTGTGTCTATCTGTATTGCCGGTCCCTAGCAAAGGGCTTTGTTCTGTATTCATTGAGCACCAAAGAAAACTTATGGGAAAAGAATGAGAAAGATTCTTCTTTTGTTGTGGTTGTTTTGGGGTTTTTTTGTTTGTTTGCTTGTTTGTTTGTTTTTGAGACAGGGTTTCTCTGTGTAGCCCTGACTGTCCTGGAACAAACTCTGTAGATCAGGCTGGCCTCGAATTCAGAAATCCACCTGTCTCTGCCTCCCAAGTGCTGAGATTAAAGGAGTGCACCACCACTGCCCGGTGAATGAGAGTTTTTAACAGAAACCTTTAACAGAGCTTTACAAAGGAAGAAGTTAACTTTACTGACCTAAAATAGCACTCAAACCACAAACAGATGCTATCAGCCTATGTCCATGGGCTGATATAAATACTTCCAACATTTATGGTGGATATTGGTTTTGTTTAAGGTTGTTTTCAACCTGTTGGCTGCTTTCAGCAAATGATTACAGCACACACACACACACACACACACACATATTATTCTGGATCGGGCTGTAAAAGAGTCCTCAACTGAAGATTAATATGCATTTAGATTAGGCTGTAAAAGCTGATTATGTGGGAAATCCAAAGCATAGTAAGCTTATTACATTGCTTACTCAAAGAAGGTTAAACTTAAACAAGCTGGGTGCACAGCAGAATAGCAGTTTGCTTGCGAGGTCTTAGTGATCTCAAGGCACTTTATAAACATGGCTGCAAGGCTGGCAGAAGTTCACTCTCTTCTGAGACAAGAGGTGTTTTCCTACCTCAACCACACCACAGCCAACGTGGCTTTCCTGGTTTCAATTTTAAAAGAAAGTTAAAGTAACTATTATTGATATGACAACCTCTCACACTCCAGCTATAGATTGGACCTCTAAAAAAAGAACACGCCACAACCCTCTGGAGAGGAAGCCATCATCAAAGAAGACATTGCTTATTTTATTTTATCTATTCAGAATATTAAGTGCCGTCTACAGAATTAAGAGTGTCCTGGGGAGGCTAAAGCAGGAGGATGTGTTGTGTTGGCGGGAAATATTTAAGCCATATGATGTTCCCCATATGGGCTTTCTTGTGGAAATATGTGTTCTTCTGCTGGTTGTAAATTTAATAACAAGTCAAACTCCTTGTAGATCAGAGATGTGGGCCAAGACAGGAGAAGGGGTTCCTTTCCTAAATGCATCCTTCCATTTACAGGCCAGACACTATGCTTATGAATAATTTTTAAAGATTTTATTTTTAATTGTGAAAGTGTACATTTACATGTGTATGAGTGTGTACATGCATGTGTGTGTACGTGTGTGTGTGTGTGTGTGTACACATGTGTATATACACATGTGTGTGTGTGTGTGTATGTGTAGGCATCCAAAGGAGTGTAGGTGCCCTAAGACCAGGGACATTGAATCCCCGGGAACTACAGTTATGGATTGGTGATCTCAGAAAAAATAAAAATAAAACAAATGGATCCTGTTCCCACCCTTCCTTCCTTCAAAATAATAAAACACACTGTAACCTGTTTAGGGTCGACGTTGACAGTCTTAGATTAGCAGTCACATCAGCCAGGTCTGCCTCTTCCATTGCATTGTTATTGATCAGAAGCACTCACATTAACTCAAAGTCACAATGTTTTATGTTGCGGCTGCTGAACAAATGTCCTAAAGACTGTCTTCCTTAGGATTTTATTTCTGCCAAGAGACACCATGACCAAGGCACCTCTTAGAAAGGAAAACATTTCATCGGGGCTGGCTTCCAGGTTCAGAGGCTCAGTCCATCATCGTCGTGGCGAGAAGCATGGCAGTCTGTAGGATCATTGCTAATAATGATCATCAGAAATCTGAAGGAGCTGAGAGATCTACATCTTGATCCAAAGGTAGCAGGGGACTACATCCCTGGGCCTAGCTTGAGCATCTGAGACCTCAGAGCTCACTTCTACAGTAACACACTTCCAAAAACAGGGCCACACTGACTCCAACAAGGCTACACCTCCTAATAATACCACTCTTGGGCTGGCGAGATGGCTCAGCAGTTAAGAGCACCAACTGCTCTTCTGAAGGTCCTGAGTTCAAATCCCAGCAACCACATGGTGGCTCACAACCATCCATAATGAGATCTGACGCCCTCTTCTGTAGTTTCTGAGGACAGCTACAGTATACTTACATATAATAAATAAATAAATCTTAATACCACTCTCTATAGGGCAAGCATTCAAACAAGTGAGTCTATGGGAGCCACCTATTCAAACCACCACAAAGACAAAACCAGAACTTGTTTCTGTTCTTTCAGGCATCTTCCCTATACTCCACCAGGAGCAAGCTGCACTCTTTTGATAGAAGGGTAGTATAGATACCATGTGGGAAGCAGGAGGGATCTAAGATTCTGTCACAAGAATGCTTACTATCCAAGTAGCATCCCTACATCAACTGCCATCCACCCAGGACCTCTTTCTCACTGGCATCTTGTCCCTCTGACCCTCCTCCACATCTGGGCATAAATACTGCCTCCTGCCTGGCCCATCTTTGTCACATCATTCTTGGTTTGGGTGCCCTGTTATTGTATGTACATAGAAGAAACCACCAAAAGAGTTGGGTCATGACTGGGGAAGGTTTTTATCGTGGACCAGAGAGAGAAAATGTCTAGAGGCATCTGCAAGAGTCCAGAGAAGAGATAGGAAAAAAGAAAAAAAAAAAAGAGGACTAGACATGGCCAAGGGAGAGTTGTGGGAAAGAACAGTGGAGGTAGCAAGAAATGAAAATTGTAAAAGTCCTAAGGATAGGGGTGAAAACCTTGCCTGTCAAGAGAGTGACTTCTGAGAAGAGGAGGGCCAGGAGGCTAGTGCTGGGCTTTGAAATGTATAACTAGTACTTGTGAATAGGGACTAGGGGATCCTGAAAGCTTGCTGGACTTTGATATGCTCATCTCTGCTGCAGGTACATGTCAGTGGAGAGCTGCATGTCCCTTTTTGCCAGAAGCAAAGGGAAATGACTCTTTGGGGGCAGAAGGAAACCTGTTTCACAAATTCCTGAGGAATGCTAGCTTTTATGGGATAGTCAGAAATCCTTCTATAGCCCAGCTTGAATTGAGTCATTTCTGGACACACGTTCTTCCTAACACCTAATAGTTGTTCTACACTATGTCACGTTGAATGAGGGTTCCTTTCAACAGTGGTACATCTGCCAGGAGTCAAGTTCGTCTTGTGTCAACAGTTTTACATTTTATGAGTTTTTC
Organism: Mastomys coucha; assembly: GCF_008632895.1. NCBI lineage: Eukaryota > Metazoa > Chordata > Mammalia > Rodentia > Muridae > Mastomys > Mastomys coucha. The sequence goes on along the minus strand of NW_022196891.1, from coordinate 73,137,416 downwards.
CAGTGAAATCTAGATTATGACTAATAATGATCTCTGAGATCTATGCTAAGTAAAAGAAGTGAACAGAGCTGATCTCCTGACTTCCCTGAACTGTGGCCTTTCGCTATGTCTGGCTTCTCTCTCAGCACAGAAAGGGCATGAGCTCCGTCCATTTTCACCATGTCTCTTACTTGTAAATAATCCTACCATCATTTCATTCTACAGTGGAAGAGAGGCCACAGGTCATTTTTGGGGTCCTGTGACCTACCAGGAAATGGTGACCCTAAAATCCAAACCTATGCCCTTCAATACTAATGTTTTCACTTTTATTTGACCTTGACCAGCACTAATTTTTAAAAATAAGGTATGCTTACCAAAAACCATGTTTACATTACTTCATTGGGGTGAGAAAAATCAAGTCACAATTCTTTCAGAAATCCTGTTCGCTTGCATCCAACAATATGCCCTGCATTGCCCCAACAATATGCAATGTGGTGGCCCTGAAATGACATCTCTTACTCATTTCTGAAGCTTTAAAAACTCCCTACATCTCAGGGTTGGATTTCAAGGACCAGGAGGTCCTGCATATATGTTTGCTTCTGAATCCTGCATCTCCTGTTGTTTTATTCAAGGACTCCCTTAGAATTCCCACCCACAGGGAGTCCTGTGGGAAGAAAGAACACCTCTCCACACTTTCCACTTCTTGAGCACCTCAACACACCAGGGAGGAAAGGAAAACTGTAGCTCGGGGGAAAAAATGGAACAAAAGGCCAGCTAGAGAAAGGAAGGCATTCAGTAGTCTCAGGCTCTGGAGGCGGGAAGCTGAAACTGGAGAAGCTGGGGAGGGAAATATGAAAATCAGGCTTTTAGAAAAAGTTACATTTATAGGCTTTGAACAAACCTTCTTAGCTTGGCGTTGAAAGGTGGGATTCAATAGGTCCGTTGACATCAAGAACCTGACAACTCGAGGAAAGGAGAGAAATTTAAGTATTGTTCTTCAATGGGATTATTGTATTACACTGTATGTAGTTATTTAAATAGTGTTCTTTAGTAGGATTGCAACAAAGAAGAGTAGGCCTACTTACACCCTGAGCATGTGCATATTTTCATCATAGCTACTTTTATTGTGGAAGAAATTAAAAGGTACACATGAAAATAAATCAGCTCTTGGGCAGGGGAGTATGGGGGTCGGGAGAGCAGAACCTACAAGAGTGTCTTAGTCAGGGTTTCTATTCCTGCACAAACATCATGACCAAGAAGCAAGTTGGGGAGGAAAGGGTTTATTCAGCTTACACTTCCACATTGCTGTTCATCACCAGAGGAAGTCAGGACTGGAACTCAGGCAAGTCAGGAAGCAGGAGCTGATACAGAGGCCATGGAGGGATGTTCCTTACTGGCTTGCTTCCCCTGGCTTGCTCAGCTTGCTTTCTTATAGAACCCAGGACTACCAACCCAAGGATGGCACCACCCACAATGGGCTCAGCCTTCAGCCTTTGATCATTAATTGAGAAAATGCCTTACAGCTGGATCTCATTTCCTCAAGGGAGGCTCCTTTCTCTGTGATAACTCCAGCTAGTGTCAAGTTGACACCCCAAACCCACCAGTACAATGAGGAAGACCCCAAAACTCAGCAACTTGCCCAGACTCCTGCTGCATGGGCAGTGAACCACCTGACCAGCAGAGATCTGAGTGATAAGTCGGATCATAAGCTTTTAATCTTGGAGCTAGAAATTAATCTAGCAGTCACTGATTTTCTAAAATGTATATTATGGTATGTTATTTCAGGGACATGGCCTTGGTCATTGCCTGGGAAAAAGACTCCCACCAACTAAGATTGAGAAATTATGGGTTACCTTTAAATAAATTTCCTCGGTGTGCTAAGGGGCTATGAGAAGGTGGGTGGGTGTGGCTCTCATTTTGCCTGGTTGACTTTGAAACACTTCTCATGATTAATATTATAGATCCCTGAACCCCTACACACAGGTACACTGAAGCAGAATCTGGATTTGAAGGCTGGAAGGTCTCTAACTTACAGAGATCTGGGCTCTGTAACTCTAGGAGTTTCGTATTCACAAATTCAAGCAACTGCACTCACTCTGGCTGACAGAGACGGCGAGTAAGAGCAGAAAGAAATATTTGATGGGAGAGAGCTGGCAGAGTGGTGTCACAGTGACTGGTGGGCTATGAAGCAGGAACCAGAGAGAGCAGGTGGCACTGTTCCCAGCACCTGGAGCTGGGACAGGAGAAGAGGACAACACTGTGAACAGAGACAGTGTGTCTTCAGAGGGTATTCCTGATGCCCTGTGGGCTATTGGAGAAACAGTAAGGAGATGGACCACTGTGGCTATTTATACTTGGAGCACCTGATAACGTTACTGAGCCTAAAGATGCTAATTTTGTCACAGCTGCTGTTTCTAGCAATGATCCCTTGGTGGACAATGACATGAGTTGAAGTCACAGTCCTTCACCAGATGTCACTATAGCCTGGAATTAATGATGGAAAAGTCACTAAGACCTACCCAGTGTTAGAGTCCCTCTGTTGTGTATTTCAATGTGTGTGGGGGGGCATATATATATATATAT
>NW_022196891.1:73119038-73134844 GCF_008632895.1 Mastomys coucha | reverse complement strand
TATATATATATATATATATGTATGCACATGTGTACATGTATATATGTGTATGTATCAGAGGACAGAGGTCAGCTGCAAGTGTTGATCCTCAGGATGGCATCCCTGTCCCCCCTCCCCTACCCCATCCTATCCCAACCCACCCTCATCTTTGAGACAAGGTCTCCCACTTTTATCTGAAGTTTTTCAGTTAGGCTAATCCTGAAAATCCACCCATCTTGCCTCCCGAGCCCTGAGATTACAAGAACAGGTTCCCATGTCTGACTTTATATAGAGTAGATTCTGATAGATTAGAGATGGCAATAGGGTCCTTCATAATTACCCAGCAAGTAATTTGCTGACTGATCCATCTCCCCCACCCTTGAGTCAGTCTTGTTCTTGATTTTTTTTTTTTTTCTATTCCAAGAAAAGGTCACAGGCAGAGAGCTGAAGCTCCATGGAGCGCAGTGGGCAGGAGTCATGGGTCCAAGCACAGTGGGCAGGAGTCATGGGTCCAAGCACAGTGGGCAGGAGTCATGGGTCTAAGCACAGTGGGCAGGAGTCACGGGTCCAAGAGCAGTGGACAGCAGTCACGGGTGCAAGCGGCTCAGTCTTTCCTATTTGTGTTAGTACTGAGCTGATGTTTTTCTTAAAATTTTTAAGCTCCTGAAGGCTCTAGCTCCTAGGGAAGGGGTGCTCGGGTAATTCAGGTAACCAGTTATCAAGAACAAAATGTAAATGAAAAGGCAAAAGGCACTCCAAGTGCAAATACAGCAGGGAATAATTAATAGTGCTTAGAAAACATTTAACAAAGGAAAGCAAATAATTAGCTCTTCTTTATTGGTCGAAAGATTACCTGTGCAGCTCAGAAAGGCCATTGTGTTCGCACATGCCTTTTAAAGTAAATGAGGGGGTGGAAGTCCCGGCTTTTAATAAAATATATGTATACGGAAACAGTGTTTTCAATAACAAAGCTATGCAAATTTTCTATGACTTCTATAGTGGCAATTCTGCAAGTCATATTTGAAAGAGCATAAATAAATCTTTCTTCTTGTCTCCTATGGGAACCATTCTTTCGAAGTTACTGAACTGTCTCCTGCCTCCGTTTATGTCGTGGCACGGAGGAACAAGAGCTTGTTTCCCCTTTCTCCTGCCCATCGTAGCATCAGGAAGAGTCATAGCATCGTTTCTGAGTAAAGCTTATGTTGGAGCGAATATTTAGTGTCCTATCCATATCCACCTTCACTTTCTCCTCTTTTCCAAATGGCTTGATGGCCTAAGGTCTCCTAATGTGGCTTGTCTGGACATGTCTGTCCTGTTCACTTAAGAAAAAAGAAAGAAGCCGGGCGGTGGTGGCGCACGCCTTTAATCCCGACACTTGGGAGGCAAGAGGCAGGCAGATTTCTGAGTTCAAGGCCAGCCTGAAGAGTGAGTTCCGGGGGCAAGCGGCTCCGTCTTTTCTATTTGTGTTAGTACTGAGCTGATGTTTTTCTTAAAAGTTTTAAGCTTCAGGGAAACCCTGTCTTGAAAAAACAAACAACAACAACAACAACAACAAACAAAAAAAAAACAAAAACAAAAAAAAAGAAGAAAGAAAGAAAAGAAACATATATATATATGTGTGTGTGTGTGTGTATTTATAGTAAACTATATACTATATATATACCCTGTATATATACTGTATACATAGTACACAACTGTTTACTATTGGTATTTTGTGTGCGACAGACCACGTGTGCCGTGCCTGCGTGTGTGCCTGTGTACAGTAGGTCAGAGGTGAACTGCATTTGGTTGGTCTCCACCTTTCCATGGGTTTCTGGGATTGAACTCCAGTTCCTTCCTTCAACTTACATTGTCAGGCAGCAAGAACCTTGGTCTGCTCAGCCACATTGTTGGCTCCTGATCATTCCTTCCCCTTAGATATATAGCACTGGATTCAAGGCTCTCCTAAGTAAGAGACTTGCCTTGAACCCCGACTCCTCAGCGCCCCCAGCTGTGGACTTTCCGCTCTCCAGTGATGCTCTGACCTTGGAAGACAGATCCTGCTGCTGGCTTTCCATTCTCTCATCTCATGGTTTGCATCGGCCATTTCTAAGCTGCTGTCCTTCGCTGAAACACAGAGGTTGAAGTCAGAGTGGAAACTGACTATTTTGTTTTTCTTGCTCTTACAGCTGTATGGCCCTGAGTAAGTCATGTCATCTCTTTGAGTTTTCATTGATTCGTCTCTACAACTGAACTAACAGTAATGATCTGTGGTGTTGCTGGGGAACCAGAAGAGTCACTGAGACTTACCTGGCATCATCACAGCTGAAACATGGGAGCTGCCAATTAACTAGGCATTGAGCTGATGCCCAGGAACCAGGGTTGTTTAGACTGAGAAGGAACGCTGAGATGAATGGTTATTTCCTGTCATCAATGATGGCTTTCACAGACACATGGCCTTCTTAACAACACAGTATGGGGAGCCATGGCATGACAGGGTCATGGCTCACTGACTGTGACCCACTGAAGGCAAGGCTTTAATGATCTGCCACAGTTCATTTGTGGTTATTATCACAGGCAATGTCTAGATAATGAAGCAACGCTAAACAAATACGAACAATGGAGCCAAAGCCATAGAGTTTAGAAACTAGACTTGGGTGTTCACAGGAATCAGACCAATGCTCACCAGAGAAAGTTGATGGAGGCACAGATACAATGGAGAAACGTTTCAAGCTGAGCTCAGGATGTGGAGGGTGTATCATGCACGCTTTCTCTATCAGTCGTAAGTTGGAAGCAAAGGCAAAAGCAAAGGAAATTGGAAGTCAATGGTCAATGGTCAAGCTCTGGCCATGGTGCTGATGTTGTTGGCTTGCTACAAGGACGGTGGCAGCCAGGAGAGCCCAGGCGGGTTGCTGCAGGTTGTAGGTCAGAGTTCCAAATTTACATGTTGTCTGGCTGTCTTCCAGTTGTGTCTTAGTTAGAGAGTTTCTATTGCTGCAGCAAAACACATAACCAGAAAGTAAGTTGGGGAGAAAAGGGTTTATTTGGCTTACACTTCTGCATTGCTGTTTATGACCAAAGAAAGTTAGAACAGGAACTCAAACAGGGCAGGAGCCTGGAGGCAGGAGCTGGTACACAGGTCATGGTAGGATGCTGCTTATTGGCTTGCTCCTCTGGGCTTGCGCAGCCTGTTTTCTAATAGAACTCAGGATCACTAGCCGAGGGATGTCACTACCCACCTTCCCCTTGATCACTAATTGAGGACATGCCTTTCAGCTGGATATCGTGGATGCATTTTTCTCAACGGAATCTCCTTCCTCTTTGACAACTCTAGCTTGTATCAAGTTGACACACATAATCAACCAATACAGGCTGTATTGAATATTCAAGATCAGAGACAGGATGAAAACATCCTCATACCCATATACTGTATCCCCATAAATTGTGTTTTTTTTTTTCAATCCCTTGTGGGTATTAGGAGCCCATACTGAAGATTATAAGAGAAGTCTCCTGAGTGGGGTTAATGACATGAAATCCCAGTTTCCTTTATTTCTGCCTATTATCCCCCCCTTTCTCTCTTACCCCTTCCTACCTCAGTCACTTTGGTTTCAACTCACATGTGGGTTACCATTAGTTTACTCTTGCTTTTGAGTCCTTGCTTATCAATATCTGACTTATTAATTTGATTAAGGGTCAAATAAGATGATGATTACTCTTCCTCTTCCGTGATCTTCTCAGAGGGAGATTTCAGTTTCCTACATCGGCTGATGCCCTCCTGAGTAGAGGCCTCAGATGGCACCCTCCCTGAGATGTAGACACACATCCACAGAGGGGGCTCAGAAGCTGGCACTAGGTCCTTCTCTAAGTGTAGAATTGCATGCCAGAATCTCCGAGATCCATCTCAAACAGATGGAAAAATGTCAGCCTCAGATGTTTTTGTTTTCAAGTTATTTTTAGTTGCCATTGTCATTTCTGTAGTGTTTGCGCACAGGGCTCAGAAAAAGTAAGAGCTGTCGCTAAAGAAAACAGTTCACTGTTTCAAACCGAAAGCAGAAGGAACTAAAAGACAGGAGAACATGGCCTGGCAACATTTTCTAAGAGCTTGTCTCTCTTCCTATTTATACCAGAACTCTCTTACACAGCAGCCTGCATCAGTGACAAGCTTCCGCCTCATGTACAAAAGTGACAGGGGTTTCACTTCTCCCTGAGCATTTTTATTCCTGGATGTATTTCTCTTAGAAATCATCTTCTTTGGTGTTAATCCCAAACCTTCTCCTAAGCCTTTGATTAAGGTCTGGCCGACATGTTCTCATAGACTCCAGCAAGATGACACTAATTCACACTACGGTATATGTGAGCAACCAGTGCATACCCCATTAGAAACCAGGAAAGTGAGGACCCTGGCCTTTGAGGCCAGACATTCCAGAGTTGGTCAGGATACAGTGGGGTTCTGGTATTTAACAGAACTCTATCTAGACCTTTCATGGAGAAGTGTAGCATTGGACCCTTCAGGTCTAAGCCCATCACAGATGCACAGAGGTGGTATGTGTGGTTATTTATCTGAGTTATATATATATATATATATAGTTCCACAGTTTGTCAGCTTGTTGGAGGGTAAACTCTCAAGTAAAAATACTATCACAGCAAACAAGAATAACGACTATTGTGGATTTTTGCATCGTTCCTTTCACATTCATTTTTCTGATCCTCTCAAAGCCTCCGACAGCGACAAGAACTTTTGTTACAGTTCTAGAGTCACAGATGGGCTGAGAATCAGACACTAAATGGCGAGCCCAAGGACATAGGGCCAAGAAATGGCTATACTATGACAATAGCTCTTCTCTCCACCATGGAAAAATGAATGGGTAGCAGCCTGGTGAGAGGCCCTTAAACTGTTGGCTTACTGCTCCAGGTTTTAACCAAAGTATAAACAGAGGGAAACACTTCCTTTGGCCTCAAATTCCAGCAGTAATCTGGGAAGCAGTGACCCTGGCTCTGTATTATCTGCAAAGTGAGCTCCTCAGTGGAAGGATCACTGTGACTGAGCTTTTCCAGGGGATTGGCTCTCTCCCAAGAAGAAGCTATTTAAACCCCTGGACTCTTTTCTTATCATCTTTGATACCCCCCCACACACACACACAAAAGTCTCCTTGAATCCTCAGATGTCCCCCAAACAATATTACGAGTCTGTTAGCTTTCTGTTACTGTGATCAATACGTGCCACGATCAATTTATAAAGGGAAAATTTTGATTTTTTTTCTAAAAGTGATAAAGACAGACTTTTGCCAGTGTACTGCCAATCTGAGGGTGGATCATAGTATGCAGCTGAGCTCAATTGTATACATAAATGTAGGGCTAGGAATTTATCCCTTGCGAGTAGGGTCAGGCACATCAGTGGATAGACAGTAGCTAATAGGAGTTCTGAGTATACTAAATTGGACTGACAGAATTCTTCTTAAGGCTAGGCCAATAATTTAGACAAGGGTATGGTATGGAGTTCATCGTGTGCCGTGGGTAAGGGGTAATACTGCTTAAATGAATTATCAGGATTCTTGTTAATAAAAATACCTATGCAGGCTAGAAGCCAGTATCAAAGAAAATATTTTGCCAAAATGAGAGTCAAAAGAATGTGTTTAAAGTGTGTTCAAAAGGAGTTTGCCAGCCTCTGAGAATAAGCTATTTTTACTCAAAGTTGTGTTGATATAAGTCCATCATGGATTGGTGCCTATGTGAGGCAGAACACCATGGTAGGAGGGCAAGGTGGTATACAACCATATCATGGACAGGAAGTGTAAGGCAGGAAGAAAAAGAAGAACCTAAGGTCACATGAATTCGATAGCATTTCCTCAGATTCCTGAAAGTCTTCCACTAGCTCCACTTCCTAAAGGCTCTACCTCATCCACTCTAATATAGTAGTATCATGATAGGAAGCATACCATTGCTATGTGGACCTTTGGGGATATGGCAGATTTGAAATCACCTAGGGGACATACCCCTGGAAATGTGTTTGTGCACTTTCCATAGAGTTTTTATAGAGGAAGGTGTATATCCATTCTGAATGTGGCAGCACCAATCCCGTGGACTAGGGTCCTAGACCAAAGAGCTAGGAGCCAGAATCCCCTGTTCTCTTCTTGCTCTGTCTACATGTGAGGAGCCCCAAACTTCCACCCCTCAGCATGATCTCTGCTATGCCTTCATGGCTATGATGGATCAGGACTCTTGAACTCTGAGCCAAAATAAACTGTCTCCTCTCAAGCTGCTCTCGATTGGAGAACACAACAACGACAAAAGTTAACGAGCACATGAGGATTCGTTACAAAAGTAACTAACCCATGATCCATCCAGATCCTAACGGTAGCAATGAGAATTTATAGAGAACTGGAAAATCACTTCCACTTTTCATTACTTATTTTATATAGACCATGGCAGACGTTGAAGATTGCTCTGTTTGGAGAATTACCTATCATAGCTGCACTTATAACTTTTGAGTGAGTCAGCTTATAAGTATACAGCAAGCAAAAGTAAGAGAGCAAATAGCAAGTGGTGGGTATATAGCACAACATCTAATCAGGCACTATAGCATACAGAAATAATAGTCTTGCCTCATACTGTGATCTCTATTGCAAATGATTTACTTCCTAGCTATTCTCAAAGGTGTAGTGTTTCTAATACCCTTTGCCAGTGTGATGTTCTCGCTCTTTATCACAGTGTCAGGGAGGCAGCCTGTTCCAGCACAAGAAATCTCAGAGGCACTTGGATAAACACAAGTCTGAGACAAAGGTTGCTGCTTTGTTCTCAGAGTCTGCTCACAAGAAACACAAAGAGCTCATTATACAATTTACCAATATAACTTATGCTATGGAAATAAAAAGAGAGCAACAGAAACGTATAGCCTTGATGTCAGTGAACTTAGAATTCGAAGGAAGAGTCTGACTACAGAAGAAATACCTGAAGGGATAAAGTAGGTTTCGACTGACGCCAAGCAAGGAACAAACAAGGTGCTGTGATAAATGATAACGGCACAGTAAGAAGGGGGGACTCTCTAAAAATGCAGGACATAAACCTGTCAGATGGTAGTTATCACTGATGAAGAGATGGCAGAGCCGAAGTCTCTGGAAGAAATGAAGGACTTGTAGACCTTCCCTAGTTTATCTTATCCAAGGACTTAAAGGAACGCCCCGAATATCTAACACCAACACAGTAGGTGGGGGGCCAGGAAGAGGCCACACGTTCCCTGGGCCCCTTTCTTTCCCTTTCTTGCCATTCCAAGGTCTGTATTTCATCTCCTCCTCCACTGTGCCACCACCAGAACCTTTAGTAGCCTCAAGCATGTCAAGAATTTTGTCGAGCTGCTTTCTTTGTTCCAATAGCATGCCGCCCATGTAATGTGGCTCCTGGGTACAACTATCTGCTTCCTTGTGAGTGTTTCCTTACTTTATGAAGAACATTCCCCAACCAAAATGCTGTGAGTAGACACAACAGGCATGTGTCTGGCCTCCCCTCCTATGCATCTCTCTTGTAGCTTTCATTGGAAATACAGTGAAGGATTGGGTCAAAATGTCTAAACTGACTGTGATCAGGTCACTCTTATTGATCTATGCATGGGACAAAGATAGAATGAAGTATGACTAAAAGCAGCATGTGGGGAGAGAGACTGGGGTTTGAAACGTCCTATGGACACAGGTGGTCCGTCGCACACCTAGACTCAGGGAGGGCCATGCAATGGCAACGTCAGCCTCTTATCTGACATCCGGATGGCAAGGAAAATTTGGGAGTTTTAATTTTAAGGTACCTATAAGAAATCTAAGAAGCAGTGTCGTCTAAGCAGTTAAGCAACAAGCTTAGTGATAAAGGAGACAGATGTCCTACTGTGCGACCTCACACCCTGATAGAACACTGTGCTCTGTCCAGCAGCCAGATTTCTGCCTAGTCAAACCTTCTAGTAGTCTCTGTAAAGGTATTAGCAGACAGGCATGGGTCTCTCTTTTCTTGTTCTGGCCGTATATCCCCAACCTTAAAATTAAACATTTATTTATTTATTTATTTTATGTATATGAGTACACCATTGTTCTCTTCAGACACACAAGTAGAGGGCATCAGATCCCATTACAGATGGTTGTGAGCTACCATGTAGTTGCTGGGAATTGAACTCAGAACCTTTGGAAGAGCAGTTGGTGCTCTTAACCACTGAGCCATTGTTTTGGGAAACATTAAAAAATGAACCTGCCAAATCTCAGCTGGGCCAGGCCATGCTCCCTCACTCCTGCCGCCGTTGCCGACTCTCTGGAGCTGGCCTCCATGCCAGGCGATCTCACCTCCTCGGTCTCTCGGCCCGCCAACTCTCTGGCCCCACGAGGCCACAGGGCTCCTGCCGGGCCATCTCTAAGATGGGGGCCAGTGTTCCTCTCGCTTTCATACATTGCACCATTCATCCTTGGTTAGCCATCTCAACACCTAATTACCCGGTAGAATTAAGACTCTTAAGCTTATAGTTAACCAATTAGATTTATGTATTAATAATATCACATTTTACAAGATGCCAATACAATAATTTCAGAGCCAATTGATAATGATAAAGCTTTAACTCAATTATTCTAACCTTTCGATAACACCACATCTGTCTCCACTCTAGTTCTTCTCCCTCCTTCCCTCCTGTGACCTCTCCCTCTCTCCCCAACTCCTAGCTCCGCCTCCCTTTTCCTGTCCAATCACAGGCCTGCCACTGCCCTAATGTGATTGGACAGAGAAAATCCTGCAACAAGCCATTTCTCCAGCCTCCAGCTACAGCCATCTTTAATTTCCCTTTCCCTCCTCCTTCCTAGTCCATACTAAGTGGTAAGAGGTCTTGACTCTTCATTCCATGAATAGAGTCACATCACTTGTGTACACACTGGGGGATGCTGTCAGCCACCTTTCCTGGAACAGATGAGTCTCCATGGGCTTGTATTTGCTTTTGGCTTCCTTTTGTCATTAATTCCAATTTCTACTCAGAGATCATATCCCTAGATGACTCTATCTCCCAGTACTCAAACACTTCAGGAACTCTCCTCACCGTGACAGGCAGCATTCCCCTTGATTTCATTCCCATCTATCAATAGCTCTTCCAGTAACTTCTAGGGCCTCACCCACCAGCCCACTGGCATTATGAACTGTTCTCTGAGCAAGACTTAAATTTCTCATCTTTGTGTCTTTGTGCATCCTCCTCTTTTCCTGCTTGGTATCATCTTTAACCCATCATATATTCAAATGAGATAGATACAAGGAATAATGTATAATGACTGAAAAGGAAAGGAAACTATGATGCAAGGGTAGTAAAATGAATAGTACCAAATTTACTTAAACCACATGCAGGCATTAAATATTACACATCCAGGACATAGTGAAAAGCTCAGTTTTCAAAATTGTATGTATGGAAGCGTATCTGAATGTATCATTAATAGTGTAGATCTCAATTATCAATGATTTCTACAAACAATAAAAGCTTGTATAGTTTTGAATAGATCCAAGTTTAGTGTGTGTGTGTGTGTGTGTGTGTGTGCGTGTGTGTGTGTAAGCCAGAAAATAACATGTCGGTGACATATTAATGTCATCAATTCTGAACTCCTATCCACCACATTTATCCCCACCCCGTGCCCCTCTCTCCCCCTCTCTGAGGTAGAGTCTTCGTCAGAGTCCAGCTGCTTTATGTAAGAAGGATCCCATAGCCATTATCATGGCTGTAGTCCACCCTCACGCTCACGTTTGGGGCATTATGCTCATAAAGGGGAAGAAACTTCACCTTCCAAGGTACAGATAATAAGATGGTGGATAGTGCACAAGGCAAAGAACAAAATGTCTTCTCCTAGGGGTATGACTCTTGGCCTGTGTGGCCTCTGCTCTTAAGTCCAGCCTCCTGGACATGTCTAACTGGGAAAAAGATGTCATGATTGAACACTGAGCCTACCAAGCAACTATGTTTACCTGAATATGCCTGGGGAATTAGCCTGTGGAAAAATGCTAATCACTTACAGTATTAGACGTTTTGTGTGTGTGTGTGTGTGTGTGTATGTGTGTAATTTTTTAATATGAGCAAAACAGAGAAAAGAAAATTTTATCCGAAAATGTTAAGGAATGAAACTGCCCATCTGCCACATTCTATCCCGGGTGAGCCGGTTGTCAAGGCCTCATTGTAATGAATTACTGTGTCGTTTCACTTTGTTTTCTTTTGTTTGCCTCAACTAACATGTGGAAAGAGAGTAGTTTTTTAAAATGAGAATTCTATTCCTTTTGTGTTCATGACAAAATTGCACAGCCTTTGAAAAAAACCTGTTTCCTGATCTATAAAATCGTGGGTCTCTTCTATGAACATTTTGGAGAATATATGGAAATTCAATGAACACTTGCCAAGGATGATTAGTAATTTCTCCATAGCTACTTCTCTTCCTTGTAGGAACTCACGAAATACAATATTTCTCTCATGCTCCCTCCAGGTTGCCTTCTACAGGAGCTGGCTGCATCACTCAGCTTTTTCCTATGAAAGCAACGACATTTTCTTTTTAATTTCCCATAGAATACAAAATAGTCTCTATCCCTCAATACATGACCAATAAATAGATTAAGGTTGAGCTGCTAGTTTATTAATCGAATTATCCATTACAGGCTAACTGCTAGGCAACTACATGGTTCCTTCTTCCATCCCTGGGGTTGCAATGTGGGTAATGACCTGGGATTGTCACCAGGCACCTATTTCTGGTTGATCCCTGGGAGCAATGCTGACAGATGCTGGCTCCACATCATCAGGGAGCTGCAGGGGTCCTGGGTCTTCTGGAACACTGTCAACACTGCAAGCTGTGAAGTTGTTTTTTTTTTTATTCTTTCCAAAAATTTTTAAAAAGGGAACGAAATAAAATCTCAAGTTAAATTTAAGCCACCAATCTTTTTTTTTTTTTTTTTTAAGAAATAAAGAAAAGAAAACAAGTACTCAGTTGAAGGCTTCTTTTTCATTTTGTTTTCAGTGACATCAGGAGTTTAAATGGCAAAGAAATGCATTCAAGTTCTATTTAAGAGAATGAGAGCCCCCAGGAAATTGTGAGTCTCATCTTCTGGCAAATAAACAACTTCCCTTCTATAATCTCTTTAAGCCCCAGGCAAGCCCTGTGGTACTTTCTTATTTGAGAATTCAACAGAATCTTCTATCAGGTCATCTAGAAAATAGCCCTCAAATCAAAATTATAAAAAGGATATATATTAGTCATCATCATTAACATTCTCCCAATTAACATGTGTGTAATCATTCTCTTCTAGAAGTTTCCACTTGGATGTGTTGATAATTACGTTACCAAGCTTCACTCTCCCTTACTCTTTAGCCTCACAGGTTTAGAAGCCCTGGGCCTGGGTAGGTGTCTATCTGAGAAATAAGGCATTGCCTGTGTGCATGGCAGTGGGAACTGCTTTGCTGTTTTGAGGCCAGCTGGGATATGCTCTTATCTGCTTCAGAAACACACCCGTCATGAATGTATGTGTGAGTAGGTGAGTTCCATTGGCTGTAAACATAGACAGTAAGGTCTTTGTAAGCCATCAGTGCCCAGGTCTTCAGCTCACTGTTTTGTGAGATGGGCTCTAAGTCCATCTACCATGCTTAAGAACCCAGCTATGATGTTGAGAAGAAGTGAAAATTGCTTTGGATTGCTTGGAAGTCTGGGTGGTCCACCTAGACCTGATTATTGAATGATATCTAAGAATGTGTTGCCCTGCCCCACACTGAAATAGTCTTGCTTTTATATACAGCCTACTCTTTCTTAACATTCTACCTTTTCCTGCTAGAACACTGAATGGTGAATACCATCAATGAAGAGTAATGAGTTTGATATTTCAATTTTAAAAAATTGTTTTTACTCCTCAGAGTCAACACACAATGTACAGATGTCCCAAACTGCACATTTAGGTATTCTGGGACATTGTAGCAGATCCACATCTGGAAAGCAGGTACAGCAAAAATTATTGCTGTATTTGGTCACCTTGGAATTCTTGATGAAATTCATCATTTTAGTTGCCTCAATAAACCCTTGTTGTTGGTAAAGATTACAAGTTTGACTTTCACAACTAAGTAAAAATTAAAATAAGCTGCCTACCCCCAACCCCCAAAAGCATGTGGCAGGCTAGGCTGTTCTAATCAACACTTTCTCAGTATTGTTCACAATCATCATCAGTCAAACAGAAAGCTGATATTTCGAGCCGTGTCTTGAAGTAAGCAATTATCCATAAATTGGAAAAGAAGATTAGCTAGACCACTGGTGGCCTGGGAAGCTGACAGTCAAATTTGACATTTACCTTTTAAGGTAATGGAAGGCCATTAGTGATCTTTGATATTGGCTTTATGGGTCACGTAAAGACAGCTGACGTTAAAAGCAGCAAGAGGACAAAGCATGCAGTGATGCTTGAAGAGCCTTCATTCGGGAGCATCTTCACTCCCGAATCATCAGTTGGACTCACTGGTAGAAGGCAAGTCCTGTGCTCTGCAGCCGTGCTCAACAATAGCCTCACAAGACGTGCATGCTACTGTACGTTTTCTACATATTCAAAATAATTTAAATATCAAATAATTAAGCCAGGAAAGACAGCTCCGAGAGTGAAAGTACTTCCCACACAAGCCTGACCACCTGAGCTCGATCCCTGAAAGTCACATAAAGATGGAAGGAGAGAACCAACTCCACAGAGGTATCCTCTGCCCTCCACACACACAACATAGTACATGTTGCCCCCCGTCCCAGCATCATTAAAACATACATACATTAGTAATAATAAAATTAAAGGCTAAGAGTAATATTTTATTTAACCCAAGATGTCACTAATATTAGCATTTTAGATATAATCAATATAAAATACTTTGACATTTCTTCATTCTAAATCCAGTGTGTGGTTTTTTGGTTTTTGTGGTTGTTTTTTTTGTTGTTGTTGTTTTTTGAGGGTTTTTTTTTATTATTATTATTTCAAGACAGAGTTTCTCTGAAAAGCCCTGGCTGTTCTGGAACTCATTCTGTAGACCAGGCTGGCCTCGAACTCAGAAAGCCACCTGCCTCTGCCTCCCAAGTGCTGTAATTAAAGGCATGCGCCACCACTGCCTGGCCCAGTGTGTGTTTTCTACTTACCATAGTTCTCAGTTCTGACGAGGCTTGTCTTAGGTGTTTAGTAGCCATGAATGGCTATTTGCTGCCACCCAGGAAGGGGACAGCTCTGGAACTTCACCCTGTGAGTGTGATCTACAAAGCACTACCATAGTGATGTCGTTGGGAATATGCCAAAAATGCAAAATTCTCTTATCGGTCTCTGTCTGACCTGTTGACTCTTCATCTAAATTCTAGTGAAATTGTTCAGGTGTGCATGGTAAAGTTTGAGACATGCCTTCTTATGGAGCAGTGGTTCCCAACCAACCTACTATCTGTGACTCTTTAATAACAGTTCCTCATTTTATGGTGACCCCCCCACCATAAGATTAGTTTTGTTTTACTTCATAATTGGAATTCTGCTACTCTTATGACTTGTAATGTCGGTGTTTTCCAATGGTCTGAAGTGAAAGAGTTGTTTGATCCCCCAAAGGGTGGGTCCAGAACCACTGTTCTAGAACAATGACAGTTTCTCAGTGTCATTACTCAGGCACATACATCTTCACTGATTTCATAGGGAGTGGAGTGAGGTATATTGTCATGTACATCCATGAACTCACAGTAGAGAGACATACAACATTAAACTACTGACATCATTTCCCATGAGAATTTCTCACTAGTCTAGACTAAAAGCTACCCTCTGCTCAGCACCTCCATGTCTTGGGTCTTGTACTATATATCTTGCTCATATTTCCTCTCACTCCCTTTCAAACTCTTTGCCTGGTAGACAGGAGTACACACACACCCTTGAGGTAAGGCTCCCTAGCTGACTAAGGTCACTTTAATGCATGTACCCTCAGTCTTGTCTTGCTGGATTTAAATATTTCAGATTGAAAGTCACAGTGCACAAGGTTCCATGAAAGTGCACATTTAAAACTGTAAGAAGAGCTCTCAGGTTAACGATAGGATCTACTTCTCTCGTCCTTACCCACACCCAGCCTGTGCCAGGTAGAACCACTTTAGGTTGGAGCCCACAGTCCAGGGCCACCCAGACACAGAAGACAGAAGACCCAAGGGGCAACATCTCCTACACTATATTCATAGTGGGACAGTAGTGGGGATGGTATGGGGGCAGAAGAATGGGGCAGCAGATACCCAGCTCTCTGTTGGTCCAGGAAGATCGCTTAATCACAGACATTGTTTCAAATTGCTGGTTCAAAGTAAGCAAGTGGATCTTGTCTGTTTTAACATCCTTGATTTTCCTGCAGACAAGTATTCTCTTACTATCCTAGCCAAGGCAAACTGCTTCACGCTGCCTCTCCATCCTCTCTGTTCTTCCTCTTCCTTACAGAAAACCATGGGGTAGGGGTAGTTGCTAAAGGTCTCTCTTGTTGATTTCCCAAAGTATGAAACACTCACCTGAGGGGGCATAAGAAATCAACTCTAAACCAGGTGTAGTGGCTCACACTCTTAATCCTAGCACTCAGGAAACAGAGGCAGGAAGATGAGGAGTTCTAGGCCATCTATATACTGAGTCTCAGACCATTCATTCTGAACTATGTAAGACCCCCTGTCCCCCACTCCCAATCAAAAACAAACCAACCAACCAGACAAACAGACAAACACCAGGGCCTGGAAGATGGCTCAGTTAGTACAATGGCTTCCACCCAAGTACGCAGACCTAAGTTCAGCTACCCATCATAGAGCAGAGCAAGGTGATGAGTTTCTGTAACCTACATGCTCACAGGGAAGGTGCAGAGTCTAGAACTTGCTGCCAGACAGTCTACCCAGTCAGTAAGCTCTGGGTTCAGTGAGATACTCTATCTCCAAAATACAGTAAAAAGTGACAGAGGAAGACACTGTTGTCAATGTGAACACATACTCACTTGCTTATACACGCATGTGGTATGCGTGTTGGGGACTGGCTATGGTTCTGCATCCTCTGTTTCCTACCTCGGGGTGTACAGACACTGCTGCACACCAGGCTGGAAGGAAGAAGCAAAGTTGGGAATGGGTGGGGCCTACTGCATGATCCTGGTCCAGCTGGGAGAGTGGCGGCAGGGGGTGGGTGGTGAACTTCCCACCAAAAGGCATTCTCCAAGGATTTTAATATTACAGCTCTCTTAGATGATCTTCAGTGAAACAGCTGGTGCATGTACACTTTATTGGGGTAACCGAGGGCTGTATTTGAACCTTGGAGAGTGGAAAGGAGTTTTTAGGGTGAATGCAAAGTCATTGGCTAGAGTTAAACATACTATGCCTCATTTGTATGGAGAGGCAGTCCAGGAATCCTAGATACCTGCTGGGTAGGTTCTTATCAGGAAAGAGGAAGTTGAACTTGTAGACTTGCCAGAAGCTTCTAGACCTTCCTCAGGTAGGGATCTGGCTCTTCAGATAAGGTCATAGAAGAGGAAGCCTTGCTGGAAAAAAGGAGTCCTCTTTTTTACAATTTATTTATTTTTATATTTATTTTTATTTGTATGAGTATGCTGTACCTGTACAGATGGCTGTGAGCTCCAGCCCCGCTCGATCCAGTGTAATACACCGTAGCTGTCTTCAGATGGGTGGTTGTGAGCCACCATTGTAGCCCACGCAGTCCTCTCGCCGGGAAGAAGACACGCGGACACTCTAGGTTCTTTCTGCAGCAACTGTTTATTTGTCTCCATCCATAGTGAAAAGGGTCGAACCCAAAATCCGCACTGCTTATATACACCACATTGCAGGGTATCTGCCCACAGCGTGGCGTGTCTGCTCATGATTGGCTGT
>NW_022196891.1:73064766-73118642 GCF_008632895.1 Mastomys coucha | reverse complement strand
CACATGCGCAAACAGTTGTCCACTAGGAGTTAACAGCGGAAGTAGGTGCCATCTTGTCATGGCGAATGTCTCTCAAGATTCACGGCTCCCCACACACCATGTGATGGCTGGGCTCTGAACTCAGGACCTTTGGAAGAGCAGTCAATGCTCTTAACCGCTGAGCCATCTCGCGAACCCCAAGGAGTCCTCTTTTTGTTCCAGGCTTAGAGGAACTCTCGGGACATGGTAGACTTCGACTCTAAGTAGCAGAGTTTCCCAACACAAACACACACATGAGCATACACCCCCCCTCCCACACACACACCAAAAAGGGGGAAAAAAAGAAAGGAAATAACAAAACCACCATGGCAAAAGATGTTTTTCTTAAGAAAACTGGGTTTGGGGATGAACTAATGATTGGACAGTGTCTCAGTGTTTCTTTTACTGTGAAGAGACACCATGACCATAGCAACTCTTATAAAGGAAAACATTTAATGGGGGCTGGCTTACAGGTTCATTCAGAGGTTTAGTCCATTAGGATCACAGTGGAAAGCATTGTGGCATGCAGGCAGACATGTTGCTGGAGAGCTTGCTGAAAGTTCTACATTGGGGTTAGCAGCCAGCAGGAAGAGAGAGACACTGGCCCTGGATAGAGCATTAGAAACCTCAAAGCCTCAAGACAAGCTTCCTCCAATAAAGCCACACCTACTCCAACAAGGCCACACCCACTCCAACAAGGCCTCACCCACTCCAACAAGGCCTCACCTACTCCAACAAAGCCACACCCACTCCAACAAGGCCACACCCACTCCAACAAGGCCACACCCACTCCAACAAGGCCACACCCACTCCAACAAGGCCTCACCTACTCCAACAAGGCCACACCCACTCCAACAAGGCCACACCTCCTAATAATGCCACTCCTTATGGCCCTCTGAAAGTCATTTTTATTCAAACCACCACAGAGAGAAAGGAGGCTCCTGTGTACCTTTTAATTGTTACTCTGAGCTGGTTATGAGAGAGTTAAAACACCTCTTGATTCCTTATGGTTGGGGCTGATATTCATTAAAGCCCCCTCATTCTTTGTCTTTATGAGGAGCAGAGGCCCAGAAGCTCAGCTTATAAAATGAAATTAATTTGGAACTGCTATGGATAATCTGTGTGGATGAGTGAAGCTTGATATGTGGAATATACTAAAGGAAATGCTAGTTTGGTGTTTAAAACACATATTTCATACGCAGCACCAAAGTGGCTGCAGTCGCTCCCTAACAGCTGTGCCGCAGCAGATTGCTCTGCTAATGAACCAATAACTCATTCTTAACCAGCCTCCTTTGCACACCAGCAGTGGTATTCAAATCACATTGATGTGTTTACGTTCGCACCACTGTCCCAGTAGCCCTGGAGGTCCTCTCTCCTCACTATTTAACTGTGGATCCAGCTTCATTCTTACCAGCTTTCCCCCACCCCCTGCTGTTTACTGAAGCTCTTAAAAAATTATTTCTTGAGATTATACTATGATTCTACTGTTTCCTTCTTCTCTTTCCTTCTTCCATACTACACTATATATGTATTCCTCCATACATGAGAGAGAGAAAGAAAGAGAGAGAGAGAGAGAGAGAGGTTGCCTAAATATATAAATACAACCTGGTAGCCCAAATAATAATGTTACTTATATGTATGTTTTTATGGCTGCATCTTTGGTGTTGGATAATCAATTACTGTGTTCGTTCCTGGGAAAGATGATTTCTCCCACTGAGTATTCCTTAGTTGGGGTGTGTGTGTGTGTATGTAGGGTTGAGACCTAATGAGCCTTCCCCTGTCCATGTTAGCAAAATTATCCTAACATTATATTTACAGTGTGAAAAATTAACAGGTATTCCCAGGTCCTCTGTGAACATGGACTTATAATACAGACAGTAGGGAGGTAAGTAGGACCACCACTGCAGGAAACAGTATGGAGATGCCTCAAAAACTAACAACAAAATCCACTATGATTCAGCAATTTTACTGCTGGGGACACAGGAGATGAAATAATCCTATGAGAGATGCCTGTGGATCCATATTTATTCATTATTCCTAAAGCGATGAGCTCAGCCTAGATTCCCATCAGTGGATGAGCAGATGGATGATTTTAAGTAGGCAGTACATACATGGGCTATTATTCAGTCATAGAAAAAGAAATGCTTTCATGTTTAGCAATACAGAGGGAACTGGAAACTCTCAGGTGAAATGCACCAGTCACAGAAAAACAAAATCACGAGGTCTCATTCATGGAACCAAGCCTTGGCCTGGAAGGAAGAGATGGAGAGAAGTAGGAGTGAGACTGAGGGGCGGGAGGAGTTGACAGGGAAAGACACAGATAAAGGGCACCAGATCAGAGAGGAGGAATTAGTTCTGGTTTTCTATAACACAAAAAGGTTACAACAATCGATGATGTGTTACAAAATGACAGGAAAAGGAAAACACAGAAAGCCAAACACACAAAAAATGATTTCACACTGACAGAGATAAGAGGGCCATTTTATCCCCAGTTTGATGTATTATGGATTCTATGCATGTGTCAAGTCTGCACAATGCACTTAACTAGGTTCAAATACTTTCTCTATTAAAAATGAAAACCATAGTAGCTAACGAGGTAGAAAATGATTTGGCGAGTAAATTCAGTAGCTTTCCCGATAGCTTATCTTATCTTTTAACTGTCCTGGAGTTGAGGGAGCCTGGGTTCAATGCATGTTTCCATGCCAAAGACAAAACGGTTGAATGTGTGGTCCGTGGACAGAGGCCACCATGCGTTGGTTTTCATTTGTCCTTTGATTGGGCACCTAAGTCCAGGCAGGACCTATAGGTGGCTTGCTCTTTTCTGGATGTTTCCTTCCACGTGCGAGGGTTAAAAAGACATTTCTGCACAACCTATATTTCATGTCTTGCTAGATGCTAGGAACTGATTGTTTGCTTTGAAAGACCCCCGCCCCCCCATGAGGGGAGACTCTCTCTCAAATCCCGGGAGAACACGGCCACCCAAAGACTCACAAGAGTCTGATCTTGATACAACAGCATGAGGTTTATTAGGGGAAACCAGTGTACTGGGGACGAGCTCGTAACCCCGCAGGGGCAGAGGAGCTTGACCCAGAGCACAAGAAGTTTGGGGCATTTAGAGGGAAAAAAACCCACAAACGAGGGGGAGTGGGGGGTAACCAAGGAAACATAACAGTGGAAAATTTCAGAGGGACCCAACCCATGATTTAGTCAGGGTCATGAGGAAAACATCCTGCATACTCATTATTCTCAAGAATGTGGTTTTATCATCGTCATTGTCATTCACTTTGTGGCTCCCTAGAACCACCTAGATGGTAAGACAACCGGTTTATGGAACTAGCCAACCTACATTCTTGGCTCATTTCAGAGACAAATTCCCATGCCCTTTAAGTAAAAGCTTATACACTATATATTTCTACTAAATGATCTTTTCTCCTACTCTCCAGCTTCAAGGCCACATACACATGCTATTTATCTAGATAAGGTTTTGAACAGGGTTTTCTTAGTTTTCCATAAAGAAAAGCTACATCTTGTGGTAGAAGAAATGGCCCTGCAAAAGGTCAATGAAACCTCAAGTTAGTGTGAGCATCGCATCCTGTTGGTATTGTTGGGCCAGGCAGCTTCCACCACAATCCCTTGTTTTTCTTGTAGAAAAGACAAGCAAGGTCTCTGCTCTCACTCTCTCACCAGAAAGAGGGCTTTACTGCCTTGGAAATGAAGAAGGGGATGAGAAGAGAGGAGTGGTTAGAAAGGTCATCATGGGGAGGGGTCTTACCCCTGCATTGTCTTCCCCTAGAGAGAATGGCTTCTTCCGCCTGGAAATAAATGATAGATTTCCTGTGAAGCCTGGGTAGATAGTGGCAGGTGGGACAACAGTGGGACCTGCTCTCCCTGCCAGGCTAGAAACAGAATGTGCCCTTTAGTCAGAGCAGCGGGAAATCCATAAAAGAAAAGGACTGTAAAGATTTACAAGTGGGGTTTAAATGCGCAGAAACTAATCACACATAAACTGAGGGCAGAGGTGTTAGGCAGCTGTACAATAAGTTGCAGAAATAGCCGGAGGCTCAAGTGAGACTTAGGAGGGGCTTCCAGCGTGTGTGCCACTCTGAAGGCTTGAACGTGAAAAGACTCCTTCAGGTACAGGAGAAGTGGGAGTCCCCCAATAGTTGCGGCCATCACAAAGGCCCAGCGCCTGTGACTAATGGCGCACCCACTGAGCTTTAACTTCTACACCTAAGGAAAACATTTTTCTAATTTCCAGTTCTATTCAGTGTTGTGTTGTGTGGGCGTGTGCCCCATGGTGAGCAAAGCTGTCAGAGGACTGTATGAAGTCAGCTCTCTTCTCCCCCCTTTCTGTGGGCTCCAGGTTTGGCTGGTGCAGCAAATGCTCTACCCACTGAGCCATCTTGCCAGCCCTAAAAGAGACATTCCTGAAACTCCCTTTCCTCACATTCTCATGCATCTTTTTTTTTTTTCTTTAAATTTCACTGCAAACGAAACATCCATACATGGTTATTCACACATTGATTGTTTGGTATTTGCAAGATTATCCATGAGTTGAGACAGTGGCCCTGCCTCAAGAATAATACTGGTGAGCATTCTTGAAGTTCGAAAACATACCCCAACACCCTGGATATCCTAGCGAGGGTTTCTATTTCTATGATGAAACAGCATAACCAAGAGGTTTATTTGGTTTATGCTTCCACATCACTGTTCATCGTTTGAAGGAAGTGAGGACAGGAACTCAAACCCGGCTGGAACCTAGAGACAGGAGCTGATGCAGGAGCTGTGGAGGGGTGCTGCTTACTGGCTTGCTCCTTATGGCTTGCTCAGCCTGCTTTCCTATGGAACTCAAGACCACCAGGCCAGGGATAGCACCACCCACAATAAGCTGCCCCCTCCGCATCAATCACTAATTAAGAAAATACCTTACAGCTGGATCTTTTGCAGGCATTTTCTCAATTGAGGTTCCTTCCTTTCAGATTACAATAGCTTCTGTCATGCTGAAAGAAATCAAGCCAGTATACTGGGGAAACATGATAGAGCCTTATAGCTTCATTTACATAAAGTATGAAAGCCCCCACAGTTTTAACATCCATTGGGGTAAATAGAACAGCATTTTAAAATACTTTTTTTTTAGGACTAGAGAGACATCTCAGTGGTTAAGAGCACTGGCTACTCTTCCAGAGGACTCAGGTACATTTCCAGTACCAATATGGTGTCTCAGAACCATCCATAACCCTGGTCAAAAAGGATCTGCTGCCCTTTTCTGGTGTCCTTGGGCACCAGGCATGCATGTGGTTACACAGGTGCACAGACAGACATGTATACACAGCTCATACTCATAAGCATTCAAACCAACAAAGAACAAAACCAAAACCTTTCCATATACCATATACATCACACATAACTGCATACATTTCCCCCTCTACTTTCAGATACAAAAATCAATGCTGACACTCTCTTGTCCACTAGCATGTCTCTCCGTGCTGTCATTGGTTGCGTCTTGTTTATGCAGCCATGTTGTTACAGTATCATGGGTGGAGCTTCCCTGTCATATTTAGGAAAGAGAGTCACACAGGAAACTTCCTGTTTCTCTGGCTCTCGAAGTCTTTCCTCTCCCTCCATGGAATTCCCTGAACCTTAGGCATTGGCCATACCAAGATCTTGATCCTCAGAGGGAACTGAACTTTTGCTGGAAATCCTCAAACAGAAGCAAGCACATTGATATTCTGTGTAATTGCAAGAGACTCTTCCCGGGGACAGGTTTCTTCTTTTTAATGCATTCAAATTGTCCACGGAACCAAGCAAAACCAAATAGCTTAGCCTCGGAAATAACAGATGCTTGGCTTCCTAGGGGTCCCAGACTAGATGGTACCCTTTGTCTGTCAGGTTTCTCAGTTGCAGACTGACAATTCTCCTATTGACCCGCTTCACAGGTAATGGCTGTAGTCTTGCCTAGTAGCTTTTCAGCTGACAAATTAGTGACCTGCTGAGGGTGAACAATTGATGGCGGGTGACAATGGAAAGGCACTTTAGCTGCTCCTACACTCAGCAAAAAGCTTCAATTTATCCGGAGGAGAAAGAGCTGCTCCTCCCTATTGAGTCTAAACAAAGGCTCCCACTCTTTCCCTTCCAATTCCTTCCTTCCTTCCAGGATGTCAGCCTTGGGAAATTGTAGTTGGAAATCCAGTTTTGTTTAAAGACTTAAAGCACAGACTTCAACTCCCAGTCCTATTTGTTAAATAATGACTTGAATAAATGTCATCTTGATGACGTTTATTTTGCTTAAAAAGTATGCCAAGTAGGGAGGTGGGAGGATGGTTCAGTAAAGAAGTGTTAGCTGTGTGA
Source organism: Mastomys coucha (assembly GCF_008632895.1). Lineage (NCBI taxonomy): Eukaryota > Metazoa > Chordata > Mammalia > Rodentia > Muridae > Mastomys > Mastomys coucha. Next base: position 73,112,276 of record NW_022196891.1, on the reverse strand, counting down.
GTATAAAGACCTGAGGCCAAATCCCCAGCACCCACATGAAAACTGGGATGGCTTACGCATGTGCCTGGTAATACTGGTGCGCTCGAAGGGCTTCCTGGCTGCAAGAAACCCAGGTCTTTTTCTCTTTCTTTTCGAGACAGGGCTCTTTTTCTTGAATAAAGCATGGGACTGACAGTGTAATCAGTCACCACGGGACAAAGAAACAAGACACAGGCCCTGAGCTAGCTGAAGAAGGCACCTCCCTCTGTAGGTACCAATTGTTAGCATCAGGGCCTCCAAAGCCGGTGACATCACATGGCAGGCCTCACAGACCTGTTACCAGGGCAACAGCCGCCATATTCCCAGAATCCATTGGGCTCACCTCCCACCTTTACCCGTGGCCACTATGTCAGAACACACACACACACACACACACACACACACACATACTCCCTAACTCTCTTGCTCTCTCTCCCTCCTCTCTCTCCCATACTACCCCTCTCTCCCTCTCAATTAAACCTTTTACACGTGGAGCTGTTTGGGCCTAGCATGTGGTATGTCCTGACGCAAGCCACCATTCTAACACATCACCAATAACTCAGTATTGTTTCCAATGGTTTCGTAAAAGCAAATTTGTCTCCCAAAAGACCAAAGCACTTCTGTCTCACCAGAGGACACAGAACCCAATCCCAAGTTTCTCCATGGACCCCAGCAGGTATCAAGACTCATACGGAAGCTGTTTATTACATGAGTGTGGACTGTATGGAAGCCTTGCTTATTATGTGAGTGTGGGTTCAGAAACAGCAGCTGCAAAATATATAAATATATATATATATACACACACACACATGCACGCGCGCACACACACACACACACACACACACACACACACTTGGGTCCTTCTCCCCTGGCTGTTCTTAGACTACTAGAGAGGGGGTTGGTAGAAATAAGACTTATGTTGTGGGGATGGAACTCTAAACCTTCTACCCTTGGGAGGTAGGGAAAGAGTTACCGACCCATCACGACCCGCAGTGGGAGCTAGAGACGTATGCCTGGAAATCGTCTACCTCAGAGAACCATATACACACAGTGACTGAGAAGAAAGCTCCTCAGGAAAGTTAAGTTAATTTCTACTAAGAGCTGGGAGGAATTTCCTTGTTAGAAAAGGGGGTGGGGAGGGGGAAGCCCGTAGAGAACGGAACTGAGAGCCAGTGCAAAGCAGAGACCAGAACTGCAGAGGAGGCATTGATGTCACCCCCTTCTGCAAGCTATGCTCACCCCAAGGCAATCAGTGCAGGAATATGTAGCTCCTGATTGGCTCCCTTTTCCCTCACTCAGTAATTAAGTGCCTGTCATCTACAAGCGCAAAAGTTGTTTGTCTCCATCTGTGCTATCTCATGCATGCAAGACAACCAGCTTTCCCGGAAAAAAAAAAAAGTCTAAGCTCTACAACATAAAAGCATGTTTTTTAGAAAGACCCAGCAATCCAAAGAGTCACAGTCATGCATGACATAGGTATCACCACAGTCAAGTTAGAGAAGCAAAAGGGCTATGGACCAGGCAGTGGTGGCGCACGCCTTTAATCCCAGCACTTGGGAGGCAGAGGCAGGCGGATTTCTGAGTTCGAGGCCAGCCTGGTCTACAGAGTGAGTTCTGGGACAGCCAGAGCTAAAAAAAAAAACAGAGAAACTCTGTCTCAAAAAAAAAGAACTATGGTCAATATATTAATAAGGTTATTATAAGAAGTAACTCCATGCTGGGACAGATGGACAATTTTGTGAGAGAGGTGAACTATGTATAAATTTTAACTGAAAGTTCTAGATCCCAAAAGCAGACAGACAACCAACCAGTCTGTCAACTAGGTCCATCAGGCTGCTGGACAGAACTGCAGAAAGAATCGGAGAACCAGACTGCTGGTCAGTAGAAACTACTCAAGCTGAAGGGACAAAGGAAAAAAAAATGCTAAAAGCTAAGGGGGTCGGAGTCCCAAAAGCTGAACCATGCCAAAGACTGGACCTTTCGCTGAATTATCAAAAAGAGAAGAGAGAGAGAAAAAAAAAAGAAACAGAGAAAAATGTCTAAATAACTAAAATGCTCCCCAAATTGTCAGACACAGGGAATCATGCCTCCAGGAAGTGAGACCAGGGGGGTGGGGGTGGGGGTGGGCTGGTGTTAGCAATGCAAAGGAAAGTGTCCATTCATAGCCTATTTAGCCAGATGGAGATAAAGAGGGCTTATGTAAACAGGAAGAAGACCGTTAACACATCTATGACAATGATTTTAACAATTTAGATGAAGTAGAGTGTCTTGAAAGCCACCAGCTATCAAAGAGCAATTAAGAAAAAAAATAAAATAAATGACCAGAATACCATTACTTTGTCTTCTAAAGAAATTGAAAAGGAGATAAATAATTCATATCACAAAAATGCCAGCCCCAGATGGCTTCACCTGAATATTCTATTAAATATTTAAGGATGAGACAGAAGCAATTTTGCATAAACTTCTTCCACAGCATGAAAGAAGAAAGAACTTGCCAGGCTCTTTCATGATGCCAGCACCTCCCAGATACCAGCATTAAACAGATATCTGATCAGGAAGACCAATTATCAGGAAGACCAGTTATCAACACAGATGTGAAGGTCCCAACAAACCAAAAGTAGATCAAATGCAACAATATATTAAAAGATAGTAGTACACTGTGATCAAGTAGCATTGATCCCAGAAATGCAAAGCCACTTTAGCATTTAAAACCTGATCAGAATAATATATCCGAGTGCTTAAAAAACGTTATGAAATTATCATCACAAGGGGTACAGATAATACCTTTTTAAAAGAGATTTCTATTACTGTGCGCATATGTCCGCCATGTATGTGATGTGCTTGACATAGTGTGTGTGTGGAAGTCAGAAGGCAACTATGTAGGGTCAGCTCTCTCTTCCTATCTTTATGTAGGTCTCAGAGGTTGAACTCTGCTCAGCAGGTTTCCTGGCAAGTGTCCTTACGCACTGAGCCACCTCAATAGCCCCAGACAAGAACTCGGACAGCATTCGGTAGCCATTCACAATGCTCTTAGAAAGTAGAACTAAAAAGCCAGTGTACAAAGTTGCTACATCTAAGTTCAGAATTTCTATAATATAAAGGCAACATATAGATTTAGTGTTTCTACATAGAGAAACATATTTTTAAAACTTTATTGTAAATAACTTTCAAATAAAAAAACATTCTGCAATGAGATCCACCAGATCCGAAGCTTATATGTCTCAAGGGACTTCTACTCAGTTAGAACAGACATTCTGAAGCCATGCAAACTCACCTTTGATTTTACTCTATGCTATCAATTTTAATATTTTTATATACTTATCCACTACAAAGAACGCAAAATATCAATGACAGTTAGAACAAGAAAAACAATCCAGCTTTATCGCCCTCTCTCATAACGACATGTCCATTGTCGGGATTTCATCCTTATCACCTAATAATGACTCTTTCTTGTTCTTCCTTTTCCAGGTCACTCTACCCATATGTATATTTGTGTGTGTGTGTGTGTGTATGTGTGTATATATATATATATGCATGTATATACTATACACACATCTATACACATATGTATATATTTATATTATATAATAGGCTACGATCTGCAACTGAAGAACATGTGGTTTATATCTTTCTGAGGTTCTATGACCTTGCTTAATGTTGTATGTCTAAGTCCATGCAAATTTCATGATTTCACACTTCTTTAGAGCTGAATACTATTCCATTTTATATTTTACAGATGTGCTATGTGGTGATTTGAATGAAAATGGCCCTCATAGGCATTTTTTTTTTTCAGAGGATTGGGGGCATGTGGTCTTGTTGGAAGAAGTGTAGCTTTGTTGGAGGAAATGTGTCACTAGGCAATGGGCTTTGAGGTTTTTAAATACTCAAGCCAGGACCAGTGTCTCTTTCTCTTCCAGCTGCCTGAAAATCTAAGTGTCTAACTCTCAGCTCTTTCTTCAGCACTACACCTAGCCTGCTTCCCACCATGCTTCCCACCATGCTTCCCACCATGCTTCCCACCATGCTTCCCACCATGCTTCCCACCATGCTTCCCACCATGCTTCCCACCATGATATATGGAACAAACCTCGAAACCTGTAAGCCAGCCCCAGTTAAATAGTTTCCTTTATAATAGTTGCTATGGTCATGGATCAAATTTTTTGTTATCCATTAATCTGTTATTAGACAATTAAGGTTAGTTTCATTTCTTTGGTATGTGAATAGAGCACCAATACACATGCACTGTATTTTACCTTAGAAGGATGCAAATATTTCTGTACTAGGTTGTAGAGCTCTCTGGGTATGTACATTTTTATATTCAATGTCCCTGTATAAAGATATCAATTTTTCATTGGAGAGATGGATTAGTGGCTGAGAGCACTAACAACTTGTCCAGAGGTCCTGAGTTCAATTTCCAGCAACCACATGATGGCTCATAACCATTTGTAATGGGATTGAGTGCCATCTTCTGGTATGTCTGAAGACAGCAACAACACACTCAAATACATAAGATAAATAAATTATATATATATACATATATATATACATATATATGTATATATATATATGTGTATGTATGTGTATTAGTGTTCTATATAATAGCAAAAATAATTAAAAATTAAAATAGTATCATTTGCAATAGCACCAAAACTATAAAATATTTAAGAACAAATCTTATGAAAGATTCTAAAAGTGAAAAGCCTCAATCAAATAAAGATGAGATGTACCTTTAAATAAATGGGTGGCGCTAGAGAGATGGCTTAGCAGTTGAGAACACTCGCTACTCTTGCAGAGGACCTGGGTTCAATTCTCAGCACCCACTTGGTGGCTTACAACCACCTATATCTCCAGTTCCAAGAGATTTGACACTCTCTTCTGAACTCTATTGGTACCAGACACACATATGGTACACAGACATATATACACTCAGAACTCTCATACACATAAAATTAAATACAAAAATTTTAATGGAGAGGTTGGAGAGATTGCTCAGTAGTTGAAATACTAGCCATGCAATCAAGAAAACTGGAGTTCAGATCCCCAGAAACCATGTAATTCTGGGTGGGTAGGGTAACCACGGTGTAATTTTTACCTTAGAAGGTGGAAACAAGGGATCCCCAGAGTAAACTATTTAATGCTTCTAGCCATAGCAGCAATATCAGCAGCTCTGGGTTTAAGTGAGGGACCCTACCTGCCAGAATAAGGTAGAAGAATGATTGAGGAAGACCTTTGACATCAACATTGGGTCTATACAAACACACACACACACACACACACACACACACACTCTCCTACACATGCATTCATAAATACACATGCCTAGACATATGTGAACATGCAAACATACATGTATACATGCAGTACATACTAAAAAAAGAAGTACATTGAATGGAGAAATGGGCTTCAGGATTTGTAGTTGCAATGTTACTCTGATGTCGCTTGTCCTCAGCCTAATCTTAAGCTTCAATACAACTCAAGTCCAAGTCTAATCATGACTGTCATAGAAACAGACAGCTGTATTGTCAAATGTATTTAGAAAGACCAGAAAATGAGAACAGATGAAACAAGTTTTGAGACAGAGCAATGGCAGAAGGCTTATAGGACTTGATATTCTGACCTACATTCAGCTAGCACGTGTTCAGACAGTGTCATACTAACAAAACAATGGACATATAGATGAATAAGACAGAGTAGAGAGTTCAAAAATAGGCCTATAGAGGTATGACTAATTTTTTTCTTAACAAAAGCATAAGCAACTAACAGTAATCAACAATACTGCTATAGAAACTGGGTGTCTGTGGGCTGGAGAGCTGGCTTGGTGATTCTGAGCCCTTGCTGCTCTTTCATGGCCAGGGTTTTCTAACACCCACATTAGATGGATTGCAATCCCTGGTAAAGCCAGCTCCCAGGGATTCATCACCCTCTTCTGGCCTGCACAGACACTGCAATCACATGCACAGCCCCTAACCCTACTTTGCACTGCCAAACATGCACAAACATAGAATTTTAAAAATATTTTAAATTGGATGTCTATAAACCAACTTGATAGATTCAGACTTCAAACAATTCAAATGGGATGTAGACCTAAATGCAAGGACTGAAACTATAAAAAAAAAATTCCAGAAGAAAATATAGAAAGAAATATTTATAGCAAAGTGATAGAGAATTTTTTAAAATATATATATATATAAACCAGTATCTGTGAAAGAAAAATGGCTAAATTGGAATTGATTAAAACTAAGAGCATTTGGTGTAAACTGATTTAAAGATGAAAATACAAACATACCCATAAAGTGTTTGTTTCCAGAATATGCAATAGTCTTAACATGAATGAAACCCTTAGGAAAAGTAACAATCTGTTTTTAAAATGTGAAAATATATGAGCAGCCACTTCCTGCATGGAAGGCTAGGAGCTCACAACATATACCATCAGTCACCAGAGAAATCCGAACTATGATCACAGTGCAGTGCCATGACCTGGCCATTAGGAAAACCTAAAATAAATAAAAAATAAAGTTGAAAACATCAGATGTCAGCTTTGCGGTAGTAGCGCATGCTTTTAATCCCAGCACTTGGGAGGCAGAGGCAGGTGGATTTCTGAGTTCGAGACCAGCCTGGTCTACAGAGTGAGTTCCAGGATAGCCAGGACCACACAGAGAAACCCTGTCTTGAAAACAAAAAAATGAAATGAAATAAAAAAAAAATCCAAACAAACAAACAAACAAAAACCATCATATATCAGCCAGGACATCAAGCAACTTAAACTAATGTATGGATTACAAAATGAAAAAAAGACACTTTGGTAATTTTGTATAAAGTTAAGCATGTATTCACTATATGACTCAACAGCCACATTGCAAAAGAAACCAAAAAACTATATCCTCATCCTACCCATCCCCCAAAATATGTATGAGAATGTGTGTAGCAGTTTTGTTTGTGATACCACAAAACTGCGCAACTGGGGAATAAACTGTGGAATACCACATACAATGAAATACTATTCAGCAATTAGAGAGGGAAAGAGAAAAAGAGAGAGGGAGAGAGAGAAAAGAAGAAAGAGAGAGAACAAACTGTTACTGCACTCAGCATGAACTTCTCCCAGTGCCTTGTGCTAAGTTGAAAAAAATCATGTTCTGAGGATATGCCTCTGCCACCCATCATTGTGTCATGCTTAAGAACATACAGCTGAGGGAACATAAAAACATATGAATGGTTAGCCATGGCTGGGGTATAAAGAGGCCTGGGGTAAAAGGTTCTGGAGGTGGCCCTATTTTGTTTCTTGATAGTTGTAGCAGTTTCATGGGAAGGGTGAATTCTATAATATATATAAATTGCACCACAATACAAATGGAAAATGATTTCGTTAAAGCCCCTGGTTTTGTAATAGTATTGGCTTTAAAAACTGTAACGAGGAGCTGCAAGAGACAACTCAGCAGTTAACAGCACTTGCTGTTCTTTCAGGGGTCCAAGATTTGGTTTCCAGCACCCACACGGCAGCTCATAGAAATTTGTGACTCTAGTTCCGAGAGAGTTAATGCCCTCTTCTGGTCTCTGATGGGCACCAGCTTTGCACATGGTACATGTATATACATCCAGGCTAACATACACATAAAATAAAAATAAATAGTTTTCAAATAAATACACAGTCATTAAAGTGGATATAGTTTCAGATATTAGCAATCTGTTGGCACAGAGCACTCTGGTCTGCTCATGACCTTTCTGGGTGTATCTTCCCAACTTAGCTATAGTTTCAAGATCATTTCAGATCTCCCCACCTCCACACATCCACTTCAGCAGTGATCTGCCAGTCAAGCTTGTAACTATTTCAATCAATCCCAGAACATGATGATAAAGCCTAGGACCTCTCTCCTTAAAACCAGATAAGTGCACACTTCACTGCTGAGCCCCACACTTGGACCAGGGCTTGAAAATCCTTCCTAATCTGGTAGAACCCCCCTACCTCAGATCCTGCAGAACAATGGTGGTATCTTTTTTACACTGCTTATCCAATTCTCTTTTGCTTCATTCTTCTTTGGGTGTGTTTTTCTTCCTCTCTACTTACCACCACTGACTGCTTCACACACATCCAGCCACCCCTGTGCATCGCTTACACCTCAGGGATGTCAGCTTACCCTCTGTGCCCTAACTCAGGGCCTCACACATCAGAGATGTCAAACTTTTAATTGTTGAATTGAAGTGATTTGCAAACCCTGAACACCATGCTATGAGCTGATTAAGCAGCTGCCAGCTTTCTATACAAACGGCATTACTAATAAGATGAGGGAAATTATTTTGTTGTTACATGTGACAGCACACCTTTCTGGTAATGTTTAACTGCCAAACTGTTTCCTTTGATATAACTGCCCTTAGGCCTTTGTTCATTTGAATTATTGATGACAGCCATGTCTTAGTAAGGGAATAATACAGCTTTCATTATCAATCTAAACAAGTAATTTGAAATTGGCAACATGGCATGTGCCATCTCCTTTCTGGGCATCCAACAGGCACTGTCTTCACTGACACTTTCCCTGGTATCTGGTCTCTCTGAGGTTGCAATGTATTTTAGAAGGTGTTCACAGGCTGGGCCCAAGGTTCCGGATTCTGTTACTGTTCCACCCACGCTAGAGTTGGATACACTCTATATGATGGTTCTAACATTTCAGCATTTTGCATGTCCAAACCTTATTGGGCTGGCTGATGGACAATGCTCAAACTTCTCCTTCGATTGGATTCTTTAATACATTCCCATCTTTGCTGGTGTACTTCTGAGTAAAAAGCCCCTAAGACCCGGATGTTATTGTTTGATTTAAAGACAGTGTTGGTCCTCTTCGTGGGGAAGCACTCTTACATTACTTGCTGTTGGCTGTGAGCTTTACGCCTATCTATGTGTCCCTTTCATAACTTCTGACAGCCACTGTCAGCAGCTTTTGGACTGTCTGTCTCCTGGCTCCTTTCATAATGACTCCACCCTCACCCTTAAGCGGATTCCGTCTTGGGAGCTGCAATACTGATTCTGAGAACTTTGTACCTGTGAAGTTCCTATGGGATAAGATTCTGGGATTTTGATTACTTGAGAGTTTTGATACTTCCTCCAACACTGCTGTCCCAGGATCAGGAGATGGACACCGCGGGACAACTGGTCTACCACGGGGTCACAAACCTGTTGCCACAATCTCACCTGGCCCTGCTGTGCTGTGGCAGCTTTATGGAGATGAAGCTTTAGGAGCATGGATCTAGGATGAGACAAGGATATAATCCATGTGTTTTAATAATTTTTATAATTGTGTTTTTATAGTCTACCCTGTGCTTTCTTTCTAAGGGTTACAATTTCAGTTTATTTGGGACAGCCATATCCACTGGAAATGGTCAAAGTCATGAAGCCTGCAGCTGTTTGACACAGCTCCGGCAAAGCTAGACCGAATACTTTGATCACTGGCATTCTGTCTCTCAGTTTTAGGTCTCAGTCTCTGTGGGTTGCATTCTGGGAGACTTTCTGCATTCTGATTCATTTCGTGTCTTTTCCTGAGAAAGATATGTCGGCATCTTCTTAGAAAAGCCCTAAACTTACTATCCCTTCTGCTTTTAGGGAAATAACGTTATCTGGCCTTGTTTGGAAGCCTTTCTTATGCCCTGGAGACCATAATAAGCAGAGACAAGCACAAAGAAGCTAGGGATTTCTAAATGAGGCTACGATTCCAGGGATCTTTTTGGGGTATCTGACCCTAAGCAAACTGGAACAGAATAGTTAGAACAGGGTAACCTTAGAGATGGTTGACAAACTCTGACTGGCCAGGATTCAGATTCAGACAGGTAACAGATCCAAGGCCTCTCTTACAATATGTGTAGAGGTTTCTGAAAATGTAGTTTAAACACAGGGGATCATACAGGGTACCACCCAGAGGAATAGAACTCAGTAAATGAGAAATACTGAGTAAAATAATCTTTTCCTATTTAATAACATAGATGATGAAGGGATGCAAGCAGGAATTAGGTATTAGTATTTACTATTCCTAAAAGACCGGTTCAGATATTTTCTATTTGTCTGAAGGACTGCAAATACTGCCAGCCTAAAAGCAGGCTGTCATATGATAAATGTGTCTGCTTTGGTGGAGGCATTCTTTAGACTCTTTGAATCGGAGTTATAGGGCTGGTAATAAAAATAAAATGTGTTGAATTTGTACTTTCTAATTGTGACTGAACTTAACTCTGGACTTGTAATGAAAAAATCAAAAGGATGTTCAGAAACCAAATGATGTAATCTGCACTTCTTGGGTAATCATGAGTTTGCTCTTGCTCTCTGGAACCTGTATAAATAAAGAAGCAAACTGATTGCTAGTCAGTCAGGGCCGCAAGATTTCCCTGACCACTGCTCCTGACTCCTCATCTCCTCTCAAGAACTGTGTCAACGGCCGGGGCTGCTCCATGGCATTTATTAATCAATACTGGAACGTGTTAGTCAATGCTTCATTCAGAGCACTGTGTGGGAAGTGGTAGCAAATACTAAGAAAGAAAATGGAAGTTGATTGGAATGTTCATATCTAATCAAACTCGTGAGAGTGACCACAGGAGAGAGAATATAGCTGAGAGTGTTAGACCCAGAGACTCTGGAACTTTTAAGATGCCAAAAACACTATGCTAATTTCCTGATCTCTGTGACTTTTTTAAAATGCCTCTAAGAATCAGAAAGTGGTGGACACATGTCCTTTTGTTATTGGTAAAGTCAAAATTGAAGGTATAGTTTAAGATATGTTCTACGTGTGATCAAACCTAGGCCTTCTTCCACTTCCCTATCATTGACTTCCCCAAAAATTAAAGGAACGTACCATCCATAAATCTGTGGGTCATTTCTATATAAGATCTCATTTCTGTGGAGGCCCAAGATACCCAGAGGCCAGGCTGCTGGGCTAAGGGGTAAAAAAACAGGGAGCTGCATACCGAACTCATTACCAGTCTCACTATATGGCCTCGCTCTACCTGCCATAGATAGAGGAATAAATGAGGGCTAACATGAAGGTAGAAGTTATAGTTCTCAATACTTCCAGGTAAGTGGAAGCTCTTAATCTTTGGACCAAAGCAAGCCTTGGGCAAGGTGAGATAGCTAGAAGAGGAGAGCTTGAGTGTGGGAGTCTGGATAGAGACACTGATGACCAGGTTACCATGGGAGACTAGGGGAAGATTGTCACGATTCACCGTTCTGTATTTCAGACAACCTTATTAGCTATTTTTGTTTGTTTGTTCTGTTTTGTTTTTAGAGGCAGGGTTTCTCTGTGTAGCCCTGGATGTCCTGGAACTCACTCTGTAGACCAGGCTGGCCTCGAACTCAGAAATCCACCACCTGCTTCTGCCTCCCAAGTGCTGGGATTAAAGGCATGTACCACCACCTCCTGGCTCTTATTAGCTATTTTTAAGTGAATGGCTCATCGTGTTATAATCTGCAGCCTCTTTCCCTCAATTTCCCTTAGGGAAGCTTCCCTGGATATTTTGTTTATCAGCTTGTAATAGTGATAATCTGAGATGTGGAAAATATCTAATCAGGTGAATTTCCCACTTGAAAATCGAGAGAGAAGGGCCACAGCAGGCCACAGAGGGTTTTCTGTGATTTGCATACACAAGTATGGCAGGTCAGTGGATATCTGACAGTGTGGATGTGATGGAAGTGAGGAGCCAGCTGTGAACCAGCCAGCACGATCACTTCTGATTCCTGTTTGCTTAGAAAGATGGAGTATAGGGGAGAGAAGGAGAAAGATGCTGAATTGGGGAGAGGAGGAGAAAGATGAGAGCAAATACTTATTATTCTATGTGCAAGACATAACACACACACACACACACACACACACACACTAGATAGATACTTACATATTGTGGTGGTTCAAATATGTCCCCTCACCCCACCCCCCAAAGTCTTAGGCAGTTGGTAAATCTGTTTGGGGAGAGATAAGAGTCATAGTCTTGAAAGAGGAAGTATGTTACTGGGGGGCAGACTTTGAGAACGAAAAGATTCATCCAGTTCCCAGTTCGCTCTCTACTTCCTGCTTGCAGTTCCAGATCTGAGTTCTTGGCTTCTTCATTCACCATACCTGCCTAATGCCACAATTCCCTCACTGTGAGAGTGAGACTCTTATCCCTGTAGAATCACAAGCCCAAATAAACCCTTTCTTCAATAAGCCGCCTTGATCATGGTGTTTTATCATAGCAATAGAAAAGTAGCTAATACATATATACATATATATGCATATTTATGGATATGTACATATGAATAAATAGTCAAGCATATATTTGTTTTGTTTTTTAATTAAAATATAATTACATAATTTCCCTCCCTTCTCATTCCTCTAATTCCTCCCATATCCCTTCTCTGCTCCTTTTCTAATTATTTCATTATTTGTGTGTGTGTGTGTGTGTGTGTGTGTGTGTTATGTCCATTAAATGTTGTTTATATGATAATTTTTCAGGACTGACCACTTGGGATCAGATAACTATTTGGGGTGCTCCTTTCTGGTGAAAAGCTAACTCTCCTTTTCTCAGGGGATTTTTAATAACCTATAGCTCTTTCTCAAGGGATAGGATCCTCAAGATTTCCCTCAACCATATTTCCCTGTCAACTGGGTTGTCACTATTCCGGTCTTGTTTAAGTTACCATACTGTTGAGATTTGATGGGTATAGCACTCTTGCCATTCGCAGAAGACTCAGTCTTACAGGATTGAGTCCTTACAGTATTACCTGGTCCTCTGGCTCTTACACTCTTACCACCAGCCCCTCTCCCACAATGTCCCTAGGGCACTAGAAGTAAGGAAAGTGTTGTAGATGTGTGGAATGGGGCTGGACATCCCATGATAAATCGTTCTTTGGATTTTGACCAGCTCTACCTTTTCTGTGGTAATCTCTAGGAAAAAAAAAAAGCTTCATTGTTGAGGGATGAGAGCTCTACTTGTCTATGGGGATGAGGATAAGGATTTACAATATAGTTGGGAATTATACCAGAAAGTGGCAGTAAGATGTTCTCCTTTGAGATGTACAGCTCCACTAACCGAGTGTGGTTGTCTGGGTTTCCAGTACTAGACATGATTTCCCTCCTGTCCAGCTGACCTTAAGGCCAATTAGAAAGCTGTTGGTTGGTTGCCTGTCTCTTCAGTTAGTCTTGTTCCTTCAGGCAGGCTCTGTTATTCCCTGTGGCAGACATGAAAAAGAGGCAGACATAGAAAAAAACCTGAGTTAAATGGTACCAGGTACCTACTTGGGAGAAAGAGAGCAGGCTAGTGGGTATGTTTCTGAACAGGAAGCTGTCTTGGAGGCCCCCAGGTGCTACTGTTTATTCTTTTATCACAAGTACCAAAGAGGTTACCTTCAAGGTTGAAATTTAATGAAGGTAGAGCTCGCAGTGATTAAGTTTCCTGCAGTAACTCAAAACGTTAATCAGCAGCTAACTGGGTACCTGGAAGTTGTCCACACTTACGGAATCTTTTGTCTTTGTCAGGAGATTTTTTTTTAAAAAAAAAAATACTTGTTTACTTTTCTATGAAATTATGAAAACAACAGCCTGGACATGCGTCGGTGATAAATTAAGCTGTAGTTTGGCTAGTTGCAGTAATTACTCTGAAGTGCAGCAGACAATGAGGCTAATGCTGCTCTACTCCCTGTGATATTGACAGGAGCATCCATCAGATGCCTGCCCTGGCTCCTGCACTACAAACCATCCAGCCTGGCTGATGTTAAATTTCTACTGGTGTCCTACTGACAAGGAATCTCTTCACTCTGATCCCTGCCCTCTACCAATCCTAAGATAACAGTAAATAGAAGTGGGTTTTACCTATGCATAGTGGTTGTGCATAGCTTTCTGCAAACCCTGAAGTAAGGGACAAAGGCAGGGGGATCACTGTTCATCCAAGGCCAGCCTGGTTTACATAATAACTTCCAGGCCAGCCAAGGTTACATTGTAAAGCCCTATTTCAAACGAAAAAAAAGATTTAGTGGCTATCATGGTTTTCCTAATTTTTACTTAATTTTGAGATGCAAAACACCTGATCAGACAAAAGGAGGGCATGAAAATCAACAGAGAACATGGCCTTCACCTTCATTTGATCTCTTCCTACATCAGTTTCCTTGCTTATGAGGTAGGTGTCACAAGAAGTTTAAGAAAGTACATCTGTTCATGATAGTCAAGTTACAGATCAGGCTAGGGGTCCACCAGCAGCTCAACAGGTGAAAAAAATGTGGAATAAACGCACAACACAATACTATTTGGCCATGAGGGAGGAAAAGGTGGGCCATTTCCATGAAGATGAATGCCACAGATCATGACATTATATCAACTGCTTCCCTCAGGAAGGCAAATGCCATGCTTTTCACATTTGCAGATCTTCTGTCTTATGAGGATCTATGAAACCATATGCTGTATAAGACATGAAATGACCAGTAAGGTGGCCTGCCCTAAGTGAACCAGGATAACAAGACAGAGAGATGCAAAAGGGCAGGAGAGTAAACATGGTCCAAGTGTATGACGGACTTACATGAAAATGTCTCTGGAAAATTCATTCCTGTGTGTGCCAGCATAAAAGGATGCCTGCTAAAGAGAAAGACTTTAAACCTCGGGTGTGGGAGACATCGGCAGCAGTCCCCAGAATACAGTGACCGATGCATGCTTGCTTCTGTTATTTCTCCCCAGGAAGCTGGTTGAGAGTCTGTCCTAGATCCTACAAAACCAAATGCCCTTCACCAAGCCTCTCGCTCTTCAGTGCCCCAGTGCAAACAAGGAGGAGAAACATCAGGACAAATCGTATTAGGCAAAATAATCACGATATTGCAGCATAGTGATCGTACAGAGTGATCACCTGAAGCCTTGAGCCCCTCTTAGCACCATAGAATAGTTTGTCCAGTTCTTGGAAATGAAAAACAAAGTGACCTCACCCCCAGAATAATCCTCTTCCAAGAGTGAACATCAGGTATGCCATCAGCTTCTTCAAGATGGTTTTATTTGAACAGCGGACCCACCCATCAACCCACGACTGTATTGATCAGCTGAATACCTCAACTGTAAAATCAGAGCAGCCAGCAGGATGCCCAGTTGCATGTGTGCTGAGGTTGAAATGAGCTGAGCATCAGCCACTAGGCACAGGCAGTCTCTGGCAGGTAAAATTGGTGTTGTTGCCAGTTTTAAATATTAAATATGGCTATCACCCGTCTACTATGCCTTTAGCTTTTTTTTTTCCCCTCATTTTAGATACATTGAAATTCACCAGAGTGAATTCATGTAGAGAATTTATGCGGAGTTTGCTTCCTGTATTAAAAATCTACGAGACGCTGGGTGGTGGTGGTGCACACCTTTTATCCCAGCACTTGGGAGGCAGAGGCAAGCAGATCTCTGAGTTCGAGGCCAGCCTGGTCTACAGAGTGAGTTCCAGGACAGCCAAGGCTACACAGAGAAACCCTGTCTCGAAAAAAAAAAAATCTACAAGACAAAAGCCAGTTTCAACATTACATTTTCCACAGCAGCCTCAAGCCAATATGTATTTTAGGGTCAGACTGTGAATGGTTCTCCACAGTATGATGTTTGACCACTTACTTCCCAGCTGGCGACGCTGTCTTCAGAGGTTGTGGAGCCTCTTGGACACAAGGCCTAGCTATCATATATATGACCACAGGGGCCATAAGCAGCTTAGATCTAAGCTAAGTGATCTCAGCTTCTTCATCTGTGGAGATGTGAGGAAGGTAGGCCACAGAAGCCCTCAACCCTGGACCAAGCTAATCCCAGCTATGGCTCTTTCCCTACCACTGTTGACCATTTCTCCATAGACTAAAGCCCAAATAATCCTTACTCCCTAAATTTACCGCCTGTCAGGTATTTGGTCCCAGCAATGAAAAGAAAATCATTGCAATGTATAATAACTAGAAATGTGCTTATGCCTCTCGATTTTCGTTTCTCTGCATCTTGAGCTAGTAGGATTGAGCTTTCTGTTGTGCCTACAGATGCTACAGCTGTCAGTAAGTCCCAGGATAGAGCGTGTCTAGGCAGTGAAAACAAGAGCTCCCAAACCACCCTGTGGCCGCCTGCAGCCACTCATGCAAATGGGTCGTCTGGAATGGGAGTCAAAGGGTCTGAAGAATTAAGGATACTGGAAATGCGAGAATGCGAGAAGGATTTGAAAAAATTAGACCAACACATGGCGTGCTTTCAGTCCGCCATCATTCATTGAATTCGCCTTGTTACAAGCAAGTGGGTAGGTAGGTAAAGCAAAACCCCTCGCCCAAGTTCATTAGCAACTTGACCCAATCAGCAGCTTCATCTTCAGTCTCTGGAGGCGGGACTTCCGGCGTAACTGGAACTTGGAGAGAGGCGTGGCAATTAGCAGGAGGTGGACAGAGAGACCTGGCTATCTATGGCAAGGCGGGGTCTGATAGAATCAGCTGTAGGAGGGTCTAACCACCCCATAGTTCACACAACAGAGGGAAGGGGTTACAGAAGCATTGCTTAAACTCAGTCATTGAAATAAAGAAGCTACAGTAAGAGAAACTCTATAGAAGGAGCATGAAGAAAGCGTGCCCACCTGTGTCTTCACAGTGAGCATCAGGTGAAGAGAGTGTCAGGAGTGGAGAATGTTTAAAATCTCGTTTCCCAAATGTCTATTCCTTTCCCCTCTCCCCCCATGCCCCCTCTCACCCCCCGGCCCCGGGTTCCCCGCCCGGTCTCCGTGGAAGCGGAGGCAGGCACCATGGCGGAGCTGACCACTCTGGAGATCCTCATCAAGATGGGCTTTCCCAGGGGACACGCGGAGAAGGCTCTGGCCCTCACAGGGAACCAGGGCATCGAGGCTGCGATGGACTGGCTCATGGAGCATGAAGACGACCCCGATGTGGACGAGCCTCTATCCTGGGACGAGAACCCACGCCCTCAGAGCAAGTTGGCCCTGAAGGATCTGGGTCTGCTGCTGGAAGAGCAAACCCATTTTGACTGAACAGGAGAGGCAAGAACAGACTAAGAGAATGTTGGAACTTATGGCACAAAAGCAGTGGGAACGTGAAGAAAGAGAGGAGCGAGAAGCTTTAGAACGAGAAAAGCAGCGGAGGAGACAAGGGCAAGAGCGGTCAGTTGCAAGACAGAAACTACAGGAAGATGAGATGCGCAGGGCGGCTGAGGAGTGCAGGAGGAAGAAGGCTGAGGAGTTAGCGGCCAGACAAAGGGTTCGAGAAAAAAAATTGAAAGGGACAAAGCAGAGAGAGCCAAGAAGTATGGTGGCAGTGTGGGTTCTCGGTCATCCACACCAGCAACAGATCCAGGTCTTGTTCCTTCTTCTTCCAGCCAGGAGCCCCCTACTAAGCAGGAGTATGACCAGTGTCGCATACAGGTTAGGCTGCCTGATGGGACTTCACTGACCCAGACTTTCCAGGCTCGGAAACAGCTGGCAGCTGTGAGGCTCTATGTGGAGCTTCATCGTGGGGAGGAACCTGGACAGGACCAGGACCCTGTGCAGTTGCTCAGTGGCTTCCCTAGATGGGCTTTCTCAGAGGCTGACACGGAACAGTCTCTGCAGGAACTGGGACTCGTGCCTTCTGTTGTTCTCATTGTGGCCAATAAGTGTCCCAGCTGAGGGTCCTCCATCCCATCTCTTTCTGACCTCTTCATCTTTGATAAAGCACTGACATTTCCTTCCTAATAAATAGATCCTTTGAGTTTTGTTTAAAAAAAAAAATCTCATTTCCCTCCACTTGATCACCTCTAACGGAACAAATACCATGTGCAATTGTGGTGCCATGAAATAAACACTTTTATTTCGTGCTCCTAATGTAATATTCCCATTTTCCTTTGAAGATTTCACTCACCGGATACTCAGATTAGAGTGGGTGGTGGTACACACTTCAAGACAAACTCACAGAAAGAGGGAACAGAAATATCTCAGGAGCACTATTTGGCTTTATAGCGGGCAAAACCCCTTCCAAAGACACCACCCTTCTCTGTGCCTGCCCACGGGCACCACCCTTCTCTGTGCCTGCCCAAGGGCGCCACCCTTCTCTGTGCCTGCCCACGGGCATCACTATTGCCTTCACTTGTTCATTATCCCTGGAGTAGCTCGGCACTGCTGCCAAACAACTTGACACTTTAGCTAAAGTGATACTGGATACCCAGCCCTTAATCTAAAAAGTAACTTGTTGAGCAATGCACGTTCTGCAGCTGCCCTGGCCTGTCTGCCCTCACAGCCCTATGACGTGGGTGTAGGGACCAGGTACTGCCACTGCCCCTCAGCCAACAGCCAACAGGAATAGGGAGAGACACCCAGCTGGTGTGGTCGTTTTCATGGCTTGAATGATGTTCACATTTGCGTGTGTGTATGTGTGTGTGTGTGTGTGTGTGTGTGTGTGTGTGTGTGTGTGTGTGTGTGTCTCATACGTTCGGTCATGATTACTCAGTCTAGCTTTTAGCTTGATTCATCCATGAATGCCCACAGACTGACCTTCTCTGAGACAGTGTACTATGGAACTGTTTGACAGCCAGCTGAGGGCTCGGACCAGATGCCAGAAACCCAAAGACCTGGCTATGGATTGCATGCCAGCCAATCCCCAGGTGTCATGGCAGCTTTTCTCTTTCTTGGTGACAAAAAGAAGCTGGAGGGCTTGTCTACAGTCGTACAACTAATGAACAGAGGGGCCACGAGGCTGGAACAGTTCTTCCTTGTCCCCGAGTTAACTTACAGGGTGGTGATACAAGCTTATGAAAAAGTCTATTTTATCTGCCTGATTTCCCAGGAGAGTCCCTCTGAGCTTCTTGGCAGAATCCATGGAGAGAAGTACATTCAGTCTGGAGGAGAGTGAGGTCTGCTGATCTCAGCGAGACCCCCAAGCCTAATTAACTCACCTAATTTCAGTGGCAACCAGTTTCCCCTCCCTTTTCTGCATGTCTGATGGAGATGAGCTTCTGCTCACCTCATCACACCTATAGGAAGCAACACGGCTAACTGGTGCTCTCCAGTGAGGCTCGTTTTAGAGTGTATCCTGATTTTATGATACATGTGATTTCTCTTCTGTGGGTGTGGAGATTGGAACCATGCCAGCTTCAGGACCGGGTAACTGTAGCTGGTCAGAAATTGTCTATTGCGTACATGTCTGGCCCTTGAAATAACTGTCAGTCTCAAACGCAGACAAGCCCTGTTCTAACCAGGTGCTGATTCTAAGATGTGAGTTTAACAGAAAAAGCCTTGGGGTGCAGGCACCCCAAAATAACAAAGCTGAAAATGATCATAGAGAGATCACCTGGTAAAGCTAGCCCAAGACCCATCTGGAGACTTCCACAAGCTTGATGTTCATCCATCATTAAGAAAGTCTGGCCTGTCGAACGCCTTTAATCCCAGCACTTGGAAGGCAGAGACAGGCGAATTTCTGAGTTCAAGGTCAGCCTGATCTACAGAGAGAGTTCCAGGACAGCCAGGGCTATACAGAGAAACCCTGTCTCAAAAATACAAAAAAACAAAAAAACAAAAAAAAACAAAAAAAAAAAAAAGGAAAGAAAAAAGAAAAAGAAAAAGAAAAGAAGAGAAAAGAAAAGAAAGTCTGGCCTTCACAATAGTGTCTAGATTTGATGATTGAATATGGGAAGGATTCCCAGGTGGAGCAGTCTCTGAATTGTCCTTCCTTTAGTCTCTGCTCCATAGTTTGTCTCTACAACTCCTCCCATGGATATTTTGTTCCCCCTTTTAAGAAGGAACAAAGTATCCACACTTTGGTTTTCCTTCTTCTTGAGTTTCTATGGTTTATGGTTTGTACTTTGTGTATTCCAATCTTCTAGGCTAATATCCACTTATCAGAGAATGCATACCATGTGTGTTCTTTTGTGATTGGGTTACCTCACTCAGGATGATATTCTCCAGGTCCATCCATTTCCCCAAGAATTTCATAAATTCATTGTTTTTAATAGCCGAGTAGTATTCCATTGTGTAGATGTACCACATTTTCTGTATCCATTCCTCTGTTGAGGGACATCTGGGTTGTTTCCAGCTTCTGGCTATTATAAATAAGGCTGCTATGAATATAGTGGAACATGTGTCCTTATTACGTTTGAGCATCTTCTGGGTATATGCCCAGGAGTGTTATAGCTGGGTCCTCCGGTGGTACTATGTCTAATTTCCGGAGGAACCACCAAACTGATTTCCAGAGTGGTTGTACCAGCTTGCAATTCCACCAGCAATGAAAAAGTGTTCCTCTTTCTCCACAACCTCTCCAGCATCTACTGTCACCTGAGTTTTTTATCCTAGCCATTCTGACTGGTGTGAGGTGGAATCTCAGGATTGTTTTGATTTGCATTTCCCTGATGTCTAAGGATGTTGAACATTTCTTTAGGTGCTTCTCAGCCATTTGGTATTCGTCAGTTGAGAATTCTTTGTTTAGCTCTGTACCCCATGACAGGAGCCTGATATAGTTGTCTCCTGAGAGGCAGTATCTGACTAATACAGAAGTAGAGGCTCATAGCAATCCATTGAACTGAGTTCAGGGTCCCCAATGAATGAGCTAGAGAAAGGACCCAAGGAACTGAAGGGTTTGCAGCCCCTTAGGATGAACAACAATATGAACTAACTAGTACCCTCAGAGCTCCCAGGGACTAAAACACCAACCAAAGAGTACACATGGTGGGACTAATGACTCCAGCAGCATATGTATAGCAGAGGATGGCTAAGTTGGTCATTAATGGGAAGAGAGGCCCTTGCCCTGTGAAGGTTCTATGCCCCAGTGTAGGGGAATGCCAGGGCCAGGAAGCAGGAGGGGGTGGGGTGGTGAACAGGGGGAGGGGGAGGGAACAGGGGTTTGTTTTAGTTTTTGTTTTTTTATTTTATTTTATTTTATTTTATTTTATTTTATTTATTTTGGAGGGGAACCTAGGAAAGGAGATATTGTAAATAAAGAAAACATCTAATAAATAATATAAAATAAAATAAAGTAAAAAAGAAAGAAAGCCTGGCCTTAAATGGGTTGTGAGCCATCATCTCTCCTCTGCTGAAGTTCCTGACATCTACAACCAATGGAATGTAGATCCCTGAGATCTGATGCCCTCTTATGGCCTCTAACATGCACTTCATGTAGATGATGCCTGTGAAACTCACAAAAGAACACAAATTTACAATTAGAAGAGTTTTTTTTGTTTGTTTGTTTGTTTGTTTTAACAAAAGGGTTACTTTGGCCTAAGATGGCTCAGTGGTTGGGAGTGCATGCTGATCTTTCAGAGAACCTGAATACGGTTCCCAGCACCCACGTCAAAGAGGCTCACAACTGCTTGTAACTTTAGCTCCAGGTGATCTGATATCTTCTAGACTCCTCAGGCATCTGCACTCGTAAACACATGCTCACATGCAGACACACACATACACACAGAATTAAAAATTGAAAAAAAAAAATTAAAACTGTTACTACGGGTTGTTTCTGTAAATCTCTGAGACTAGCAGACACATGTGAACATAGAAATCGCTCTGTCAGACACTATCAAAGCCCAAGGTCTGAATGCCCTGACTTCAGCTGCCCACGTTTTCCACCTCCTCTCCACACTACAGCCAAAGGGAAAGCCCCAAACCACAGCCTGACAATGTCCCTCCCCTTGTTATCTGTGCCTCCCCCCCCCCATGGCCTTTACTGCTCCTCCCAGCCCAAAAGTCCCTGGGTCCCAACATCCTCACCCTCTAGTTCTGCCCCTGATGCCTAGAAACAGATGTCTGCACACTTAGACCTGCATGTCCATTCTGCCCTTCCTTCTTAGCTCTAGCCAGTGCAGTCCATGTCTTTGTAGATGCCTGAGCCATCTCTCCACTTAAGCCTTTCATTTTCTTAACCTTTAATGTATCTGTTCCTCTGACTATAATACTCAATACAGAAGAAATACTGGTACAAACACAGACAAGAATATGTTCAAGGATGTTCATGGTTTTGTTTTTGCTTTTGTTTTGCATTAGCAAGAAAATAGAGACAAGTTCTTGAGGTGGTTAAATAATCTCTGTATATCTATTTTGTGGATGTTGTGGACCTAGAAAACTGAAGACATGCCAGAATAGATGAACATAGAATGGCCCCCATAGTATGTTGTACCAGGATTCCTAGAGGTCAGTGGCATACATATCCCCACACCATGGGCAGTTCCTCCTGGAGAGAGGGATAGATGGGCAGGGAATTTTGTATTCCTGGGCTTTGGCTCCTCAGTAGCTCAGGACTCCCAAACAACCCTTAGCTGGGAGATGAAGTTAGGTAAAGCATGCACAGCCTGCTCTTTTCCAATCAACATTTTACATGTAACTCTGAGTAAATCAGTTATAATAAAGAGTGTCCACAAGGCACTGTAGTCTCAGAGGAAGCCGTTGCAGTCTTCATACATCTACCCACCATTCACAAAACCTGTAGTCCAATTGTTAACTTGCTACCGCTTCATTCTCTGGCTTGTAATTTTACTTAACTGTTTGGATTTCACTTTCCCTCTCATACACTGAAGAAACAGGAACAAAAATTACCTCCACAGACTCTTTGGTACAGGGCGTTAGTCTACTACCATCAAAGGTATGCAATTTTAGTAACAATTGCCATACTTTTTCAATTTTTTTTTAAAAAGATTTATTTATTATTATAAATGAGTACACTGTAGCTGTCTGTAGACGCACCAGAAGAGGGCATCAGATTTCATTATGGGTGGTTGTGAGCCACCATGCGGTTGCTGGGATTTGAACTCATGACCTTTGGAAGAGCAGACGATGCTCTTACCCGCTGAGCCATCTCACCAGCCCTCAATTTTTTTTTTAATTTTTATTTCTTTACAGTCCAGCCTTTGCCTACCTCCTGGTCCCCCCTCCCACTGTTCCTCATCCCATTCTTCCTTTCCTCCTGTCTCCAAGAGGATGTATGCCTCTTCCCCACCCAAACCCCCATCAGGACTCCCTGAGGCCTCAATGGTTAGGCACATCTTCTCGTATGGAGAGTTTTTAATGATTATAAGCACTGTCCTTATGCATACTAGCCAGTCTGTCATAGCAACTCCAGCTATGCTGTTAACACTATTACTCCACTTTACAGAAGAAGGCACTGAGGTCCAGAGATGAAGTATATTACCCACAAATCACAGCTCTGTAGAGCTGGGGCCAATTTCCAGGTACCATAGCTCCAGAATCTGTGATGATAACCACTCTGTGATGTTGCAATGGAGGGCCATTGTCTTGCTGCTTAATTGTCCATTTAAAAAATTGTGTTGAAGGGAAAAATATGAGAAGCCAAATATTAAAACTGTAGCTGGTAAAATTGTCTCTGTAAAAGGCCAAATGCAAAAAAAAAAAAAAAAAATGGGAGGAAAAGTTCTATTCCTGTACACGAACATTTTAGGATACATTTCTTCTATATGCTATAATGTGGTTCTATCTACAAACTTCCATGTAACAAAAAATGCATAAAAAGATGTCCCTGCTACAGCATTCTTATGAATTTTTTCCTCTGAAAATAACAGCATCAATTGCATCCCACGTTGATGCTCTCAATTTTAATTTCACAGATGAAAGAACTCGGTGTCATCTTCTACAACTGCAGCTGCCTGGTCCTAGATTTACAAAGGATATTCGCTTTATACAGCTCATTAAAATTCAAGAGCAGAGTCCCTCAGACCTGGTCCAAGAGACTCTATGGAGTCTATGACAATGAAAAGAAGCTTCAGCTCCAATTGAACGAAACCAAGTCGCAGGCCTTTGTGTCGGTGAGTCATGCTACATTCCCCAACTTTTGTCCTCCCAAGGCTATGTCTACTGGCCTCTCTGACTCCTTCAGGCTTCCCCTCACATCCCAACCTCATCATAGCCTTCTTCTTTCTGTCCCTTCCAGTTAGCGCTGCCCATGTGGGCATGGGTAAGACTATTGGCTAGAGGAAGGGCAGCATACCAAAGGTCTTTAAGGAAAACTGACCTTTATTCCCCTAGACACCACAAACTGCCACTAGTCTCAGCTAAGGATGGTGCCTTGTGGGTGCCTTCCCCAGCCTGGAATGTTTGACTGGTGGGTCAGTCATGTGTGTCTTACAGACAACCACGATTGTTCTGTGAGTTCATGAGTACAACAACGCTGTCATATCTAGAAGATACTCTTGCTCAACAGTCTCCACTGACTTCTGGCGCTTACAGTATGTCTGCACTTTCTTTTGCAACTTCCCTGAGCTCGTGGGGGTAGGGTGATAAAGAAGACCCTAAAACTTTCCGATGGCACGAAGTCCATCACATGGGAAACACCATGGAGGCCTCAGCTTCCTGTGCTGATGGGTACATACCGAAGCTGACGGGCCCTTTATCCATGATTCCCAGATGTATCTAACAGCAGAACCCTGGTGAGGCAAATCTGAAGTAACCCAATACGTAAAAGAGACAAAGCCAGTGCTGATGCTTGGGGCCACCCCTGAGGTCTGAGGCTTCTCTGACTCTGGTGAAAACTAACACTCTGTCCCCACCCCCTGTCCCAATGCTCCCCTACCCACCCAGTCATGCTGTCACTAGGAACTGGGAATGTGCATAGCTGGGTCTCCAACCCTGCTCTCCAAATTCTAGAACAACTAAGAATCAACTAGGGAGCATTTTGCAGTGCACATTTATAGGCCCCCCAAATCCCCCTGGACCTGACCCACAGCATCTAGGGTGGGACTTCGCCAGTCTGACCTGGGTCATAATCTTGAGTTCATCCTCATGTTTAGCAAATATTCTTTAGATCATGTTCCCAAGTGACTGTTGCTCTTTGTCCCTGGATAGATAGATACCAGGATGCTTATGCCAAGGACTCTTATATACCCAAGAGCATTATTACCTAAGAGTAGAAAACTACATCCTCTTTACCTTTTCAAATGAAAGTACACGTGATCTGAATATCCAAAAAACAGGACAAGAATGTCAAAAGAAGGTTGAAATTGTTTGTCTAAAATAAAAAATTCACATAAATGTAAAGAGCAGAAAATGGATATGAAGGATTTGAATGGAGCACTGAGACTTTTTTTTCAAGGTGAAGAAAACAGTAGCAAGTAGAACCTCTACAGGGAGCCTTTATGAAGAAGTGCTTTCATTGCAGCTCAAGATAACAATAGTACCGAGTGGATTCCCATTGTACAGAACCCAGCAATGGGAAACAAGGTGACATGAAGCCTCAAGCAAGGGATCCAGAAAAATAGAGGAGAGACAACAAGAAATAAATTAACAAATGAGCAACCGTGTAGCTTTAATTTAAGGTGTGAATCTTAAGAGATAAATAAGGTCTCAAAATACAAAAAACAAACAAATAAACAAACAAACAACCCAAAAGACCTAGCAGTTTCAAAGGGTTTAACTAAAGACCCAGGGGGGCTCCATGGTAGCTATAGCAAGGTTAGATCTTCATTGTCTAACAAAATCATCTCCCTCTAAATTAAAAAGAACGGAGGTATAGGGGAAGAAAAGAGTCCCCCTTCACAAATATGTTTAGGTTTTACATAAAATTGACAAAAACCAACCAGCACACTTGTATACAGTTTAGATATATGTGTCTGCATATATATGTATTTGTCTATGTGTATGCACATACATATAAATAAACATAGTTTAGTCTAACCTCTATTTAAAAAAAAATCTCAGAGAAGTCTTACCATCAGAACTGGGCTCCTTGCTCTCACCTTGGTGTTTACCAAGACTTTGTAATTATTTGTTTATGATGATTTTCCCATATTTCTGTAAGGCTTTGAAAATGACATTACCTTCTTTATAATTGATATTTCCAGGAAGCAACTCAATGCTTTGAAAGCAGAAATAAATAAATAAATAAATATTCAGCTGAGTTTATTGATAGTGATATTAGTGGAAAGTTCCAGAATATATATAGCTTTTCCAGTAATGTGTGTCAAGCAAATGCCAAGGCAAATTAATTTAAGGTCAATATATTTGTTGGAAAAAAAATCTTAAAATAGTACTTCATATTTTTGGAAGCTGGCAGTCCCAAAACTAAGTTGAACACATGCAGAAAATATCTGAAGATTTGAAGAATCCTCAGCCCTAAAATTACAGTTTTGATCAAGGCTAACTCACTACAATTAAATATCAATTTCCATTTATGATACAGAGTTTTAATCATTCATAACTCAGCTCAGTTAAATACAGATTTCCGGCTAGAATATAGATAGGGGTTATTTGTCATCTTCTCTTGAACCACAAATTGGTACTTGCTTAGAATTACCGTATGACTTCTAGTAACTGGGTTCCAAATAATCGTAATTATTGTTTATTTGAAGTCAGAAAGTGGAAATGAGTGATCGTGGGGTTTATGTCTTGTAGATTTCTTCTCACAGATCTAAATGTACTTGAAAAAAATTACGTTTGCTTTCTAGGACAGAACTTGGTTTGTTCAGTCTGCTTATATTGACCTGGGTGTGAGGTAGGCTTTTTTTTTTGTTCTCATTCTATTCAAATGCCCATCTCTCATGGAAGACTGAGCTGTATTCCTGAGAGGAGAAAACGCTGAGAAGAACTCATGTCTGCCGTGGGGGGAAAATGCCATATTCCTTCGTAGAACTTCCATTTTATTTTAATACTCACACTTTAACATCTTTATTGAAATACAAGTTAGTTACCATAAACTTATTCCTTTCAGAGTTCCATGAGCTTTGGTGTGCCCACAAACTCTGCAGTCATCTGTTACGTCCAACTCGTCCACCAAGAAAGACGCAACCCGAGTTCTTCCTTTTGCAGTTTATTTTAGGAACCTTTTAACAATGTTTCTCCCTCCTGCTTCTCCCTCCTGCTCCTCCTGCCTGCTTCTCCTACTTCTGGCTTCTGCTGCCTTCTGCCTGTCTTGAGCAGTTACCTAACTACCTCTCTCGAGCAGTTACCTTCCTGCCTCTGGGGAGCCATTACTTAAGCTCCACCCTCCGGCCCACCCTTGGCCATTGAGTACTCCCAAGCTTAGCCAATCCCAATGGGCCAGGTGGCAAAAGCAGATAGGTTACCAGATGCGGAAGCAACCAATGGCAGCAAGCTTAGCCAAATAAGGGCTTTGTTTATGAGGCCGCTTGCTCTTGGGGCTCGGCTCTCCACAGTCATCCACACTGTCAAATTCAAATTCAAATGTCAAATTTCAGAATGCTTTTTTCACCATAAGGGAACTCCCATAATCATTAGCAATTACACCCTATTTTCCCCTCCGGCCCCTGAAACCTCCAACCCAGACTTTCATGTATGTACCCTCCCAGGGAGATTTTTATCTAAATACTACAGTATTACAAAATATCTTTCATGACTTTTTTTTTTCACCTAGCATATTCCAAGAAGGTTTTAGCATAGGTTTGTGGATTTGTAGGTAGTTCCTTTGTTTCTTTTTCTGACTAAATAATAATGCATTGGAAATACGTCATATTTTGTTTAAGTGTCTGTTGTTTGGTAGGTGTTTGGTGTTTCTGTCTTCTAGCTCTGTGCATATGGCCCCTGTGAACATGCCTATCCAAGATTCTTTCTAAAGACCTTTTTTCGGGTCTTTGGGGTTTATGCTTAGGAATAGAATTGCTGATTGATAATCATTTGCTTTCCAAATGGTACCCTTCTAAAATCCCACCCTTTGTGTGGCTGTTTTCCTACCAACACTTATTATTTCTGTCTCTCGTCAACCATCCTGGTGGGCGTGGCATAAGCATCACTGTGTGCTGCTTGCAACTTTGGTTGTGTTCTGTGTCCACTGGGAGATCTCCTGGGGAGGTTCTATACATTTTCCTCATGTGGCCCTTAACAGAAGGGTGATTTGTGAATCTTTTCTCTGGTTTTTTGTTTTTGTTTTTATCTGTGTTTGGTTATATCTCAGTGTGTGTAATCTAGAATGACAGCGTGAGCTTTCTAAAAATCAGGAGACTGTTATGAGGTATCAGAAACCTACTAAATTCTCTACAAAGTGCATACTGAATGAGTGTGTAAAATAAAATATGCATATATCTAGCACTTACCGATCTCAGAGAAAACCTAGATTAAGCCAGACATGGGGTGCCTCAATAGTTTTTGATGGGTAAAAGGCAGCTGAAGCATGAACCAGGCTCTGCAGTCCTGCCTTCTACTTCAACTGTGGAATAAAGAAGCACTCCAAACCAGGCTTATCATATTCCTTCTAGAACGTGGAGGGGAATATAGAAGCCACCCCTGTATGGGGGAACTAGTTAGCACCCTAGCCAAGCAGTTCAGCATTCTTTTGTGTTGTTATGTATTAAGGAACCCATATACTGTTGAAAACAGTAGGACCACACCCCTGGATGCAAAGACATTGGTGTAAACAATTATGCCCTCCCTTAACAAACACATGAGTGCCTGCCAAACCTCCAGCAAAAGGAACTCAGGAAAAACTAGGGCATATAAATATCAATAAAGAGGTCCACATGTGTTTGAAGAAAAATAAAATAAAATGAAGCTACTCCAACGCGGAAGAGAGGGAGGTTGGGATGAGACAAGCGTGTGACATGTATCAGTTTATGAAATACATTCATGTTCATTTCACAGCTACTAACTGAGCATATACTATATGATATGATATATGCATGGTACAACATATAGGAGCTGTCCAGAAACAAAGACTTGGGAATTGTAGTTGTCCAGGGCTCCCCTGTATTCCAGGCAGTTCCAGAAACTTTTATCCTTTCCTTGGTGTCTCTATGCTTAACACAGGCGACTTCTTGTCAGATAACACTCTTTCTGATCCTCTCTGCTGGAAAAATAATGAACACTCCGAAGTATGTCTTCCTCTTGTTATACCAACTCCATCTAAAGACAACCTATTTTTATAAAAATGTTCAGATGTATGAAAAGTACCTCCAGCATAGTTTTTCCTCTTTATTTCATTTTGCTGATGTCTGGCAGAATATCCTTTTCCTCTGTCTCTCTTGATGGATTTGGACATCATAGCAATTTCCGTTTTTCCTTGGAGGGTTATTGATGACATTCTATCCAATCAGCACTCCTGACACTATGAAAGATCCAGGGGAAAAATAAGTTTTTTAAACTTGTGTCCAGAATGTTTTTATGGCCAATATCACTTCCCAGATGAAATGACTTCTAGAATAAATTTCTTACTATATGTGATATGTCTGTAAATAATATTTTAGAAAAATCATCAGCCACATGCAACAGGGAGGGATCCTAGAATCATATAAGGTTGAAACAGGTTACTCTCAAATTAGCAAGACGTGCACTGGAAGCAAAAATTCCCTCTGGAGACAGACATCAAGGACTTGAAACAAATGCTGCCTGCGCTTTAACAAAACACAAAGTATCTTTGTTGTACTCTGATCAAGAAGCAAAAAGGAGGTTAAAATACAATGTAATTAACAATATACCAAGACCTACCAAGACAAACAGAAACCACTTTAAGTGTTTTTAGCGTTTCAATGCCTACAATTCACCTCTAACATCTTGGGTTTTTATATCTTCACAGAACTCTCCCAAACTCTTCTGTCCTAAAAACAGAAGCTTTGACATCGATGCCATCTACAGCGTGATCGATGATGCCAAACAGTACGTGTACATCGCAGTCACCGACTACCTGCCTATCTCCAGCACGAACACCAAAAGGTCAGGGACTTTCTGACCTGTACCATGTGGTCCTCCAGCCTCTGGGCTCTGAGATGCTGTCATGCTGTATCAGGAAGAGCACACACTCTCCCAGGGCGCTTCCTGTGCGTCTGCAATTTTCCCATCATGCCTTTCTTCCCCTAGTGGGTTCAATTTAAATGCTCAGGGTCTCACTCCACAGGAGTCTGTTAGTAGTTTATCCCACAATCACAGGAACCATCTCAGAAAGAAGGTTGGGTAATTAATAGAAAATTGTAGCCCCCTGTGACCTCAGTGTGAAGGTGAAGGAGACTTAAAACACATGCTTTCAGAGAGCACACACCCTTCCAAATGAGAAGGCTATCTTTCACAGTACATAGCTTCTCGATTCTTGTTTGATCACACAGTAACTTGGAAACAATTCAGGGACAGAAGATACAACACAGCTTCAGGGAGAACAATCACATGTAATGCGGAGCCACGCCCAGGCATTCAGGCTCTGGCTTACTGGAAGGGCAGATCTTTGGTTGCTTCTCAGTGTATTCAACAATTAAGTTTAACCAGGAAATGCTTTCCACAATACACATTTCTGACTGCAAATGAAGACCTTCGTCATCCGGAAAAAATTATACTTTCAAAATAGCCATTTAGTTAGCTTAAATGATTAAGCGTGCCAAATATTACTTGAATACTTTTTCATCTTGCCAAACCCACGTGTGCCTAATATGTAGCATCCTTATGCAAATGATTGTAAGACCGCAAAAAGCCTGCCAGAAATGTGTCGCTTTATGACAGCGGGAAAGCATTTTGAGCTGTAAGACGCACATTATTAAGACAGAGTTACTTTAAAATATTAATCTGCCTTTTGAATGTTCATGGATTTTCCCACACACTTTCCCATTGTCCTCTTCTTTATGCTCCTCTCATTTCTTGTTTATTTGGCTTTAGCCTAAATTTTAGATGTCCACTTCCCTCTGGAAACATCTAACACATGGTGCCTGGTTGTCCTGTAACCAAGGAGGTTGGAAGACCAAGTTTATGGGATTCTAGGATGATGATAGCAAGACTAAAACTTTGTTCCATGGCCTCCCATGGACAAAGCAGGTCTTCCATAGGGGTGGGAAGTTGTTGGTGGATGATGGTGCACACTTGGAACCCAGACCTTGGGAGACTGAGACAAGAGGTTCGTGAGTTCAAGATCGTCTAGGACTACATAGTTTAAAACTAGACTAGGCTACAGGGTGAAACCTTGTCTCAAAGAAACTAAAATCTTACAATTAGGGGAAAATGTAAAGGATGTTAAATAGACAGAGAAACTGAAATGTTAAAGAACCAGACTGAAATCTCATACCTTAATTATTTATCATTCCTGCTGTTATCTATATATTTCTTGTACTGTGTGTGGAGAGGCCATGATGAAACTCACTGTTTTGTGTGCTAACCTTAAAATATTAACTTAAAAAAAAGAAACATTTATTCACCTCAAATATAGAGGGACTCAACAAACCAAAGAAAGATTCCACTAAACCTAGCTTAGCAAATAAATAAGCTTATTGGGGCTACCTACACAGACGTGGATGGAAACAAAATAAAATATCAAACCCATACTCACAGCTTTCTAGACAAAAGAGAAATGCAGAGATTAGACATTCCAATTATAATTACATTCTTATATTTTGGTTGTGAGCCTAGCCTTTAACGGCTGAGCCATCTCTCCAGCCCTATAATTACATTCTTCTCAGCCATATGAATGTGTTTCATTTAGAAATCAAACTGGCCTTGGATTTACGTAACCCTAAAAGAAAGGGAGGTTCAAAGTGAATTTGGTGTGTTTATAGAACTAATTAATGTCTTCAACTTAAAATTTAGTTTCTTCAGTGCCAAATAGCTAAATGAAAGGTGACAGGTAAGTTGTGAACTCTTGAGTCAGAAATTATCTAAAGATACATTGTCTGTTGGAAAGGATGTTGGAATTTCTGCTTTTCAGGGTAACAGAGAATTTGATAGTGATACAATAAATCTTGCAAAAAAAAAATAATAATCAGAAGCCCAGACAGAGAGCCCTTGCCTGACACTTGCAAGGCTCTGAGTTTATCCCCAGTACCACAAACCAACAGTGGTGGCAAAAAGTAAGAA
Organism: Mastomys coucha; assembly: GCF_008632895.1. Taxonomy (NCBI): domain Eukaryota; kingdom Metazoa; phylum Chordata; class Mammalia; order Rodentia; family Muridae; genus Mastomys; species Mastomys coucha. The sequence goes on along the minus strand of NW_022196891.1, from coordinate 73,080,602 downwards.
ATGAGAGCAAGGCACAATGGCAGATATGCATGAAGGTGCAATGGTGAACCTGTTACATTGGATGCTAAACTAAAAAGTTACTTTTTAAAATTACATTTAAAAACAAAGAAAACAAAAACAAAAATGAACAAACAAAAAAAACGGAAAGGCCAATTTCAGTTGTTCCTGCAAGAACAGACAAGCACTCTTTCTCTCAGTGAGTCACTGACTAGGTCTCTGCTTAGAGCTGTCCCTGACGGTCTCTCCACTCACGTGACATGCATCCTTCAGAAGGAGATAGGTAACTGTGTGGAGGACTAGTAAAAATGTGACCTGATTTGCCTTTAAGCTTCAGTAACCCTCTCCCCCTGCAGTTTAACCAGAGTCCTAAAACATCAGATGGAAAGTTCCAGAAAAAAGCAATTTGTGAAGGAAAATGAGTATGATCAAAATATATTGTATGAAATTCTCAAAGAAGTAATAAAGCATTACTTAAAAAAGAATTTATGAGTTTTAAACAGATTTTATCATAGTATTTTATATTGCTAAAATTGAATTAGTTGTTATTGCCAGTTCCTTATTTGCTGAGTCTGCACATTGAAGGACAGAAGTTTTCCAAGCCTCCACTTGGATTGAAGTGGGGGTGAAGGGGTCCCACTGAATACGGGGAAACTACTATGCTAACTGCTTTCGTTTTCTTTTCTTTTTCTTTTTTTTTTTTTTTTTTTTTTTTTTTTTTTTTTGGTTTTGGTTTTTTCTTTTTCAAGACAGAGTTTCTCTGTAAAGCTCTGGCTGTCCTGGAACTCACTCTGTAGACCAGGCTGGCCTTGAACTCAGAAATCCTCCTGTCTCTGCCTTGCTAACTGCTTTCATTCATATGAATTTAACAAGTATTTGTTGACTTGTCTGCATTTATGATTAAAGCATGAGGGTGGTGGTGGCACACACCTTTAATCCCAGCACTTGGGAGGCAGAGGCAGGTGGATTTCTGAGTTCGAGGCCAGCCTGGTTTACAGAGTGAGTTCCAAGACAACCAGGGCTACACAGAGAAACCCTGTCTTGAAAAAAACAAACAAACAAAAAAAGCATGAACACACGTGGTCCCTGAAACACCATCCGAAGGGGGCAGAGGGGCACAGGGAAGATTATTAGAACACAGATGTGTGCATGGGACTGAAGGTGTATTCAGAGAACAGGACCACGAAAGGCACCCACAATGCCATGCCAAACTTAGAGGGGACTTTTCCGGGTGAAAGGGACAATATGAGCAAACACCAGGATGGAGAAAAAGGCCTGCCAGGTTCAGTGCTGGGTTGCACGGCCTAAAGTATGGGCCTGGAAAACCACAGTGGAGAGGAAGCAGGGATGGGGAGCAAGCATGGGAGTAGAGGGCCTGCTTGCTAGAGAGTCTCCTGATTTGGGGGAGGCTCTGGTGTTCTAATGAAATGAGTGACAGGACCACACTTGCTTTTAGACAGTCACGTTAGTGGTCACAGGGATAAGAGCTGAGGCACAGGAACCAAAGTAAAATACAAGGCTGAAGTGCCTCTTACCAGTGACCCCTGGAAACTGATAGAGAGAATTCTAGCACCACCCAGGATTTAGGTCATACAAGGATCAAGAGTAAGGTAGAGAGACAAGTGCCCTATAGGTGGGCCTAACTGGAACTGGGTTGTCCAGGCAGGAGAGACAAGGAGGAGCTGAAGGAGCTGGGTCCTGGAGATCATAAATCTGTCACCCACCAGGACGAATGGCCAAGCTGCATGTGCTAAGAGAGGGAGCTTCCAGGGCAGGAGGGTCAGATAGAAACAGCAGCCTCCTGGAGGTGCTGTGGTTAGAACACTGACAGACCACCGTGCCCGATAACCTGGCCTGAGTCCAGACAGCGACTATGCCTGGGATCAGGGCAGTATTTGTAGGAGAAAATAGAATCCCTATACAAAGAGGCAAGAGAAGACAGCATGATTTGAGGCTCCATTAAGCCAGGACAACGTCCTGATTTGTCTTAACATGACACTGCTGAGGTGACTTGATGGGAAATAGAGCAGAAGGTTATACCCACACCTTAAGCCAAGGGATCAAGTGATAGTAAAAACACACGGCAAGAGTCGAGAAGCCAGGCCTTCTGGAGGAGTCCTCGTGGGAAAGGGCTTAGGTGACAGAGGAAACTGATGGAGGATGCCAGCGTCCAGCCCAGAGGAGAGAGCGAGAGAGGGAAACTGTGGGAGGCTGGGTTGGGATGATAATGCTAAGGACAATCTGCAGCATGGGACAGCTCAGATAACCAAACAGAAGTCCATTGGAGACTTGGTGGGCGGGGGGGAGGTATTGTCAAAGAGTCCCCATGACATGGGGATGGCATGACATCCAGGAGGAGACATGCAAGGCTCCTAGCTAGAATTCCACTCAGAAGTAAATGCTTACAGCACAACGAGGCCTGAATAGGGTTGAAAGTATAGTGAAGAAAACCCAGAGTGGTGAGTCCATCAGAATCCTAGATCCGAATAGCTTCATCCTGAGACCTTCTATAAGACAGTAGGAGGTCCCAGAAAAGCTTCATCTCTTGGTGCCTAACTCCAAATGCCTGTATCACACCTATCTATCCTGCAAGATGGTTGACATGTTGCCGGATAAAGTAATGCGCAGAGCAAAAATGCAACTAACCATTCCGTTGTCTCGTAAAATGTCTTTCACAGAGAGTTCTCTTCGTTTGTCTTTCTGCAGGACTTACTGGCCAGACTTAGATGGGAAGATACGAGAAGCCTTGGTTTTACGAAGCGTCAAAGTCCGGCTGCTCATAAGTTTCTGGAAGGAGACCGATCCCCTCACGTTTAACTTTATCTCATCTCTTAAAGCTATTTGCACTGAAATAGCCAACTGCAGTTTGAAAGTTGTAAGTGTTATATTGACTGTGTTATTCAGTAAAAAGGGCTTATTCTCTTTGCATGTCGATGAAAGTAGTTGGTGTGTGTTTGTGTGTGTGTGTGTGTGTGTGTGTGCGCGCGCGTGCACACACACCCACCCCCACATGCACACACACAGGGGGGAAGTGCATGTAGAGGCCAGAGGTCCACATCAGGTCTCTTCCTCAGTACCTCTCCACTTTATTGTTTTGAGACAGCGTCTCTCACTGAACCCGAGGCTCACTGATTTGGCTGGAGTAGCTAGTCACCAAGCTCCAGGGGCCACCTGTCTCCATCTACCCCCAGGGACTAATGTTATCAACAGCTGCCTGCCAAACTTCATGTGGATGCTAGGCATCCATACTCAGATGTTCCGGCCTGCACAGTAAGCGGTTTACCCTCCTAGCCATCTCCTCAGCCCCCTCAGCCCCTCCCAGGACACACTTTGTCTGAACTGCTTCTTTCACCTCTTCATTCAGGAAGAGACCTGATGTTGATCTCTAGCCTCGACCCACCTTATTTGTAACACTGACAAAGAGCTGACTCATCCATCGATACACACGGACCCTGCCCATTAATGTGCCAGACCAGATTCCTGGGCTTGCTATAGACTCTCTTGTGTCACGTGCTAATCCATCTTCCGGACGCCTAGAGGAAAGCAAGGCTCAGAAATGCTGGTTCCTTGTTTCTGTGACTTTTGTCATTACTGTGACAGAAGACCTGACAAGAAGCAATTTAAAGGGGAAATGACTGATCCGAGTCCACAGTTCCATGGTGGCTAGGACTCGTGCCATAGTCTGGCATGAACTGATAATTTGACTTGTTACATCCTGCCTTGTAAGGAAGTACAGATTTGGGACAGGATGTAACCCGTAAACCTACCTCTTCAGAGAGGCCCTCCTCCTAAAGATTCCCCATCCTCCCAAAATAACCCGACCCACTAAAGACTAAGTGTTCAAACACGTGAGCCCACGGGAGACCTTCCACATTCAAACCATAGAACACATGAAATGTGAGAACTTACCTCAGGCCCCTCTTTAAGCTTCCTTGCCTCCTCCCCTCAGGACCTTTGTATGTGTTCTCCTCTCCTACGACACCCTCCTCCACCTTCCTCTGACTGGTGACTATTAATCATTTAGGCCTTAGTTTTCAAACCAAGACCCCTATGTACTCAACAGCTGTGTGCATCATCCTGACTCAGCTTCCAGCAAGCCTCTGACCCTCCGTATCCTAGAGACGGAAGGGAGTAGAGGAAGACTTGAGGGCTGGGCCTAGAGGTGGTTGACATCTCTTCAGCTTTTGCTCCACGAGAGGCATCGCTCACAGGGTAATACCAAAGGACAAGGGAGGCTTATGAGTATGTTCAGAACAGTAGCTGTGCCCTACCTGGCCAAAGGACTAGGCTTGAGGGTTATCCTGGTAAGACAGTCTTAGCACCAACTACCTGTTTCCCTTTATTCCCACGGAGAACCCTAGAATTTCTATACCTGCCTCTGTACAACTCTATACTTAACTGTTTCATTTTTAAAAGGGAAGCAGACAGCTCCACGCCAGTGAGCTCATAAATCATTGTGGGCGTTGGAACTATGCAAACAGGTCTGTGATTACCACCAACTATTTGTCTTGTAGGTCAGATTTAAAAGCGTGTATGACGTGGCCACAGTATGGATGCTAACTGGGATGGGAATTCAAAGATTGGGGATGGAAGCAGAGGCTAATAACAGGGAGACAGGCAAGGCCTGAAAGACCAGCGCAGATGTGTTTGATACCTCTTCATAGAGAAGAGAATGCTGGGGTGGATGCAGCATGGGGACAGCATCATCCAGAATGCTAAAGTGGCATTCAGGACTCAAGGGAAGTCAGATGATGCAGAAACCAGTTGTCTAGTCTCTGTCTGTTCCTAATTACCTGGCATGAGGCTAGTAGTGTTCAAAATACGTGCTAAAGTGGTAGATTCACAAATGAAGGCAGTAAAAGAAAGGGGATGGGCAAGGCAGTGGTAGGAGAGGCACTTTCATCAGTGAGGAGAGAAAAGAGAGCCTAGAGGACTGCCCAAGCCTTTTCTCCCCAGTGAGTCTCATTGTAGCTGTCTGCAGAAGCATGGGTGGCAACTCCTTTACAGGAGCATAGGCCCCCTTATGAGTAGCTATTCCCCTAAAGGAAATGTCTCTCCCTTCCCCCAGTAGCCATGAACTGCTTATAAATCATCAGGGAAGGGTGGAACCACACAATCCCATACCCCTACACCCCTACTTCCAAAAACAGAGTGTTGACAGACCCAGTTTTATGGAAATTTTGTGCACATTATCACAACTTTTTTTTTTTTTTAATTTCAAGGATGTAACAGCCATGTCGTTGCCAAAAAAAGTAAAGGTTTTCTACCTCTCCCTACTCTTTTTCCCAGCTCTTACATACTTTCTAATGTTCCCTGTGCCTTAAAGTATAGATGTCCCATCTACTGGGCGTTTAATAGTCATTTCTCCTTACTTTGACCAATTATGAGCCTCTGTATTAACTACTGACCACTGCAGAAAAAGGCTTAGCAGACCAAAGCTGATTGCAACACTAATCTGTGTGCATAAACATAGCTATTTAGAAGGCAATTTGACAGGCACATCATGTTCACTAAGCAAAACAAAGGCAATGGCTTTCCTAATAGGGCAGATGGCCTCCTAAGACGTGAGCCTTTGCCTGGGTTTACAGTATCAGACATGGATCCATCCCGTGGATCGAGCATTTCCCAGAGTTTTCTTAATTGTCTTCTATGATCTGGTATCCCCAGAGTGCATCATGTATCCTGGAGGTCAGTGAAGGAAATCAGAAGATCTGCTGCCAAGTATATGAGGTTTCCAGAAGCTTGTGCACACAGCCTGGCACATTCACTCCCGTGTTCACCCAAAGTCAGGAGTCTGACCCACTCTGCTGCTTCCTGATCCACACCATGCTTGAATCGAAGGCCCTTGCCTCTGAAATCCTACAAGAAAAATCCATGGGAGTAGTCCCTGCAGAATTCCATCGGCTTCACCATTTAGACACAGATGGTCATGAATCTTGAATAAGCCATACATTAATAGCTCACTGCTGGCCATTTTATAAAACAGAGGCCATGTATTTTTAAATGTCAAGACAAGCCTGGGTGGGAGGACAACTTATGGCCCCATCATCTAGGTCACAGATGGCTAGTGAGCACTTACAAGGAAAGTGGGGTGTAGCAATTTTGGAGATGGTGTGTCTTCAAGAGGCACAGAGCCCTGGCGAGGCCGATAGATGACCTGGGATCCAGCAGAATGCTCTGTCCCTGGAAAGTAGATGCTTGCCTCACCTACCCAGATGTGGCTCGGTATCGTTGAGGAGAACAGAATGAGAGACGGCTGCTTGGAAGATTGTCACAGTTCAGGGGTACAGAGATGGCTCACCAAATAAAAACATGCACTGCTCTTGCAAAGAACAAGAGTTCAATTCCCAACATCCATACAAGGTGATTCTGGTAACTTACAACCATCTATACCTCCAACTTGGAGGAATTAGATGCCTCTGGCCTCTGTGGACACTTGTATTTATATGCACATATCTACACTTCAATATGCATACATATAATTTTTAAAAATTTAATCCAAAAGAATATTTATCATGGCTGACTTGAGTTAGTTTATTTAATAAATTACCCAATTCTTTTTGGTCATTTTGTTTTTCTTCCAATGCATTAAGGCCTCTAATAATGTCAGAGACTCTCATCTGGTTTCTGCTGCATCATCAGTCTCCCAGATAAAGCTCAGAACAGAGATTGAGGGATCACCAGGCTACCCTTCCCCCAGTGTGAAGCATAAGGCTAGACCAACTCTCATTACCTCTCTGAACCAAATTGGGACAAGCAGACCTATGAAATTACACAAAATCATTCATGGAGACTCATCTTCCAGAGGATGCCCTCCACCTCTTCTCTCCTCCCAGTCTACAGAGGGTAGGGCTGAAAGACATTCTAGAATCCAAGTTCTCTACTGCAGTGGAGACCTTAGATCCTCGTCTCCAATGTGTGTCTCCTCTAAACTCAACCCTCACCGTCCCATGGGCTCATTCACAATGGACACTTAATCCAACACTGACCAGATTTCTAAGGCCTTTCCTCTCTACAGCTCATTTCCCATATTCCTCCAGGTCCTCCATTTTGGGCCTTGGGTGAATTAGACTGCTCATCATCCTCCTCCATCCTCATCCTCATCCTCATCCTCATCATCATCATTCTCATCCTCATCATCTGGAGTCACACAGACATTAGAATTACATAGTTTGAATTTGTGATATTGTTTTGTTGTTGCTGTTGTCCATTCAAAAAAGCCCTGTAGGCTTAGGTGTTCCAACGGAAACTATTTGTTCTTGTGGCAAAATCTCTTTTGACCTTTGCAGATTCTCAGATGAATCAGCTAGTCATTGACATAATGTATGTACTGGGTAAGAATATTCATTCAGTTCGTTGCCATGCATGACACACAGCGCCTGGGGGCTGCTGCCAGTGCCAGTGTGCCCTGCTGAATAAGACCGTGAGAATTAAACAGCCTTCAATCCCTCACCCTACTCAGAAAATGAATTTTGTGTTCATTTGTTAGCTTTGCAGAGTTAATTATAGAGCTAGTTGAGCATGCTAATTTTCTTTGTTGTTGCCTGTATGGATGGAGAGTAAAAATATCTTCCTCTATACAACATAACAAGAGTGTCATTTTAATACCCCAATATGAGATCTATTGTTGATATTTGGATAATAGACTCCTTTGTGCTTGCGAACAAGACCCAAAACATTCTCAATTGACCTGCTTTGCTTTCTTACTTTTCTTTTGTCTTACAGAAATTTTTTGATCTGGAAAGAGAGAACGCATGTGCAACAAAAGAACAAAAGAACCATACCTTTCCAAAATTAAACCGCAACAAGTACATGGTGACAGACGGAGCTGCTTACATCGGTAGGTCTGGAGGTTGAGAAGCCCCTCCGGGGTCACAGTAGGACAGCAGGGGGAGGTGACACCTTGGAAGCTAGAGCTATTGAGGTGGTCATGCAGGTAAGAAGCAGGAGGCTGGAGCCAAGAGCTCTTCAGCCCCACAGACTCACTCCATGGCTGGAGATCACAGAAGACAGTTTTCCATCTACATTCTGCAGATGTTCTCTGGTCCACTTGGCTCATTCTATAAGTGAGGAGGCAGAGGGCTAGAGGTGAGTTCCAGCATGGGACAAACCCAGTGCTCATTCGCTTGTCTACTGTGTCATGGGACACCCTATCTTGGGGTTCTGGGGAATCATCTTACTGTCTGGGTGGCAAAGACATCCACACCATCTTCTCATGACATCTCTGCCATTGTCTAAATATCTAATGTGGAACCATTCCCGGGAGCTCCCTGAATTTAATAAGTTCGCTGATTTGTATGATGAAGCTGGTATCAGTTTTGACTTCATGAGGGGGATATTTAAATGAGAGATAATATACACAAAGCACCTGGCCTGCGGATGATGCCCAATTAATGTTAGCTATTATTATTAAGGCAATAAAGTTCCAGGTGCATACACCATTGCATTGGTGGGGTTATTCTAAGTCTTCACCGTGTGTGGGAGGCCAGGGTAATTCCTTCACTGGAGTTATCGCAGATAGAGCTGACATTGTCTATAAAAAGAAGACATTCAAACCCGAAGAATCGGGGTGATTATCACATCACACAGGTGAAGCAGCAGCCTCCACAGAAAGGAAAAACACGTTTGTGGGATGCAGAAATGAATATGGAATATATATCAATTATTTCTCTAACTTCAATGGGTGAATAAAAAAACAAAACCTTTAGTTCAGGAAGCACTTTTGCCTTAGTCCTAACACTGCTGCCAACGGTGAGAAGACTCTAATCCAGGTTTAGAAGTGAGGATTTGGGGTGTGAAGGAGGAGGGAACTTGGCCACACAGGTGTCCAGTTCAGGCTAGGCGGTCACTGCAATCTCAGACCCAGGACATCAGAACATCAGTCTCTCTTTTTCCTAATTATGTCATTGCCGTTGCCTTCTTAAAAATAGAGCGTTTAGGTTTTTTGTTTGTTTTTGGTTTTGTTTTTGTTTTTTAGTACATGGGGCTGCAGAGAAGGCTGAGCGGCCAGGAGCATTTATTTACTGCTTGCTCTTCTAGAGTTCAGGTCTCAGCCCTTTCTGTTGGGAGCTTCGCAACTTCCTTAATCTCCATCTCCAGTGGATATGACACCCTCTTCTGGCCCGCATGGGTACTACACTCACACACTCACACACACACAAACACACACACACACACACACACACACACACACACACACACATGCCCGTACACAGATGCATACAGATGTATACAATTAAAGATCAAATCATTTTTTTTTCCTTTAAAGAAAATATTTGCCAGGCATGTGGTGCACACTTTTAAACTCAGCACTGAGGTGGTGGAGGCAAGTAGATCTCTGTGAGTTCAAAGCAAGTCTGGTTTACATAGTAAGTTCCAGAACAGCCAGGGCTGAATATAGAAACACTCAAAAAAATTTAAATATGTAATTGTGATTGTTTTACATTATGAGCACATTCAAAGGTGATTTGAAATGGGATTGTTTGAATTTCCTCATTTTTTTTCTCAGTTTATGAAAAATAGAATGAAACTAGCTTTTGTTGGTTTGCTTGGTTTAGTTTTGGTTTGGGTTTTTTTGAGACGGTTTCTCTGAGTAACATGACCTGGCTGTTCTGGATTTGCTTTGTAGACTGGGCTCGCCTCCCTTAAACTCATAGAGATATACTTTTCTTTATTTTCCAGGTGCTGGGATTAGAGGCATGAAACACCATTCCTGGACTTTTGTTTTGGTTTGTTTTTTTGAGGCAGGGTTTCTTTGTGTTATCCTCACTGTCCTCAACTTGCTCTGTGGATCAGGCTGGCCTTGAACTCACAGAGATGCACCTGTCTTTACTTCCCAAGGCAGGCACCACCACACCAGAGCTAGCGCTTCTTTTTTATGCTTTTTTTTTTTTCTTTTTTAAGCAAGCAGCAAGGAACAGAGAGATGGCTCAGCAGTTGTGAACACTTGATGCACTGGCAGAGAAGATCTGGGCTAAATTCCTAGAACCGATGAAGGAGATTACAACATCCATTAAATCCAGTTCTAGCGTATCCATTGTCCTTTTCTGACCTTTGAGGACACCAGGCACATAAATGGCACACATATATACATGCAGGAAAAACATTCAAAAATATTAAATAAATAAATAATAACCATAAAAATTTGAAAAGCAAGGGAGGAAAAAAAACCCACCAAAATTGCTTACTAAAAAAAAAAATTAAAAACATCTACCTAAATTATCTAAAACTTTGGGATGAATCCAGGTGTACTCAGTGGCTTAAGTCCCCAAATCAAGATATTTTACTACAGCATTCATTAAAAGTAAGGTGTCATGGGTACATTCGGTGACTCTTTAACCAAAGAAGAAAACAGAACTCAACCACGATCACGTGGGCTGGCAGTAGATTGTAAACTAATGTTTATTGGTCTTGAAATGGCTCACCTGAAATCCAAACATTTCTTGGACAAATTAAATAAGTGTTTTGGGATCAGAAAAATCTATATTTGAATTACAGCATGGACACAAACTGGGAAACAGTCGCAATCCAGGTATCTCTTGTAAGCCTCAGTCTCCCTGTCTGTGAATGGGGGATCATAGAACCCACCCTTGCTAGTGGAGTGGTGATTAAATGAGATAATATATGAATGGCTCCAAACATTGACACTGCAGTCTTTGTAAACTTGAGATTCTTGCTCTCTTCCTCCTGGGCTAAGACACTATCAGGTAACTTCATTTTACAGATAATAGTTTTCACCAAGCACTGATTCCCTAGAGAGAATCAGAGCTCTAAAACAAAAACATTGAAAGCACATCAAAAGGGAAATTAACTGATGCCTTAAATAATTCTTAGCATGCTCTGAGATGTCCTAAGTCATTTCTTAGATACGCATTGAAAAGAAAAATCCCAGGGCATCAGAGTATAGCGCCATTAAGTTTGTGTGAGACAGCCAGAAGAAGGCTCTTCGCACAGCGCAATCTTTCTCATTTTAAATTCTCCACAGTGGATCTGAGTTAAGCTTGGAAATTTTGTTAGGAGGGCATCGGAGCAACTAGACAGCTAAGACACACACACACACACACACATACACACACACACACATACACGATGAGAGAGAGATGGGGGGAACACATTACGTGCTAGACATTGAAACCTTAGTGTGCATTCTGGGGAACTAAAATAGTCTAAAAGGATGAAAGGTAAAAAAAAAAAAATTGTAGCCCAGCTTCAAAAAAAAAAAAAAAAAAAAATTATGGAAGCATATGTCACCTTGAAGGTCCGCCAAAATTTCTGTGTCAGCATGAAGCTTCCCAGAGCTGTCATGAAAGAAGCCAACTAAGGCATTTGAAATCCACAAGCATCCTGCTCTTGGCTCATTCTCTGTATGGCAGGGAAAAGGCTAGATTTACAGGCTAAGGCCCCCAACTCCTCACCCCCCCCCATCCTCTTTTCTCCTCCCTGCTCACCCCCCCATCCTCTTTTCTCCTCCCTGCTCACCCCCCCATCCTCTTTTCTCCTGCCAGGGATGCCCCTTATGCCCCTTTACTATTTACCTATGTGTGCTTCCTCCAGAAAAGTTCATCTGCCAGTGCATAGAGCAGAAATCTCAGTGTGGCTGCAGTGCCCCAGAGCCTGAGCTGAAGTCATTGTCCAGGGTGAAGTGAGCAGGGGATGCCTTTAGGGTCAAAGGTGAAGTGCAGTTAAATCTAGAGTTAAATTTGGCTTTGGACTGCAGCTCCAATAGTTCTCTGTGAAGCACTGTTGGTTAGCCATAGAACAGGGGACAGCTGTAGGGATCTCGGTGAACATCTCCTTTCTCATGGCAAATCCCTCCCATCATACAAAATTACTGTACATAAACACCAATACTGCGCTTTGCCCAAAGTAGACAGTTAGTAACTCGAGAGTTGCTCTCCCCTCAGATTCCCTTGCAGCTTGACTACATCCCCTAATATTCCAGACTTCCTACCTGTTCTCTGCCCACAGGGATTTACTGTCCTTGGAATCTGAATCTCTCTTGTCCTAGTTGAGCTTGAGGGCATCTCTCATTACTCAACGCACATCTTCTCCTTAACCCATTAAGCCAGGGATAGAAATCCTTCTCTCCGTGCTTGTGGCACTGGGTGTGAAATCCTGGTGTGCTCTTTCTTACCCTCTTGTGTTCTAGTGATTCTTTCTGGAACTCCTTGAAGGCAGGAGCCTTCATTTTCAGTTTTACATTTACATTCTTAACATCGGACCTGGTAGACATTAGGCACTCAGTAAATAACAAAGGACAAGGAAGATCCAATAAATAATTAGCACTGTCCTCTTCTAAGGACAGACCTTGGTTTTGACACCAATGAGAAATACATGGGAGGTGAGCTCTTTCCTGTACCTTTGTTTTAGCTGGTGTTCTATGGCTATGAAGAGACACCATGACCAAGGCAACTCTTACAATGGAAAGCATTTAAATTGGGAGCCTGCTTACAGTGTCACAGGCTTACTCTATTATCATCATCATGGCAGAAAGTATGGTAGTATGCAGGCAGGCATGGTGCTGGAGAAGTAGCTGAGAACTTTACAACCTGACCCTATGGCAGCAGGCAAGCAGACAGAGAAAGACACTGGAGCCTGGTGTGGGCTTTTGAAACCTCAAAGCCCACCTCTAGTGTCTTCATTAGGGTTTCCATTCCTGTGAAGAGACACCAGGACCAAGGCAACTCTTATAAAAGAAAAACGTCTAATTGGGACTGGATTAGAGGTGCAGAGGTTCAGTCCATTATCTAGGCAGGGAGTATGGTGCTGGAGGAGCTGAGAGTTCTGCATCTTGTTCTGAAAGCAGACAGGAGAAGATTGGTTTCCAGGTAGCTAGGAAGACGGTCTCAAAGTCCACCTCCACAGTGACACACTTCCTCCAACAAGGCCACACCTCCTAATAAGTGTCACTCCCTGGGCCATGCATATTCAGACCACCACATCTAGTGATATCCCTCCTCCAACAAGACCACAGCTGCTAAACCTTCCCTGACAGCTACCCAACTGGGGACTAAGCGTGCAACTATATGAGCCAATGAGGGTCATTTTTATTCAAACCCCCGAGCCTTAGAGATGGATTCAGCACTAATAGCATCACCATTATCAGCCTCTTCTGAGATAATCCCAACCTCAAAATTCATAGGTGGAAGTCCTGATCCTTAGCATGAGAGAATGTGGTTGAAGAAAATCACTCTCAAGTGAGGTCATTAAGGTGGGCATTAATCTAATGTGGCCGATGTCCTTTAAAAACAAAACACAGGGGCTGGAGAGATGGCTCAGCAGTTAAGAGCCCTGGCTGCTCTTCCAGAGGTCCTGAGTTCAATTCCCAGCAACCACTTGGTGGCTCACAACTATCTGTAATGGAATCCGATGCCGACTTCTGGTGCATCTGAAGACAGCTATGGTGTACTCGTATATGTAAATAAATAAATCTTTAAAAAAATAAAATAAAATAAAATAAAAACAAAACACAGAGGAACTATGTGTACATGGTGGCTCATGCCTGTAATCCCCACACTCAGAAGGTGGAGGGGGAAGGGTCTCTATAGGCTGAGCTATATAGTAGCATCCAACTTCAAAAGAAAACAAGGAAGAAGGCTAAATAAGGGCATGTGTAGAGGAAAGATGGCATGGAGAGACAGAGAGAAGGGGACCACCCAGGAGGAGAGGGAGTTTGAAGGCCTCCTTTCCACCCTAGTTTGCTTCCCCATTCTGGTGATGAACACCATGAGCAAACTCAGTTTGAGAAGGAAAGGGCTTATTTCAGCTTGCAGATTATGGTCCATCAAGAGGAGGCAGGAGCTTGAAGCAGCCACCACAGGTACAACACTGCTTACTGTCTTGATCTCTAAGCTCAGGGCCTTATCCAGCCCAGGGCCACTTACCCAAGGATAGTGATGCCCACAAGGGGCTGGACCTTCTGACATCAATTTGCAGCAGTCAAGGGAATGCCTCGTGTCTATAGACACCAAGAGAAGCTAATCTGATGGTGGTTGTTCTTCCTAGGGGGGTGAATTGGCAACAAAAAGTAGCCATCGCATTTCCTGTAGTTCTCAGAAGGAACCAACCTTGATTTGTGTCTCCAAAGTCACGAGAATACATTTCTTCTATATAAACCAGCTGGTTTCTGGTACTTCATGAAGACAGTTCTAAAAAACAAAACAAAACAATGAAATCAGCCATCTATTCTGGCCAAGCCACCGGCCCTGCCCTGGGGGATGCCTCCCAGTCTCCTTAGGGAATGCTGTAATTCTTTTTTTTTTTTTTTGCTTCTGCTTTGTCTCTGTGGTGAAGCATCTCTGCATAATAATGTTTATGCATATGGATTCGATGTTGTCTCTTTGAGAAGGTAGTAACTCTTCGCAGGATTTTTAAGTGTATTCCTATATATTTTAAATGTTGCTGTATTTAGTGTGTCTTGTGAACATCAATAAGAAATAACATTTACAGGAAAAGAACAGCAGATTTCTTGTTTTGAGTTTCTCGACTTGAGTGAAGCTGAAGAAAATGCCAAAATAATATGCAAATATTAATCCACCATATGTGGAGCTCCTTGCTTTTTTTTTTTTTTTTTTTTTTTTTTTTTTTTGGTCGGGAGCTGTCAACAGGATTCTGCCTCTCTTATTATCCCTGGGTGTTTATCTTGTTTGTTTGTTTATATATTTATTTTTTAACCTGTTCTGTATTTCACTATATTGGGGATTTTCCTAGTTGATCACACCTTCTCATCATAATTTCTTTATTTGTAGGAAATTTTGACTGGGTAGGGAATGATTTTACCCAGAATGCTGGCACGGGCCTTGTCATCAACCAGGCAGATGTGAGAGACAACAGGAGCATCATTAAGCAACTTAAAGACGTGTTTGAGAGGGACTGGTATTCGCCTTATGCCAAATCCATACAGCCGACCAAACAGCCGAACTGTTCAAGCCTGTCTAAACTCAAGTCTCCCTCCAACCAACCTGCCATTGCCAATGCTACCGGGAGGGAGCCCCTGAGTGAATAGCTCACTAACAGACACACAAGGCTTCAAACCAAACGCAGGAAGGACTAGAGGAAAGACAACGATTTACAACATCTTTTCTTTTATTAAGGAGAAATAAAAAGCACACTTATTATTAAAAATGTTCTCTGAATGACATGTAATATCTAGCTAACAACATCTTAGCACCGTATATTAAATTTAAGACTTTTGTATCTATGAGCTCTGACAGAGAATGTTGTTCTGGCGTAGGAGTTAGTTTTTAACGACTGCAAACACATTTTACGACTTGGTTCTTGCCTCCTGATTCTTACTGGTTTTAGAACCTTTTCTGCTGACCCACCTGAACTGGTTTTAAGAAGCATAGCATGAGGTGAGCCTTTTCCCTTAATATTGCTGAGTTCTGGAATTAGAGGAAGCGGGGAGAAGACGCAGACAGAACCAAGCATCTGCCCTGATCCATCATCTCTAAGACCTATCCAGGCAGCTGAGCATAGGCACCTCCATTTCATGCCAGCCTTCAAGACTCCTGAAAAACACTCATTTCTGTCCCCTTGTTCCTTGTCTTCTGATACCAGTTTATTTGGTTTTTTATTTGGGGGGGGGGGGGGAAGTAATCAGTCTGTCTACTGACAAACATGTTCTTGTTTTACATCGTCCCTGAATTCACCTCAGTGCTAGTTCAAAGAGTAAGAATGTCTTGGGGAATGGTATGAATTCCCCAGAATGTATATAGAATAGAAGTCAGTCTTTCAGTCCTTCACTTTCTCCTCTCAATTATATTTTTTCCCATCTTAAATTGGTTATTTTTAAAAACCACAGTCTTTCTCATATATACATATATATATATATATATATA
>NW_022196891.1:73054305-73064749 GCF_008632895.1 Mastomys coucha | reverse complement strand
ATATATATATATATATATATATATATATATATATATATATATATATATATATATATATATATCCTTTCCTCAAGCTCAGAGAAATGAAGTGCCCCTGCTAATACCCAGCAAGCCATTAAGTCTGCATTTGAAGAATAAAGCAGTTTCACATTTATGTTTGGTTAACAGTATTATAAAGGAAAGGTCTATGCGTCGGTGGATTTTAATTTATTTAGAATTATTATGCTGTTAAGAGTATGCCAGCAAATGTTTATAATAGAGCTATTTAATATACCTTCTGCTATTTAATATACCAAATGCTTTTCAGACAAATGCAATTTAAATACTGTGCTTAACATATTTTACTAAGAAACAAATATTGGATTATTGTTCTATACTGTCATTGTGTGTTGTTGTTTTATATCTATATAATATTTAATCCTGTATTAACAGAGACTGTTGCTACATGAGAGAGGTGTGACCTCTTCAGGGCCCAGAGCAAATGGCCAAGATGCCTATGCCCAGTATGGCTCCTGACTCCGTGCTCAGAGCAGAGCCCTTCCCTCTTTGGCCTCGGGTTTTCTATTGTTAATGTAGACAACAATACTGACCTACCTCGCAAGGATTGCTGTCATGGTAGGCGATATTTATAAGTTGTTTTTGAAATCAAAAGAACCCATATAAATGCTAAGCATTAACATTGCATAATCTTTTTCTTGAAATAATTTCTGTGGTACCCTGGCAGAACCAATACCAGGCACTCTCCCGAAGAATCCAGAGGGGAGACTAAAGCAGCTCCTATTTGCAAGCACAGGTGATATGAAGGGGGCCGGGGGGAAGGGTGGGGGGGGAAGAAGGTTGGCTCGAGTGACAGTCTGAACAGTAGGTATTTGAATGGAACATTCAGCCTGGTCATGGTGACATAAATAATAACACATAACTAGATGCTGCCCTGCAAACAGACCATTAGCACCAGTGTGTGCATGTGTTTTTTAGAACAAGGATGGACAATCTTGTTATTTAATCTCTAGAGACTTGGCTTTAAGGATGACAAAAAGAGTTCCTCGCTCACAGGTTCACTGACACAGAATGGCTGTTCCCATTCCTGCTGATCGCTTCTGCCAAGGACACCTGTCACCTCACTGGGTGTTTAAAACCAATCAGGAGAGCTGGGACAGTATCCTGACATGGCGGTGCATGCCTTTAAGGTGGCACACGCCTTTAATCCCAGTACTTGGGAGGCAGAGGCAGGCAGATTTCTGAGTTCGAGGCCAGCCTGGTCTACAGAGTGAGCTCCAGGACAGCCAGAGCTACACAGAGAAATTCTGTCTCGAAAATAACAACAACAACAAAAAAAAACAGCTTTCAAGGGAGCAGAGGCAGGAAGATCTTTGTGGGTTAGAGATGACATAGAGAGTTCTAAGACAACTAAGGCTACATAGAGAGAGACCCTGTTTCAAAAAAAAAAACAAACAAAAAATAACAGAGAAAGTAAAAGGGAGAGACAGAGATAAAGAGAGGGACAGAGACGGAGCATCCCATGAGAAAGCTATGATTTAAGGGTATTAAGTTTTACGGGCTGATTTAAAGACTCTTGGTGGTACTTTTCATTAATAATGGCCAGCCCAGACGACTCTAAGTATCTACCATATACTCCATCCTTGAATTGGGTGTCATCCTGGTAGTTGTCTGAAAGTAGCTTCGGGGATAATTTTCAAAGGAAGGAAGGAAGGCAATGGTTCAAGGTGGAGACAAACCAGTCTGTTCACGCTTGGACAGACAAAGGGAGCCTGGGTTGACTCAAAGAGGAGTGCAAGGGAGACTTCAAAGGCTTGTGTTCCATTGTCTCCCAGATTCCTTGTCAATAGTCTCATGAGACAAACATAGGTCTGGGGGCATGGGCCCTCTCCCTGTTGCTGCCTCGGGTATTGTGCAACAGGAAAGGAGATCGTTGTCACTTATGAAATGACCAGGATGTCACTTATTCCCAAACCTACCATCATGGCAGCCCTGGGCGGGCATCAACGGCATCTGCCACACATCAGTATCCGTGGAAGCTTGCCTGACCTGATAACCCATGTCTGTGCCATCACACCTAAGCACATCGCCCACCACCGTGCAACATTCTCCTTCTGCAGCGCCCAGAGAAATGAGCGCTGTGCAGTGTGCCCAGTGTCATCTGTCCCCTGAGAGAACATCTAATTCCAGAGACTGTTGTCTTTCGGCAGGATACTGTCCTACAAAGGGGATTTTTATCTTTTAGACTTTAAGCCTCTGCTAGATACATAACTAACTTCCATTCTTCCCCTTCCAAGTAGCTTAGGATCTATTTCTCAAGAACAGAAAAAAAAAAACAAAAACCCCTCTGAGGCTACTTGTAATTTGGGGATATACCCCGATGGAAAATATAAAGAAGGTGACTTCAATCCTACATTTCTTTCTGCATGAAAATTCTGGGGCTATTCTCTAAGGGAATGGAGACCAAACACAGTTTGAGATACATTTTGGATTTCTCCATCACTAACAGGAACTTAGTGCCTTATACTCTCAAACATTGGTTTTCAAAAATTCAACAGTGACCCACCATACAGGCCACATCTGCTCACTTTGGAGTCCAGTTTGGCCTCAGACAGACCAACTGGTTGAAAGCAGGCATGTGGAACCCACAGTTTTCTATGCATCCCACTGTTTTCTCAAGACACATAACACATATACATCATCCTCACCCGTCATTGGCACATACTTTCCTATGCTTGCCCTGATGGCTTCTGCTACACCGTCACTGGCTACTCATCTATGAAGTCACAGAGCTAGCAGGCTACAGGAAAGGAAGGGGAACATGGAACTGTAGCTACACTCTGCAGATATTATACTTTGTGAGCCTGAAGATGACGGAACTGAGACACACTGGAAATGCGTCCCCTCCCACTCCTAACCTCTACCCCTGCGCTGTCTTTTTTTGGGGGGCTGGGGGGAGGTCCCGTGCTGTCTTTAAGGAGCATGTAAGAAATGCTGTCAAGGTCCCATGGAACGTAACATGAGAATTGATGTCTTTGAGTCTCGCAGGCTCAGCAAGGGAAATGAAAGATGTGCCGGAGTTTCTGCTTCTCCAGCAGCAGCAGCAGCTTCAACAGTGCTGCTCTGGCCACTGTTTCCCTGGAATCTGCTCTGCTTTATCTGAGACTCTGACGCCATTCTTAGTCGAATTGGTTGGACCACATTCCGTTGATTGATCTTACTCTTTGAGAAAGGTGTTTTATTAACGCACAGTTGTCAGAAGTATCTCACTGAACCTGGGATGGGAAGAGGCCCGTATCCCACTGACCTGTAGCTCATCTCAAGGGATTGGTATTCATTCACCCTGAGATTTCTATTTGTTTGTAGAAACTTACAGAACTAAGTTTAAAAACAAACAAACAAACAAACAAAAAGATAGTGAGAATTTCTTGGTAGAATCAGATCTAGAGTCCATCTGTCTCAGGAATTCTATCCTTTTAAAATCTATATTTCTCGGGCAAGATGGCTCAGTGGGTAAGAGCACTGACTGCTCTTCCGAAGGTTCTGAGTTCAAATCCCAGCAACCACATGGTGGCTCACAACCATCCATAATGACATCTGATGCCCTCTTCTGGCACATCTGAAGACAGCTACAATGTACTTATGTATAATAATAAATAAATCTTTGGGCTGGAGCGAGCAGGGTTGACCAGAGCGAGTGGGGATGACCGGAGCAAGCAGAGGTCCTAAATTCAATTCCCAGCAATCACATGAAGGCTCACAACCATTTGTACAGCTACAGTGTACTCATGTACATAAAATAAATAAATGTCTTTAAAATTTTTTTAGAAAAGAAACCTATATTTCTCCCCTAAATGGGTGACTTTTGTAAGGGTTTCTCTCTCAAAATTTTAATTCCATTATTTTTAAATTCTATTATTTTAAAATTATTTTAATTCCATTAAATTAAAATTTAAATGATATTATAATTAAATAAATTCCGATATTTTAAATTATTTAAAAGTTCCACAAATTTTAAATTTAAATACTCTTAATTTTAAATACTACTTTACATTTTCATGTGAAAATATGCCTTCCCGCTGCATAGAGCAGTCAGCTCCTGTAATGAAAACACTTCGTTGTTATTATTCAAACTCCATTCTATCAACAGGCCCCATGGATTATGGGTGGATTTTTCTCCCTTGCCTTTGTATTCCCAATGAACTGCTATACCCTATTATAAGCATTTTGACTGAGACATAGATTGGATAAGTTATTCTGTTTCCCATGGTTTCCAGCTTGCTATGGAGTCACACCCATCCTTGTCCCCTTATAGCATGTTAACCAGAGAGCTGCCTGTCATGTCTGACCTTAATGAAATAAAGAAGGCTACCCCCAACTCTTAGCCTACTTTTTCCATTTGAGAGAATCCCCACCTTTGGATGAACTAGAAGGCACTGCTTTTTATGGCAACTACATGGGTATTCTAAGAAGTTTCTTGAAACTGAAATTGAGTCTTCTTACTTTTGACCTACAGGCAGTCTTATATTTGGGATTGTGAAAGTCCACAGGTCACTTGGCTTCTGTTGGAAATCTAACAGAGGGAAATGTGATACTTAGCTGTGTGAGGAGTTGCAGAACTGAGGGTAAGGAGTCAGGAATTCTATGTCATCTTTATCCACATAGCAGCTGCAAGACCAGCCTGGACTACACGAGACCCTGTCTGGCAAAATGGCTGTTGGTGAAGACACGCCCCACCAAACCTGACAACCTGGGTTCAACCCCCAGGACCTGTGGGATGGAAAGAAAAAGTGACTCAGGACACTATTCTCTGACTCCCACAAATGTGCCTTGGCTCACATGCTTGTGTATGGTAAACACACACACACACACACACACACACACACACACACACATATACTAAATGAATAAATAATAAACATTTAAAATAAATAAACACAGAAAAGGTAAGAAATGTAAGATTTAAGAAGTTTTCCTGCATTTTCTTTTGTTATGTGCAACTACTGACTTAATTCTGCTCCAAGAGACATTGTGTTTCTAATACACCCTTATATAAATGGGACAAATTTATATCTCGGCATATCAATTTTCAGATAGTTAACTAAGTTGGTTAATAAAAGGCTGAAGGGAGCTTTATTAGTGATCAATTCTTTTATGTAACCAAACATTAAGGCTTTCTTTCTCAAGCATAAGTATTATAAATCTTTGTCATACTATGAAGCTAGCCATTTCTTTTTCCCTCAGCTCAAACTTAGAAGGGGGGTTACTACTGTAAGCAGTGAATAAGGGAGATACAGTTGACCCTGCAGAGCTTGGGCCACTGTGGAACTGTTTTACCCAACAAGCGTCTTTGTAATAGCATTCCTATCTGATGATTTTTTTAAAAAAGTTTGTCGCCAGGATGTATACACTTTAAGAAAATAAGCAATCACTGTTTTATGAGGAGATGTCGTATAGACCACGTCCTGGAGTATAGCTAGTCCAGCTGTCTATAGTATTTATTCATCCATTGCCCTATCCCAGATCTATGCCTAAAATCTGTAGAAAATAGACCTGGGTCTTCTCTGTAAACTCCCTTTGGTTTCAGGCTCTGTTTGCAATGCTGAGGAAGCCACGGCCTTGAGGATGCCAGCAGGGGTGCTAGCAGGGGTGCCAGCAGGGGTGCCAGCAGGGGTGCTAGCAGGGGTTCTGCCACAGAACTACACCCCAGCCCCACTGAACCCCATTTGGAGTCTGAGAAGTTTAGAACTTATTCTGAAAGTTGTCCAAGCCAACAAACTGCCATTGTATGAACACCCTTTCCAATTTGCCCTGCAGAGGCCAAGGAAGCGATCCCATTCAAACAAGCCAAAGCATGTTATAGGAAGCCTTGCTCAGGACCCACATGGCAGGAATTGTTGATTTACTATAGCAGTGTGGACTTATGGCAGGACTTACCTCTGAAGGAAGGTGTTCACACGTACATAAGGTGAGCACCCTTGTAGGGAGAAGTCTGAGGCACACCTTCTTCAGAGCTGTCACTTGAGGTTTTAGCCGAGACTTAGTAAAGCGGACTTTCCAAATCCTCAAGTCAGTAATTTTATTTGATCACCTGTGTCTGGGTCCTATAGCTTCATCAAGATAATACAGTTTTGTAGGAATATATATAATTAAGTCACAACAAGGTAAAGATTACTTATAATTTATTCTTATTTCCCTTGATAGGAACATAGTAAAGGGGGTGTTGTTTTGCAAAATGGATAACTGGCTCTCACAACTACTCCTCTGAGCCACAGATCTACTGAAAACTCAATTCAACTGTCAACTCTACCTTCCTCGACCCCCCTACTGACATAAGTAGAAAAACCTTAGGTACAGTGGAAATATTGAACAGACAGACAGGGTTGGTTTCTAATCCAGAATGTTCTTGTGTGGGTTCATCTTGGGAGCAATGACCTCAATTTCCAGGATTAAACAAACATATTGAAATTGGATCTGACCTTCCAACTTAAATGATAACTCAGGACGTCTAATTTAATGACATTCGTGTGAATAATGGCTTCACCTACACCTCAATCTTCTTTCACTTTTATTTCTTTATCAAGTGCTTATATGACAGGCAGCATTCAAGACCCACCACCCCAGAACAGTGACAGGAAAGCTTCAGAACTCTCATAGTACTCCAAGAGTACTTTCTGCCCCTGAGAAACAAAGGTATTCAGCTCCCAGCAGTAAAGCTTTCTGTTACTTCCTAGGCTCCAAGCCAGGATTTCAGTTTCCTCCCGTGACCTCCATGCAGGGAATCACATTCTCTATCTTGTGAGCTCCCCACACCGACCACAGCTGCTCACCTTACTTCCAGAGACAGATTGACAGATAGGACATAGGGAAGCCAGAGAAAAGACGATGCACCCAGAAGTGGATGGCCTCACCATCTGAGTCTCAGTATGAGAGATAGAAAGTAAGCAAAGAGCAGCACACTTCCCTCCCTGTGTGGCCATCTTTAAGCAGGAAAGACAGTTGTGTCTACAGTGATAGCCAGCATCCCCTCTGAGTCACCATTACTGCTCTTTATTACTGAAGAAATGGCTAAGTCTGAACAAGGAGTTTGAACTTTGTGGGCACTGGGTTGTCCTCCCATCTTCCTTACTTTCATATGTCTTGGCATAAATAAACTCATATTAACTGGCATATCTTAGCTACCTGATTATTCTTTGTGGTCCAGAGGCTCCTGACTTACGATGGGATGAAGCGAAAGTGGTCCTTTCTTCATTTCTGTTTTTTTTTCCCTTTCTTGTTTTGTTTTGTGTGGTTGGTTAACTGGGGATGGGAGGGGTGAGCTTAGTGCTCATTGTAAAGCACAGGCAGATCTCAAAGACAGGATAATCTTCCTGCCCTAGCCTCCCATTACAGTGGTTTGCTACCTCACCAGGCTTGCTCCCATAAATGTCTTGAAAGTAGAGGGAGAAAAAGAAGTAACAGTGAAATGTGACATGGATTCCTATCTAACTGTCTTTATGGTGAGCCATGCTGATTTATCCCCTAAGTATTAAATACCAAATCAACAGTAACAAAAAATGCTAAACTCATAAAGACGAATTAGAGGCACAGAGCACAGAAATCATGCACACAGGCAATAACTGCATGACAGAAATTGTTGGACTAACACTCAGGAGGTAGATGCTACCTCTTCTGAATGGATATGTGTGAGTCCGAGGCCATCATGGTCTACAGAGTGAGTTCCAGGCTAATCAGGACTACAAAGTTACTGCCTATCTCAAAACAGAGAGAGAGAGAGAGAGAGAGAGAGGGAGAGAGAGAGGACTTGTTGGGATGGAAGAGAAACTGGAAGTCTTGAAGCATCAGCAGTTACTTTTCTCATGAGGGCAATGAAGCACAAAACACACACTGAGTTAAGTAGAGGCAGATGTGTGGCAATTTAGAAAATGTTTTTAAGTATAAATTCTAATGACTAAATAAATGCAGAAGATGCTAATAATATGCTAAATATTTGATATAAGTAAATAGTTTACAGGACTTTGTAGGAGACAGAAGAGAAAGCGGGTTTTAGGACCAGACCAAAAAAGAGGTGGGTTTGGAGGTGATGTGGGGAGAGGGAAGAAGACTTGGCAAGATCATGACCCAAGGAGTCTGGCTTTGTTCCAGCTCAGTTTGACTAGAAGTTGGTAAGGTCAAAGGTTCTAGGGCTAAGTTTGTCTCTCTAGCGAGTGAGAACACACTTAAAAGTGAAAGACAGTTATAAGCGACTATCTTAGTTACTCTTCTTTTTCTATGTTAGGATACAATGACCAAGGAAAGTTATAAAAGAAAGTATTTAATTTGGGGGTCATGATTTCAGAGGATTAGCGTACATGACCATAATGGCAGTGAACATGGCAGGAGCAGGCAGGCAACTGTAGTGCTGAAATAGTAGCTAAGAGTTTACATATGATCTACAAAGCTGAAAGTGAAAGAGAGAGACCGCTAACTGGGAGTGGCAGAGGCTTTTGAAACTTCAAAGCCTGCCCCCAGTGACAAGATCACACCTCCTAATCCTTCCCAAACAGTTCCACTAGCTGGAGACTAAGCATTCAAACAGGAGCCACAGGAGGGCCATTTTCACTCAAACCACCACAGTCATCTTGTATCCTCAATAACCTGTGAGAGCTTTCCAATCAATGGAAAAAACTTAAAGACAGATTTAAAGCTTTCTCAAGAAGAAATTCTACTGTGGGTCAGATTCATCCCTACCTGAAGCCCAGTCCATCAGTAAAACAGGCTGCCCTCTTCCACTCTTTCACTCTTGCCTAGCATCCCACACAGTCTCCTATCAATACATTTCAACAATCATGTGTGTGTGTTAATGCATGTGTATGTATGGTCTGTATGTGCACTGTGTGTGCAGTATGTGTGCTGTGTGTGGTATGTATGTATAGTATCTGTACATGTGCAGGGTGTGTTTAGTGTGCGTGTAGCATATGTACACATGTAGCGTATGTGTATTGTATGTTTGTCTATATAGTATGGGTATACGCTTAGTGTGTGTGTTTTATTCTTATGGCAGAACACTGACACAGATGGCTCTAAGTAGTCTCTCAATCTTAATCACCAAAAGCCACAAAAGATATTTTTTTTTTCTCAATAGTGAATATTTACTGAGTCAGCAAGAGTTTTCTCTTCATCAGGTCAAAATAGACCCAACTCAACAGGAAGGAGGTGGCTGGCTAGGGCTTATATGCAAACACATTCTCTAGCCAGGAAGTAACATGAGTCACTTTTGCTGAAAATACAAGGATCTCACCCAGACTGATACCAAGAAGTATCATCCTACTAACATTTCTGAAACGGTAGAGAATCCGTGGCATTCAATGAGTATCCTGACTAACTCACACTGTTAATGACAAATCACAGACTTCAGTCTTTCAAGGCAAAGTCATGGAGACAGACGGGAACAAACACTTACAGTTCCTATTAGAAAAATAGATTTATTTTGTCGAATGATTCCAGGGATCCAAGACTGAGGGTCTGCATCAGGTGATGACCCTCTTGCTGGCCGAGTCCCAAGACAGCATAGGTGTCACTTGGTCAAGATAGCAAGCGTCGATATGTATTTTCCTAAGAATGATAAAGTATTTAATTCTGGAATGAAGAATAGACAGTGGGCCACCGTGATGATAATGAACTAAACCTCTGAAAGTATAAGCCAGCCCCAATTACACGTTGTCCCTTACATGCCTTGGTCATGTGTGTCTGCATAGCAATAAAACCCAAACTAAGACTTCTGCTAAGTGGTTTAAAAAGTAGCATAATATTCATGACATCCAAACCCAAGTGGAAAGTGAGTGCAGCTATTGATTTACTTATCAACTATTTACTTGCCATGTATCCTGCCATGTTCTGAAACGAGAGCATATGATAGATAAAATAGTCTCTTTTAGAGACCTAAACTCTTAGGGAGGAAAGTAAAATAAAATACTGAGTTTAAAAAAAACTTAGTATCGGGGCTGACGAGATGGCTCAGCGGGTAAGAGCACTGATTACTCTTCTGAAAGTCCTGAGTTCAAATCCCAGCAACCACATGATGGCTCACAACCACCTGTAATGAGATCTGACGCCCTCTTCTGGTGTGTCAGAAGACAGCTACAGTGTACTTAATAGTAAATCTTTGGGCCAGAGAGAGCAGGGACTGAGCGAGCAGAATTGACCAGAGAGAGCAGAGGTCCTAAAATTCAATTCCCAACAATCACATCAAGGCTCACAACCATCTGTACAGCTAAAGTGTACTCATATAATAAAATAAATAAATAAATCTTTAAAAAAAAAACCACTTAATACTTTGGTGCTGGCCTTTAACCGGGTGCTTTGGAGGGAGAGGAAGGTGAATCTATGTGAGTTTGACATCAGCTTGGTCTACATAGTGAGTTCCAGGACAGCCAAGGATTACGTAGTTAAGATACTATCTCACCAA
>NW_022196891.1:73052848-73054262 GCF_008632895.1 Mastomys coucha | reverse complement strand
GAGGGAGGGAGGGAGGAAGGAAGGAAGGAAGGAAGGAAGGGAGGAAGGGAGGGAGGGATGGAAGGAGGGAAGGAAGGAGACTCAACTATATGTTATGGTTTGAATCTTGAGCGTCCCCACTCACATTTCCAGTGATTATCTCCTGACTGGCGCTATTTTGAAAGACTAGAACCTTTAGGAAGTAGGGCCAATCTGGAGGAACTAAGTCACAGGGGTGGGCTCTTGAAGGTTACAATGTATCATGTTTCTGCCTAGAGCTCCGGGCTCTTGAAGGTTACAATGTATCCTGTTTCTGCCTAGAGCTCCCTGGTCCGCTGGCCTGTGACTAGTCAGCCATGGCTCAGCACTCCTGTTGCCATGGTGACACTCTGCATTGTCAGCTGTGACAAACTGCAACTTTCTGAAACCATGGGATAAAGTCAGCCTCCCTTCCTGTAAGGACCTTCTGTGGGTATTTTGTCACAGTAACACAGAAAAATAACTAACACACTTTGGTGAAAAATTAAATTTGGGACTTCCCATGTAGAAACAGAAAGTCAAAACCCAACAATAATAAACAGAAAAAAAAATGCCTACTAGCTTCCCCCCCCCCCAAAAAAAATCAACGGTAGAAGCCTGGTAGTGGTGGCACAAACCTTAAATCCCAGCACCAGGGAGGCAGAGGCAGACAGATTTCTGAGTTCGAGGCCAGCCTGGTCTACAGAGTGAGTTCCAAGGACAGCCAGGGCTGCACAGAAAAACCCTGTCTCGAAAACCAACAACAAAAGAGAATCAACAGTAAAAACAATGGTTGATGGGAGGCTGAGGCAGGCAGACCATGAGTTCTGAGTTGGAGATTGACCTGAACTGTAGAGTAAGATGCTATTTCAAAAAGAGTATGGTTAAATTTTCATCAAAACAAATCCAGTAGACAAGGGAAGGAAAAAATAGATTCAAATTATTTTAATTGCTTCAAACCATTAAGGGAAAGAAAGAAAACAAAAACAAAACTATTACT
Source organism: Mastomys coucha (assembly GCF_008632895.1). Classification (NCBI taxonomy): domain Eukaryota; kingdom Metazoa; phylum Chordata; class Mammalia; order Rodentia; family Muridae; genus Mastomys; species Mastomys coucha. The sequence continues at coordinate 73,053,265 of NW_022196891.1, read as the reverse complement.
TGTTAGGCTAAGGAAGTAGGTCAGGGGCAGAATACTTGCCTAGAAGGCCCTGGATTATCCTATCAATAGCATAACAAAAAACCAAGCAAACAAAAACCAACAAAACACCAGGAAAACACACCAAAAACAAACAAACAAAAAAAAAACCAAAAAGCTGAACACAGAGGGATGAGGTGGGCATAGTGGCACACGCCTTTAATCCCAGCACTGAGGAGGCAGACAGATCTCTGAGTTTGAGGCCATATTGGTCTACATAGAGGACTAGGACAGCCAGGGCTACGTACAGGGGCCCTGTCTCAATGGTTTTTATGTGGAAAGTAAATGAAGCTGGGCACACATCCAGTACCACCTACTCAAGATGTAAATCTGGACAACAGAGAGATCCTGTCTCAGAATGTACAAACGTAAGAGGACCCA
>NW_022196891.1:73033232-73052838 GCF_008632895.1 Mastomys coucha | reverse complement strand
GAAATTTAACAGAAAGACTTGATATATGGGGTCTATCCTAATAAAGCTAGACAATATAAATAGTGATTTATTATGTGTTACATAGAGAAAGAGATGTGAGAAGAGAAAATTTAAAGTCATATCATCAAGGGCATTGGTCCAGGATGAAGATATCGATTTAGCTTAGATTTTAATAAATCTCTTCCCTTGGGCTGGGGAGCTGGCCTGGTCAGTAAAAGCTGCCAAGTTTGACACTCTGAGTTCATACCATGAACACACACACACACAATAGGAGAGAACCGACTCTCATAAGTTGTCCTCTGACCTCCACACGTACACCCTGATACATATGCATGCACACACACACACACAAACACTTACGTATATATGTACATACATACATACATACACACTAAATACATAAGTGTAAGAGTATCAAAGATGCATTCAATAAGCAGTAAGAGGTTAAATAGCCTATAAGCTAACTAATGAGAAGGCGGAAGGTTTAGGAATGCTTCATCCTGGGCCTGGGCAGACTCCTCCGTGGTTGGGAGCATTGCTATGCTTCCACAGTACCAGAGTTCCATTCCCAGCACTCACACTGGGAGATCCACTTCTAAGTCCTGCAACAGGGAATTCAACATCCTCTTATGGCTTTCATGGTTAACTGTACTTATATACACAAAACCACACAGAGACATGCGTGTTACCTATACACATAATTACATAAAAATAAAATACTTAAAAATAATCCTTTAAAAGCTAAGGATGGGGCGGGGGGTGGGGGAGGAGGATGAAAACCCCGGTTATATAAACAGAAAGCAATAGACAAGTGGTAGGTTTAAATCAAATTGACCTTTAATTATCTTTTAATTTAACCAGAAGAAACATCTACCGTATTGAAAAAGACAAGATTTTTCTAATTTTTGTTTGTTTGTTTGTTTACCAAGACAGACATTTCTTAATTTCCCCTGTGTCATCCTGGCTTCCTAGCTATCCTGGAACTCTCTTTGTAGACCAATTTGGTCTTGAACTCAGAAAGATCCACTTCTACCTTCAGGGTAGAAGTCTACAGAGAGAGTTGGGGTGTGTCTTAGTCTTAGAGCACTGGCTTAACGTGACAAGGCTCTACCCAGGTGTTGGTAGCCAGGGTAGAGCCCACGCAGTGGCAGATGTCTCCCCTCCCCGTCACCCCCTCTCCATTCCCACTTACGGCCTGCATGCCCACTCTCATAACCATCCCTGTATTATTTGCTTCCTTACATTTATTTCCATGCCATCTTTTCCGTTGACACCCTGCTCCTACATCTACTGACACCTGCTTACCTTGTGTTCCAAACATGCTCTCTCTCATCTTCCCTGCCCTCTTTCTGCACTCCTCCGGACTGTGTGTGGCGCCTCCCACCGGGCTCCTCAGATGCTCAGCCACTGCCTTCACCACCCAGCTGCCCTCAACACAACAGCAGTGGGGCAGAAGGCCGTGTTGTTTCTCTGACCACTCAGGGCTCACTGGACATTTGTGTGAATAACAACCAAATCTGGTCCTGAGAGCAACAGAGAATTACATAGCATTAGCAAAGATTTGGATACTGTATTAACAAACTCTGCAGTTCTCCTCTCTCTCACTTGAGATAAAGGCATTGTGAGAGACCCACTTCAGGTTTAATAGCGGTCTTTCAGTCTGCATACTGCATCCCTCTTGTGGGATAACAGCACCCAGCCAGCATTCCTGAGACTACATGTTAGTCCCTATGGCTAAGTGGTTTTCCTTAAATCTCTTCCACTATCATTCATTAACAAATACTCTGATTCTACAGATAGGTAGTCCCACATCTGAGGTCAACTTTACTGGTTCCTTTTATCAGCAGATAGTTTATTTCTAAGTAACTCCCAGGCACTTCATTGACTAAATGTTGGTCCTTCGCCTCAGGGTCAGTTCGGAAGTCATTTTCACCCACGTGAAGGTTCAATCTGCCCCTGCGTCCTTAGCCAATGCTGAGGCAAGTCTCCTATGAGTCAATGAATGGACACATACTGAGTGCCTGGTGTTTACATCAGTCTCTAGGCCAGGCACTTGGGACTAAGGGAACGTCATGATGAATCTGCCCCTCTTTCGATGTTAAGATCACTCTTGATCACTGCCTAGCAGTAGAACTTTTACTCTGCTGCTTCTGTCCTCTTTTTATTCTCCTTCCTTTTTTCTATCCCATGAAGGGGAGTGGATGGGGGACAGAAAACCAGAAGAGAAGACGGTATTTTAACCCTTCGCTATCGGTGGCTCCATTCCCTTCCAGGGCTGTTCAAGTCTGATACCGTTCAGGAAACATAAGCTTCATGGGACACTTAAATTGGATCCAGCCACTCAGAACCCCTTTACAAGTACCCACATGAGCCGGGCAGTGGTGGTGCATGCCTTTCATCCCAGCACTTGGGAGGCAGAGGCAGGCAGATTTCTGAGTTCCAGGCCAGCCTGGTCTACAGAGTGAGTTCCAGGACAGCCAGGGCTACACGGAGAAACCCTGTCTCGAAAACAAACAAACAAACAAAAGAAAAACAAAAAAGTACCTACATGTGTCACCAGTTAAACACTTCTCCAGAATGGCAAGAGGCAGGGTCTCCTCTGGAAAGAAGTGGAAGTATATTGCCTCTGCCCTAGACTGTCCTCTGTGAATCCCAACACATACACCCATCGTGAACATGTCCTGAGTAGGAAGGCTGGAAATGAAGAAAGAACATGCTCAAATATACAAAATAGTCAGATGCCAGGGCAATGTGACATTTTCAGGAAATTAGCTGCAACTGGAAATCCTTACATTAAACAAAACAAGACAGATGCACAAAGACAAACACCTTATGTTTAAGGCCGATGAGATGGCCCAGTGGTTAAGAGCACCTACCATTCTTGTGGAGGACAATTGCCAATACCCACATAGTGGTTCACAACCATCCATAACTTCAGTGCCAGGGGATCTTGTGCTCTCTTCTGCCCTCTGCAGACCCTGTCATGCACATTTATGCAGGTGCATATTTACTCACATAAATACACATATTTACTCATGTAAATAAATTTTTTTAAAAATAAATCTTCTTTTAAAATACCATATGTTCATATATGAGGGATACTTTAAGGGTACAAATGCATCCAAAACAAAGAGAAGAGAGCAAAAAATAAATACAATGTTATTTCCTAATTTATCATTTGGATTTCCCCCACTAAAATATAACATACCCCCAAACAATTTCATGCTGTCTTTGTACTTATGAAGCATCCCATTGTACCAAAGCTTTACACAAATGTTGAAGTGGTGTGCAGGATTTAGTACAACTTTGAGATGCAGCACTTTTTGTTAGCTTTGGTTTTCTTAAAATGCCACATTTTTACAGTATGACAGACCATAACACTATTTTTGTGTCCGTGCAGGAACTGGGCCAGTATCCACATACTTTATTTTAATAACCTACTATATAATAGGTGTTAAAATCTATTACTGGGTTGTTCTGATGGGAAAGTTTAGAAATGTGTTGCAAGAAAAGAATTTCTATTTTCTCCTTTGAGAAGGAACTGTGGACTTCCACAGTCAAGCTTCCATGATAAAAGTGGTTGAGTCTTGAGTGCCTCCCTGTGACAAGGACTATGGGACACAACTTTTCTCTTTCTTTTTTTCTTTTTCTTTCTTTCCTTTTATTTTGTTTTTGTCTTGTTTGTTTTTCAAGACAAAGTTTCTGTGTGTAGCCTTGACTGTCCCATAACTTGCTTTGCAAACCAGGCTGGCCTCAAACTCACAGAGCTCCACCTGCCTCTGCCTCCCCAGTGCTGGGATTAAAGGCACGCACCACCAGGGCCTGGCAGGATACACATTTCAAAGGATGAATACGGAAAGCTAAAGCAACCTCAGGTGAAATGTTTAGGTTGGTCTTGTGCGCTGTGTATTCAGATACTGACTTCTGTGCCCCAAGATCAGGTTGTAGTCTGCACGTGGGCATTGTATTGACCAATATGCTGTGAAGAATGATCCCCAGTAGTCTCTGATTGGGTAATAAAAGGCTAGAGACTGTGATTGGGCAGGAGAGAAAGGAAGATAGAACTTGAGATAGAGTAGGGCAGTTTCAGGTAGGGACAGTGAGAGAAGGTAAAAGGTAGAAGGAGGTGGCTATGAGTTAGGATGGACCATGAGGATGGACTATGATCATGTGGCTAATAGAAAATCACCCTGAAGAGTCACATGGAGTAGAGCAAACACAGCAAGAGTCATCTGGCAGGTAACATGGGATCTATGGCTGAGATGTAAGAATAGCTCACAACCTGCTCAGTCTAGCTTGTTAATAAAAAACACCAGGTTTCTGTGTCTTTTATTCAGGAGCTATACAGGCTAGAGTTGGGCAGACACCCCCCCCCCCCCCCGATAAAACTACTTCAATAGTTCCCAAAGTAGGAAAACCCACGAATGCTCAACATGGCTTTAATGCTGTGGGTCCCCTTTCTGACCAATAAGAACTCAACACGAAAGATTCTGTTGGATCCTTTAGCTCCTCCCTGCGTCCCAACAACCCTGCCCATTCTTCCAGTAGACAGAAAAGGGGACTCACAGTGAGAACTCCACTCTGTGAGTGGAGTTCTGTGACAGAACTCAGCATGACCCAAGTCCCTCTTAGCCCAGTGTGTGTCTTGGAGGAGGGGGCATCTATTTGGTGGTCACTTGGGTCTCTGGTCCCAGGGAGTGACAGATGTAACTATGACAGCACTGTTAACTCAGAAGGCATGACCTAGTTTCGGAAGATGCCCTTTCTACATGGGACAGTACAGCAAAAGGATAACGGGAAAAACACTGAAACTTTTTCTGCATAGTGGCCTGGGAAGACCAAGCTCAAAGTCTTGGCAGATTTGGTGTAGGGTGGGGGCTTGTTTTTCTCATGGTGTCCTTACATATTAAAAGGAGCAAAGGGAGCTGGGTGGTGGTGGGGCACGCCTCTAATCCCAGCACTTGGGAGGAAAAAAAAAAAAAGAGCAAAGGGGCTTTTGCAGCTTGGTTCTTTTTTTTTTTTTTTGGGTGTTTTCGAGACAGGGTTTCTCTGTGTAGCCCTGGCTGTCCTGGAACTCACTCTGTAGACCAGGCTGGCCTTGAACTCAGAAATCCGCCTGCCTCTGCCTCCCAAGTGCTGGGGATTAAAGGCCTGCGTCACCACCGCCTGGCTTGGTTCTTAAGAACACCAATCCCACGTATGTTAGCTGCTTGTTGTCGTGCTGTTGTAATAAAATACCCAACAAATGCAACCTAGCGAGCAAAGGACTTATTTTGGCTCACAGGTCCAAGATGCCATCCATCATTGCAGGAAAGCATGATGACAGGAACGGGAGGCGGCTGAGCTGATCACATTGTCTCCACACTCAGGAAGAAACAGGCGGTGAATGGTTTTGCTCAGGTCACTTTCTCCTCATAAGAACGTCTGTGTGTGTGGCTCCGCCCTGACTTAGGTGGTCTCAGGAAAGGTACAGTATATATCAGGGAAAGACTGGGGAGGGAGGTGCCATCCATATGGCAATGTTCCCACGTCCCAGACTTACATGTCTCCTGGGTTAAAGTTTTTGATGTAGTCTTTTGGATAAAGAACACCCACAGCCCTATGCTCTATAAGAATGAATTTTAGGGGGCTGGAGAGATGGCTCAGCGGTTAAGAGCACCAACTGCTCTTCCAAAGGTCCTGAGTTCAAATCCCAGCAACCTCATGCTGGCTCTCAACCATCCATAATGAGATCTGATACCCTCTTCTGGTGTGTCTGAGGACAGCTACAGTGTACTTACATATAACAAATAAGTAAAGCTTTAAAAAAAAGAACGAATTTTAATAGACTTATATCTTAGTTTGTCATCAGAACTCTAAGAGGAGGGGTAGATGTTGCTTATGATTCCCTTGTAAAGGGATTTTAGCTGTACGGGAGGCATCTAGGGAAAATAAAGTCATAAAGGTGGTAAAGATAGCAAAATAGACTTACACAACAGAAAGAGGCATCTAGAACCTCTCTGTCTACCACAGGAGGCCTCGGAGAGAAGACGGTTCTGTACAAGCCTGGGGGCAAACCCATCAGCAGTCTGATCTCATACATCAGCCTCCCTGGAACTGAGCAAAAAGAGATGCTCACGTTGCTTGAACCATCAGATCCATGTCTATGGACCTATGTCAGCCAAAGGGAAGAACTGACACAAAACCACCCTTGCTTCAACTACCAACCGCAAGTTCACGGGGTTCCCAAACTATGCTCAGTAATTCATCAGAAGGATTCACAGGACTCAGTGAAGGATGGTATTATGTCTGAGGTGTTGCTGCAGGGGAAGACAGGAATTAAAATCAGCTCAAAGAGGAGACTTGTGGGGCCTCTGGAGCTGGCAGAAGATGCATGTGACTAAACCATCCATTGTCCACTGTGTCATGGCTGGAACACTAGCTCATCTGTAGGGAGAAAAAAAAAAACTGCATCTGTCAGTCAGCATCCTGTGATTCTGACAATGGAGAGTGGAAGACACAGAGGAGGGATAGATGCTCGCTTTTCTTCTCATGCAGCTTTGCATTATTTGGCTTGATTACATCGAGTGTGTACCGATCCCTCCCCAGCACATTGTTTCAAAACAAAAGTCCCAGAGATGGAAGAGGCTGATGGAAGAGAAGGAATGGCCCACTAAGTATCTTGTGGCTTTTAGCTTAACATTCTCTGATGCCCGGAACCCAAATTATTATTAGCTACTCTCCTGGAAGATTTATGATCTCCAGTGCTCAATGGTGTGTAGCAACTATTTACTCAGAGTGACTGGAAGACAAATGAGGGAAGAGAGCCTGGTTGTCAGGCAGGACAGATCCGTACAGGAAACGACTTCTGTTGTCTACCACCTATCCTGCCTTGAGCCTTGCTATACAACACACGTGTACAAAAGGGCACAATTACTTCACTGTAAGTGCACCAAGAGGATGAGTCTTCCATGAATACTGGTATTCAATGCTGAGAAAATATATCTAAAGATATTACCTCGGTACATATTAGAGTTTCCAAAATATTTTCATGCGTTTTATCTCAGTGGCTCTCGAGTGCTTGCTGATCTTCTAGAGGATCAGAGTTCAGTTCCCAATACCCACATAAGACAGCTTACAACTGCCTGTGACACTAGCTCCAGGGGATCTGATGGCTTCTGACCTTTGTGGGCACCTGTACATAGCCATGTGCATACACCTAAACACACACACACACACACACACACACACACACACACACACGTGCGCGCGTGCACACACACTAACATTTTAGAAAGATTAGGAATTGTGGAGAAACTAAATAAAAGAAAATATGGGCACTTTTTTTTTATAATTCTGTGTGCACTTTACTATCGAGTAAATCATGTTAAAAGCTTTTATGTGTAAACCAAAACTGTCTTATAATTTATCTCATTATGAAGCAATTCCCTTGCATAAAGTATAATTGATGCTCTCTAGTAAGCACGTGCTACATACCAGGTTCTATGGCTAATCCTCCTCTCCAAGGAAGACCTTATTATCTCCAATTGAAAGAGTGAGCTTCTGAGTGACTTTCTGCCTTTCCCAAGGTTATACTGTTTAGTGCTGGTGTGTTAGTCAGCTTTCTACCACTGTAACAAAATACCTGAAGTGATCAAGTTAAAAAGATGAAAGGTTGTTTTGCTTCACAGTTTTGGTGGGTCTGGTCCATAAAGAGTTAGCCTTATTGCCTTGAATCGGTGACAAGACAGGATGGCATGGTGGAGAAAAAAAAAGTGCTTATACTCCAATTTGGGGACCAAAGAGAACAAAGAAGAGACTGAGGTTCCACAGTCTCCTCAAGGACGCACTCCCAGTGACTTAAAGACCTGCCTATCATCCCTGACTATTCTTAAAAATTCCTCCTCGGGCTGGAGAGATGGCTCAGAGGGTAAGAGCACTGACTGCTCTTCAGAAGGTCCTGAGTTCAAATCCCAGCAACCACCTGGTCACTCACAACCACCCGTAATGAGATCCGACGCCCTCTTCTGGTGTGTCTGAAGACAGCTACAGTGTACTTATTTATAATAATAAATAAATCTTTGGGCCTGAGCTAGCAAGGCCAACCGGAGTGAGCGGGGTTGAGCAGAGCCAGCAGAGGTCCTAAAATCAACTCCCAACAACCACATGAAGGCCCACAACCATCTGTACAGCTACAGTGTACTCATATACATAAAATAAATAAATAAATAAATCTAAAAAATAAAAATAAAAAATAAAAATCTTTAATAAAATAAAATTAAAAAGTTCCCCCTCCCAATGGCACCACATTCGACACCAAGCCTTCAACCCATGACTCTTTGTAGGACAAAAGAGATTTAATTCCACCCATCTTTAATTTACAGACCACGTTTTGTTTCTCATCCTGAATCCCCCTGCTGATAGGGATCTAGTGTTGCTAGAGCAAACCTCTCTCCCCAAACCTGTTGCATTCTGACAAACCATTTTCTACCGCTCCACTGTCAGAGCGTCTGTCAGCGATTTCTCCTTTGCGATTTCGTCTTTCTAGCAGCTCCCACTCTGCTGTGAGAACGTCCGTCTCCTTTGCCGTCTTTCTAGCAGCTCCTGTTGTATTGGATTCTCTCTAACCCACGAAACAGGTTCCCAAAGAAAAACTGAAATCGAGTCTTGAGATTACACTGCATTGATTTCTTTCTCATCTAATAACCATCCATCCACCTACTCATTGCACTTGGAGCTGCATCCATTTTCCTTATGTTATTTAAAGGGGGGGAAACACTTGAGTAGAGACAATTTATGATGTCTTGCCTGGTCACTAACAAAGACGGATGAGACTCGGGCCAATACACTGGGAGGACAGACAAATATCCAGGCGCACTTGGCTTCTGACCTTGGATTCTCCACTCTGTGGATGACAAATGATGATAAAGTGTTCATGTGATGCACCTCCAGTGTTCTGTGATAATCAGATCCTGAACTCACCCGGACTCATCAGCAGTGTCTCAAAAGGCCTGTGGGAAATGGGAATTGAGCAAAGAACCTGTGATCCTCCCTGCCCCGGGGATCATCGGGCAATATTGGTCCACAGGGGCAAATGAGATAGAGACTATTTATTTGGAGGGTTCGGAAACCCTGTGCATGCGTATGGTAACAACACCACACTGGAACCAGCTGTGGGGAGACAGATCAACTTTACTTGGGGTGATTCAAGGGTTATATAGTTTGGGAGGTGCAAGGTAGGAGCATCCAGGATGGGCAAAGGTCATTGGCTGAAGGCTTAAGGTATTGAGATGCCTCATTAGCATGGCGAGACATTCTGGGAATCTCAGATGCTAGCTGAACAGGTTATCAGGAGAAAAGAAGTTGAATCTATAATCTAACTAAAGGCTACCTGACATTACACAGGGAGAGGCATGTGGGGAGTTTTAAACTCCCCAGACAAGATCAGAGAAGGGGAAGCCCTGCTGGTAAAGGGAGTTCGCCATTTTACTCAGAGCCCAGAAGGCTATCCGGGCAATGGTAGACTTTGCCCTTAACTAGCAAGGCATCAAGAACTCTCAATTTTTCTCTTTACCCTTTCATTCACACCCTATCTGCCCACCATATCCCCCCTGATCCCTGCAAAAAAATCTTAAAGTGGAGACCTCAAGATTACTTATCAGATTGGGAGCTAGAGAGATGGTTCCATGGTTAAGAACACTGGCTGCTCTTCCAGGGATCCTATAACATCATCAGAAGCGGCACTGAAAAAGCCTTGGCGCCTCAAAACTAGAGTTCTTCAGCCAGGCAGCTACCCGTAACAACAGAGAAAGAGAGGATGAGGACTGTGGGCTCCTGCAAGCTCCTGTCCCACCTGGCGCTGAGCATTCTGAATCCAATGCACTCCTCTTTTGTAAGTAAGGCATAGGGCCTGCACCACTCAAGCAACGTGTTTCTAGAAAACCCGAATGACACCATCATCCCTCAGTATCGGTGCGACTGGCTCCAAGAACACCTGAATACGTGCAAGTCATAAAGTGCCCCAGGACTTACGTATGGTGGTGCCTGTCCTCCCACACACTGGAACCAGCTCTGAATAACTCCTAACGTGAAATAAGTGATGTCAAATAGTTGTTATTCTGCATTACTTAGAGACTAATGAGAAGCAATGTCCCTGTTTAGTTAAAGTGTGATATTCCCCAAACATTTTTACATTGTGGGATATTTGATCACACTGTGAACTGAAAAATCATGCAATTTACTGAAAAAAAAAATCTGTTTCTAGTTGTGGTGTGGCTCAGCCCTTAGTACTCACCTTTAATTCCAAACAATGAAGGTAAAGTTAGTTTGTAGAAGGAAGCAGTCATGTTTGAAAAGTGATGTCTAATTGAGTGCCAGAAAAAGTGACAAATCAGAGAAAGGTTTGACAGACTAGGATATGTCCAACTCTCCTGAGAGAAGAAAGGGAAGCTACTTAAGGGAGAGACAGTGCAGACTATTACAGTACAGGAGAAGAGAGTACTGTCCAGGAATATGGTAGAGTTTGTAGAGAGCAGTGCAGTAGAGTTGAGAGAGAGTTGAGCAGCACAATGAGGGAAAAGGAGGCAGGTTTACCAGGAGAATTTTACAGAGACAGAGTGAAGAGAGAACAAGCTAGACACAAGTAAAGACAGATGAAAAAGAGAATGAAAAGGAGCCAGAAGATTAGCAAAGATTGCTAGAGCTAGTTTGAGGCCAAGCAGAGCAATTCAGGAGAAACTGAGGTAAGGAAGCCAGATTGAATACATCAGCTGAAAGGAGTTTGGGCCACAACAGCTGAGTTAAACCAGTCAGAGTTCAGAAAGAACTTAAAAGGTTGAACTTCTTCAGCAGCGAGTCTCAGAGGCTAAAAACATTCTAGCCCTAGATAAGATTGTACAGAAGCTAGAAGCTTCCAGGACTAGGCCTAAGTTCCAGACAGAGGAAGTAAGCCTCAAAGGCGACAATTACATCAGGCAACTAAAAGCTACTATTGTAGTGATCCACACTCAGAATCACTGAGCCATCTCTCTAGGCCCCAAATTGTGTATTATGTCAGAAGCTGGGACTAGAATTTCTGTCAGGGAGAACCAGTTTTGTTTCAGGAAATACCTGAGGTGGCAACATGGGTATTGAAGGTGAAGTTGGTGCCATAGGCTCAGCACCTCAGCCCTTGGAATCTGAGAACAGAACCAAAGAGAAAGGAGAGACCAGCAAGAGCCGTGATCTCAGACTTGACCAAAGGATTCCTGAAGAGAAAAAGCTACCGATGCGTTTCCACATGTTTGTGATATGTCTTCCTACGGCCTAGGGTTTTCCACAAATCATCCGTACACATAAATGAATGTGCTGAGGCCTTGTAATTTGGGGGAAAATGAGAGCCCGAAGCCGGGGGTGACCTGGAGAACACTGGCCCCTGAGAACTCCATGGGAATCTTAATACTTTGAAAGTGACTGTATCAGTTGGATAAAATACTGACCTCCACTGACCTCTGAGTGACCACATGCTCCTTGCCCTGGCTCTGTCCAGTCCTCTGCTCTTTGAGGAAAGGTCGAAAATCAGAAGATAATGTGGGGGAAACAATCAAATGGTCATGCCCTTCCTAGACTCATAGACACCCTACTTCTTAGGGTGGTAGTCTTAGGAGACAGCGAGAGTTAGATGAGGTCACGACAATGATATAGACATGATGGACATGGGAAGAGTAAAGTCCCACTTGTGTCTGTGTCTGTGTGTGTGTGTATGTATTCGTGTGTGTGTGTGTGTGTGTGTGTGTGTGTGTGTTGTGTGCGTGCACCACAATGATCACCTGAGAATAATCTAGGCAGCAGAGCTTTGCTAAGAACCCAGCCATGTTGGTACTCTTACCTTGGATGTCCAGCCCCTAAAATTATGAGAAATGGGTCTTCCTGGTTAGCCATCCTGTCTGTGATCTGTTGTAGAGCCAGCATATTGTCTGGGTCCAAGACTTACACAAAGCCCGCGCACCAACAACCTAGTCTTAAGCTTGGCTCTGCTGGAAGGTGGAATAACATTTGAATGATGGGGCCTAAGGTGAGGTTTTAAAATGGGGTTCTGCCTTAAAGAAGATTATGAAACCCAAGTCTTTCCCCCTCTCTCTGCCTGTCACTCTTGGACATGAGATAAGCTCTTTGTTCTGTTTTGTGCTCTCTGTCATGGTGTGATGTCTTACCACAGACCCAAAACAATGGGTCGTGAACTGAAACTTCCACACCTGTAAGCCAAAATAAACCTTTCCTCTTTATAAGTAGATCATCTCAAGGGGTTTGTCATAGCCACACAGACCCGAGTAACATACAGACGAAATGAATTGTGACACAGGACTAAAGAAAAAAAAGTAGCTTCTAAATGAGGTTTAGTACACAGTGGCTATCATCCTTCCTGATGCAGGGTCGGGATCAGCATGGCAGCCATGCTGGCCCTCCATTGTTCTTATTCCTTACAATGACCATTTAAAATACATTCTCCTAAAACTCGCAACCCACATCCCGGCATCGTTCTACCCAAGGCTCATCCCCACCAGGTGGCAATTCCAACTCTTCTCATCCTCATCAGGTGACATAAATACTTTCCTTTTTATCCCTCTTTGTCCTCTCCATTGGCTCGTTTTTGGTTCATCCCATTCTCCAACTCCACCTTCTTCGCAGCCACCACCACAGCATTTCTTGTTACTTTCCAGCCAACCTCCTAAAGACACACAGGACCCTCGCTTCCCAGCAGCTTCCCAACCACAGTCAGGCAGATCTTCCACTGCTTCTGAAATTTCAGGTACCAATGTCAACACGCGCCCCCTCTTCTAGATTTGCTCTCCTTGAGTTTCTGATGGCTTCAAACAGGATCCTCTCTCTTGTACTTATATGCAATGTTACGGTTCTCATTTCCCTTGGTCTCTTCCACACTTAGAAGTACTTCATCCTTTCACCGTGGAGGCTTGGTCTTGGGGTCCCTTTCCATGATGTAGTCGATGTCATTCTCATTAAGATAGTGATGTCGAGCCACGCAAGGTGGCGTGTGCCTGTAATCCCCAAGCTTCAGAGGCTGAGGCTGGAGAACCATGAGTTGAGACCAGATTAGGCTACAGAGGGAGATAGTGTCAAGATCAGCCTTATTTAAATATCAACATGACACAGACTACAGTTGCTTGATAAGGGAATCTACTAGTTCAGTGATTGCCCAGGTCAGATCAGTCAGTGTGTGGACATGTCTGTGGGGATTGTCTTGATTGTTACTTGTCGTGGGAAAACCCAGCCTACCATGGGCAGAACTACTTCCTGGGCAGGTGGTCCTGGGGTATATAAGAAAGCTAGTTTAAACATAGAACTGTGAGAAAGTCAGCGAGCAGCATTCCTCCATATTTTCTCCACAGATTTCCTACATAGGTATCTTCCCTTATTTCCACCAATGATAGACTGTAAGCTATAAGCCAAATAAACTTTCCCCCACCCCTACGTTGGTCATGGCCATGGTATTTGCCACAGGAACAGAAAAAAGTTAGAATGAGATCTGTCCCTTGACCTCTCCTCTTTAGGGCTTCTTTCAGATCTCCAGGGTCTTCCTTTGAACATTTCCTCTTGCATGTCCCATCTTCCAAAGCCACTTTCTCCTCTGTAGTGATTTGTATATGTTTGGCCTAGGGAGTAGCACTATTAAAAGGTATGGCCTTGTTGGAGTGGGTATGTCCCTGTGGGGATGGACTTAAATACCTTCAACCTAGCTGCCTTCAGATGAAGATGTAGAACTCTCAGCCCCTCCTGCATCGTGCCTGCCTGGATGCTGCCGTGCTCCTGCCTTGAGGATAATGGACTGAACCTCTGACCCTGTAAGCCAGCCCAATTAATTGTTGCCCTTTATAAGACTTGCCTTGGTCATGGTATCTGTTCACAGCAGTAGAACCCTAACTACAACACCCTTCCTTAGCAACCTGCTCCTTATTCCCAAGTCCTTCCCATTTCTACCCATTTTTAGACATGGTCTCATGACATAGTCTGTGCTGGCTTCAAATTCATGATCCTCCTGCCCCGGCTTCCTGAGTGCTAGGTTTACAGGTGTACCTATCATGTCAGGCTCCCAACCACTTCTTACTAGTTCCCACCTCTAGTCTTATATATTACAGTAACAGATGAATTCTTCATAAAACATCCATGTACCTAAGTGTCTATGCATCTATCATCTATTTAGCTATCACCTATCATCTTTCTACCATTTATCAATCAATCATCTATCAATCTATCTATCCATTCATTCATTTATTTATCTCTATTTATATCTCTGTCTATTACTTTCTCACCACCATGATGTGAGCAGCCTCAGTGGCCAAATTCTTCCTACCGTGTGTTCCTGTGTCACAGATCTAAAAATGGCAGGGCAAAGTGCCCGTGTACTGAAACCTTGAGCCAAAATAGACTTTTCATCCTTTAAGTTATTTGCCTCAGTGTGTTTTGTCAAAGTGATGGAAAGCTGCCACTGCTTTCATTATTTCCTGATTTAAAAATCCTTATAAATCTTTGTCAACTTGTTAGAAACTGAGTCTTATTTTTAATTTTGTGCTCATGTTCTTATTAATGAATCTGCATGAATTTTCTTGTCTGTTAGCTGCTTTATTCCATCATCTGTGAATAATCTTTCCATATGCTTAGCATTTCTACGGAGCCTTAATATCTTATAAATATGCATCAGCTCTTTATATATTAAGGTTATTATCATTTGCGGTGATCATTTCCCCAGGTTGTGATCTGCCTCTCTTTTCTATGTGGTTTCTTCTAATTAAAAGTCATAGAACCATATTAAAGCCTCATGCTCACAATGATAACTCAACAGGTCTTTTCTGCTGCCGTCACGTGTGATTATCAGTTAGTAGTTCCTCGTGAGTTTAGTCAATAGTTTATAAATCAAGACCCTAAGAGCAATGCGGAGCAATACAAAATACAAAGACACGAGGCTAAGGATGTCACTAGAACTCTAAAAGCCATGGGACATGCCACAAAAT
Organism: Mastomys coucha; assembly: GCF_008632895.1. Taxonomy (NCBI): domain Eukaryota; kingdom Metazoa; phylum Chordata; class Mammalia; order Rodentia; family Muridae; genus Mastomys; species Mastomys coucha. The sequence goes on along the minus strand of NW_022196891.1, from coordinate 73,037,854 downwards.
ATGGAAGGATATTATAATGACAACAGAAAGTGAGTTCAGAGATCTTCTGACAGACAGTGTGACCAGCTGACCCAAACTCCTGGCTGCATGCCTCTTATTTCTGAAACAGAAAGTGAGAAGATAGTCTTTTTTTTTTTAATTTTTTTATTTATTATATGTAAGTACACACTGTTGCTATCTCCAGACACACCAGAAGAGGGCGTCAGATCTCGTTAGGGATGGTTGTGAGCCACCATGTGGTTGCTGGGATTTGAACTCAGGACCTTCGGAAGAGCAGTCAGTGCTCTTACCCGCTGAGCCATCTCACCAGCCCGAGACGATAGTCTTAAACCTAAGTAAACAAACAAACAAACAAACAAAAAGCTAATCTTCCTTTAGAGATTTAATTGAATGTATAGATCTTTCTGTGTTCCATGGTGCATGTATGGAAATTGATTCTCTCTTCTAATACATTGGTTCCAGAGATTGAACTCAGATCATCAGGGTTGGTGGCAAATACCTTATCCACTGAGCTACCTGGCTGGCCCAGATCTCCTTATGTAAAAGACAACTTGCCTAGCTAGGTGTGGTAGCACGTGCTTGTATCCCAGCATGCCATGTGGGAACTAAGGCAAGATTCAAGGTTAATCTGAGCTGTATAATAAGAATCTGTGTCAGCCAGGTAGATGGTGGTGATGCACGCCTTTCATCCCCACAGAAGCAGGCAAATCTCTGGGAGTTCAAGACCAGCTTGGTCTACAGAGCAAGTTCCAGGAAAACCCTCTCTGGAACACCCCACGCCCCCTGCAATAGAATCTGTGTCGAAGAGAGGAAGAGAAAGAGAAAGAGATTTGATGCATGTTTGCATACAAATCACTAAGTTCTCTTTATTGACTTGAAGAGACTCATTATTGTGATAATTTCAGCTTGTGCGTTAAATTCTCATTAAAAGTGGAATGTTGCTGTCATGTGCTCGAATTCAAGCAGCCATTATAATTAATAATGAAAGATTGGATTGCCCGTTAATTCACTACTGGTATGATGGTTGATATTATTTGTTACCTTGGTAGAACCTAGAGTTACCAAGGACACAAACCTTTGGCTTATCTGTGAGGGGGTTTTAGACTGGGTTAATTGAGGTGAAAGGCCCACCCTGACTGTGCATGGCACATTTCATGAGCCAGTGTTCTAAGGAGAGCAGACCGAGCACCAGCATGCCGCTGCCCCCACTGCCTTATGCACCTGCCACTGTGATTTCCCTGCCAGGATGGACAGTTCCTCAAACTCTAAGCCGAAATAAGCCCGCCCTTCTTTAACCTGCTCTTCTTTGTTTGTTTGTTTGTTTTTTGTTTTTGTTTGTTTGGGATTTTTTTTTGTCCCAATAAGAAAAGGAAAACAGGGCTGGAGAGATGGCTCAACGGGTAAGAGCACCGATTGCTCTTCCGAAGGTCATGTGTTCAAATCCCAGCAACCACATGGTGGCTCACAACCACCCATAATGATATCTGATGCCCTCTTCTGGTGCGTCTGAAGACAGCTACAGTGTACTTATAATAAATACATAATAAAGAAAAGTTTTCCTTTTCTTTACACGGCTGAATTCCTGACTGTAGGATTGCGTGTCTTCACACCCCATTTATACGAGCACTGGGTTATTTTGCAAGACAAAAATCCAGACTCTCCCCCCAGTGGCCATGTGACAATTAAATGAGGTGACATTTGAGGGACAGACAGTGTTTGCTCAACATTAGCTCCCAGCGCCTCCACTTTGCTAAACCTAGATGTGCACACCAACATGAAGGGGCTGGGCCAGATGATCCCGTCTACCTTAGTCACAGTCTAACACTCAACAATGGAAGCCAACACAGACATCCCTCCATGAAGGAGATCACCTCCTAACAGACCTATCACAAGCTGGAGCTATAGTTAATACATGGAAGCCATAGAACACTGGCCCAGGGCGTGCCTCATTGGAGAGCAGGCTGCTTCATCCTCATGCCCCACATCATAGAAGAAAAGAATTAACTGACTCCCACAAGTTCACACGTATAACACAGGCAGGCATGCACACACACATTCACACGTGTGTAGCACACACATGTGTTTATTATTACTAATGCATCAGACATATACAGGAACAATCCAGGTAACTATAGAAGAATAAACTGTGTGGGCTTTGAATTAGAAATAATGAAGTCATTAGGGGAGACTCGGGCAAAGAGAAAAAGTCTATAATGTAGGCCTAAGGCCCAAAACCACTGCAGTAATGGCCTTCCCTTCCTAACTCCTGCAATGACAAAGTCTTTCTAGGTAAAATGGAAGGCTGTCTTCAGCTTTGTTGTAGTAGCAAACAGACACAGGAAACCACATGGGGTCTTGCCATATGCACAAGTTCTTAGATTAAAATCCAAAAACTTTCAGCAGCCACACGGCTAAGGAGATGGACTGAAGAGTCCAGAGGTGGCGGGTGAGGTTGGGGCAGCTAAAGGAGGTGTGTGTCAGCAGCATTGGTGAGCGAGAAAGTGTCCAGGGGCACATGAGTCACGTGCAGCATGTTCATCTTCCTGAAAGCAGGGGGAGGAAGATGTGGTAGTCCACCAGTAGACACTTGGCAGACTGAAGCGGGAGACTCACTCAAATTCAAAAGTTCAAGACCATCCTGAACAACCTAGTGAGATTCTCAAACAAGCGAACACTTTCCCTTCCCCACACCAAAATGTGGATTATAGCATCTGGAGAGATGGCTCAGCGGATAAGAGCATTTATTGCTCTTATACATTAGGCCTGAGTTTGGTTCAACTTCAGCTCTGTGGGATCAAGCATTCTCTCATGGTATTTGAGAATGTGGTGGGTGGAATAAAAATGGCCCCTAAAGGTCATATATTTGAATGTTTGGATCCCAGTTGGTGGAACTGTTTGAGGAGGACTAGAAGGTGTGGCCTTGTTGGAGGAGGTGTTACTGGGGGTGCGCTTTGAGACTTCAAAAGCCCACATTAGGCCCAGTCTTGCACTCTCTCTGCATTGTGCTTGTGGATCAGATACAAGATCTCAGCTACTGCCCCAGCACCATGCCTGCCTACCTGATGCCATGCTTCCCACCATGATGATCATGAAATTATAAGTAAATTTTAAGTTCAATGCTTTCTTCCATAACTTTCCTTGGTCATGGAATCTCTTCACAGCAATAGAACATTAACTAAAGGCAGAGTTGTTCACATACCCATGCATATACACACATACGTGTAAGTATAAAACATAAATTAACAGTGTGAATGATAACAGTATAAAACATTTATTACATACATGCACATGTATATAAAGAAAATGAGGCTTAATTCTGAGAATGGCATTACTGAAATTTTGCTGAATCTACTTCAGACTAACCTATTTCTCATCCCTTAATTTTTACATACTTAAAAATGCAAATGAATAAATAGTAAAGCTCAGAGCAGGGCTTGGTGGCATGCACCAGAAATTTCCAGCTCCAGGGAAGCTGAGGCAGGAGAATCAGAAACTTGAAGATAGCTTAGGCTGAAAAAGAAAAGGGAAAAGAAAAAGAAAAAGAAAAAGAAAGAAGGAAGGAAGGAGGGAGAGAGGGGGAGGGAGAGAAAGGAAGAAAGAGAAAAGGAAGGAAAGATGGGAGTGAGTGAGGGAGGGAGGGAGGGAGGGAGGAAGGGAGGGAGGAAGGGAGGAAGAAGGAAACCAAGGGCAGGGAAAATGGAAGACATCACATGATTATTACATTATCAATTGCAAAGCCAACCTAACTACAGGTGATTGGAGCCTTCACCTGACCATCCTCTCCCATTTACAAATGAATAATTAAAGTAGTCCTTAATAGAAAAGAAGAACCTGGCCAGTGCTTTCCTAAGTATGGAAAAATAAAAGTTGGGAGTAACCCAACCCCAGTGAAGTCTGGAATAACAAACAATTCAGGACTTTAGCGTTGAGCATCGGGTGTGGTGTGACATCTAGTGGTGAGAGTTGCTAATTTCATGTCCCTCTTGGCTCACGTTGTAGAAACAGTGTTTCCCAACGCCAGAAAGCATTGAGCAAGTACTGCATGTAAACCCCACACTGCCTGCTGAGGGAGATTCAAGGGTGTAATGTGCTGCCTGCCTTGCCTTTGGAGCTGGCAGCCCTGATAGAAGGTAGAGAGAGCAGCTATTTCAACACTGGGCAGATACTGGAGTGCTTGTTAACTTCTCCTCCTAGCCATTAGTTTCTAGCCACTGATGGGAATAATGGAGGTCTGGGCTGGAGGGAGAGATTCGGGGTCCAGTGACAAGCTAGTGACTGAGGAAATCTTAGTGTGTGTGACACACAGGAACACCCAGTGAGTACAGGATAGTAGCTCAGTATCTATGTCCTATTAATAAAAATTATTCAATAAAAAAAATCACTGGTGTGTATTTGTGAATGCATATCTACAATCCCGCACTTGGAAGGTTGAGACGGGAGAATTACAAGTTTCCAAATTTGTTGAGAAAGCCAGGCAAACTAAATTTAATCCCCAGAACCAACATAAAAATAAAGGGAGAACCCAGGCATGGTGACACACCCCTTTAATCCCAGCACTGGGCAGGCAGAGCCAAGTGGATCTCTGTGAGTTCAAGGCCAGGCTAGTCTACAGACTGAATTCC
>NW_022196891.1:73017090-73033222 GCF_008632895.1 Mastomys coucha | reverse complement strand
GCAGGCTCAGGCACCAACTGTCTTGTTGCATGTTCTGAACCGCCTGGCCGTGTGGCCCGGGGCCTGGCCCCCAACCCTGCGACTCCTGCCACGACCCACCTGCCAAGACCAAGGTCGGACATGTGAAAATGCCTCTCGCAAGTGGAGAGTGGACCCTGCGGAATTCTTCGTGTTGACCGAGCGCTACCGACAGTACCAGGAGACCGTGTGTGCTCTCAGGCTAGAGTTCATGTTGGAGATGCTAAGGAAATCGCACAAGGCCCGATCCGGGATTCTGGCTGAGCGCAAGGCACAGGAGGCCATCACCGAGCACCAGGAGCTGATGGCCTAGAACCGGGAGGAGAACCTGCGGTTGCAGGAGCAAAGGATAGCTGGGTTGCAGCTGGAAGCACAGGCCCAGGAGCTGCGGCAGGCTGAGGACCAGGCCCAGAGGGCCCAGAAGGAGCAGGCTTGGGTGCAACTGAAAGAGCAAGAAGTGCTCAAATTGTAGGAGGAGGCAAAAAACTTCATCACTCGGGAGAACCTGGAGGCATGGATAAAAGAAGCGTTGGACTCTCTGAAGAGTTATAACTGGGCCATCAACAAAGAAGGACAGGTGGTCAGGAACTGAGCACAGAAGCTTTTAGGGGCAGTGCTTGCCTGGGGACTGTGTGTTGGGGTTGGAATTGGTGCATCTCAGGAAGACCACTCACTGAGTCTTTTCCAGAGCACCCCCATTCATTCTAGGCTCAGCACTCACTCACCTCCTGATTGGAAACTCTCGTAGTATGGTTCTGAAGCCACATACAAACTCAGGACAGTGTTAAACTCTGGGAAGTTCCTTTCGCACAGAGAATTGGACCAGACGGTGTCCCCTCTAGAAGCCAAGCTGTCTTCTAAGTCTCTTGGAGTAGTGTGAGCCAAATGTTTCCTGCTTTTATGAATAAAGTATCGAAGCCCCCCCAAAATAAAAAAAAAAAAAAAAAAAAAAAAGCCAAAACCAACAAAAAGCCAAACAAATGAAAACAAAATAAATGTGTACTTTGTTATGACTAAAAAGCAAGTCAGGAATCTAAATTGAGTATCTGGAAGATGTCTCCTGTTCTCAGAGTTGTTCAAGTTGTAAACAAGAAACAGAACCTGATAGATAGTATCAATTGAGATAGATAACATTCGAAAAGGAGACGTGAGCCAAGCACTGTGTTCACCAGAAACATCGCTGGTGAGATCGCTGGTATACAAGAATTGGTCAACTTATTAAGTGTGTTTATTTGCCCAGAATGGCTTAATCTCTGCCAGTTTGGTTGTAGGTAATGATAAAGAATTCTCACGTATGGTGTATGCATGTGCGCTCGAGTGTGTGTGTGTGTGTGTGTATGCCTGTATGTGTTTGAAAACCAAAGGTCAACTACATGTATCACCTTTTTTACTCTCCGTCTTACTGATTTATTGATTAGACTCACTACAAGCCTGAAAGTCACTCTGTAGGCCAGGCTGACACTGAACTCATAGAAATTCAGCTGCCTCTTCCTTCTGAGTTCTTGGATTAAAGGTGTGTGCCACATGCCTGGCTTCTATTTTTTTGAGGGGGTGGAGCAGGGTTTCTCTGTACAGCCCTAGTTGTCCTGGAACTTGCTCTATAGATCAGGTTGGCCTCGAACTCAGAGATCTGCCTGCTTCTGTTTCCCTAAAGTCATGGGCCGCCTGGCAAAAGTTGTTTGTTTGTTTGTTTGTTTGTGTACATTGGTGATTTGCCAGTATGTGTGTCTGGGTGAGGGTGTTGGATCCCCTGAAACTGGAGCTTCAGACCATATGGGTGCTGGGAATTGAACCCAGATCCTCTGGAAAGGAGCCAGTGCTTTTTTTCTTTCTTTCTTTCTTTTTTTTTTTTGGTTTTCCAAGACAGGGTTTCTCTGTGTAGCCCTGGCTATCCTGGAACTCACTCTGTAGACCAAGCTGGCCTCGAACTCAGAAATCTACCTGCCTCTGCCTCCAAAGTGCTGGGATTAAAGGTGTGTGCCACCACCGCCTGGCTTAAATTTCTTTTTAACATCTTGGCTTTTCCTTATATGCCTTTAAATTTGTTATTTATTTTTATTTTATGTGTGGGAATGTTTTGCTTGCATGCATATTTGTGCAGCACACCCATGCTTCCACATATATTAAGTTCTCTCACTGAACTTAGAGCATATGTTCAAATTTCTAATTATTATTCACAAATATATTATCCTAACACTTTTGCTTGGGGGAAAAAAAAACATAAAACAGGAGCTGGAGAGATGGCTCAAGAGTTAAGAGCACTCACAGCTCTTGCAGAGAACCTGGGATCGGGGTTCTCCCTGGACCCTTGTGGCAGCTGATAACGGTCTATAAGCTCAGAAAATCTTATGCGCTGTTCTGACCCTCTCGGGCACAGAAGCATGGGTGTGCTACACAAATATGCATGCACGCAAAACATTCCCACACATAAAATAAAGATAAATAATAAATTTAAAAGCATATAAGAAAAAGCCAAGATGTTAAAAGGAAATGTAAAGTCGAGCTGGCAGTATAGGGAAATTGTTCAGTGTGGCCTCTTCAGTGGTGCCATTTACTCTGTAATGCTCTCCCCCTGGCTGGGAACACTCCCAGCTGCGCTCTTGGCCTGAGTGGTGCCTCTGAGACTTGGGAACAAAAAGGCCAGTAGCTACACAAGCGTGACACAAATGGAGAAGAAATGGCCCCCCACCCACCTTCCCAAAGATGGGAGACAACGGGCCATGCACACCTGTGTTATCTCTCACAAGCCCCACTAATTGTTGGCTGAGAACAAGCCAAAGCCAATCGTGACTGCTGAACCCACAAGCACACTCAAAGTTAAATGTAAATGTGTGCCTGGCAACAGCATCGCTGCAGGAAGTGCGTTGGGAGAGAAAACCATCCCTTGAACACAGTGATGGCAGCAGACTGGAAGGAACCGGATAGAGCAAGAACACTCAAGGTGTGGGAACTAAACCCAAAGCCTGCCGAAGGAAAGGGGTGGGTGTGGTGGGACTAAGCTGAAGGAGATGCTGGGGATAGTGAACTGTGGGGACAGAGAGTCTCCCTGAGGGTCCTGACGGAGAGCTGCACTGGACTCTGGGTATGAGGAGTCATAGTTAGGGTTTTACAAAACGAGATTTGTCTTCCTTTCTCCATCCTTTGTTTTACTGTTCCAAAGGAGGAGGGGTTGAACATTTTTTTTTAAACTTATTTATTATTATATCTAAGTGCATTGTAGCTGCCTTCAGACACACCAGAAAAGTGCATCAGATCTCATTATAGATGGCTGTGAGCCACCATGTGGTTGCTGGGACTTGAACTCAGAACCTTTGGAAGAGCAGTTAGTGCTCTTAACTGCTGAGCCATCTCTCCAGCCCGGGGTTGAACATTTTTTATTAGATCTTTTCTTTATTTATTATTAGATATTTTCTTGATTTACATTTCAAATGTTATCTCCTTTCTTAGTCAGGGTTTCTGTTCCTGCACAAACATCATGACCAAGAAGCAAGTTGGCGAGGAAAGGGTTTATTCAGCTTACACTTCCACATGACTGTTGATCACCAGAGGAAGTAAGGACTGGAACTCAATCAATCAGGTCAGGAAGCAGGAGCTGACACAGAGGCCGTGGAAGGATGTTCCTTACTGGTTTGCTTCCCCTGGCTTGCTCAGTCTACTCTCTTATAGAACTCAAGACTTCCAGCCAAGGGATGGCACCACCCACAAGGGGCCCTACCCCCTTGATCACTAATTGAGAAAATGCCCCACAGCTGGATCTCATGGAGGCACTTCCCCAACTGCAGCTCCCTTCTCTGTGATAACTCCAGCCTGTGTCAAGTTGACACACAAAACCAGCCAGTACATCCTCTTTCCAAGTTTTCCCTCCCAAACCCCCCTATCCCATCCCCCCATCCATCCCTCCATATGCAGCTGGAGCCATGGGTCGTTCCATGTGTACTCTTGGGTTGTAGTCCCCAGGAGCTCTGGGGGAGGTCTGGTTGGTTGATATTTTTGTTCCTCCTATGGGGTTGCAAACCAAGAGGTTTGTTTTTTTCTTTTCTTTTTTTTTTTTTAATGTATTCCATTAGATAGTTTGTTTATTTGTTCCTTTGTATATTTGGGAGAGGGATGCCACAGTGTGCCTCTGGATGGCAGAAGACAACTTGCCATTCTTTCCTTGCATCATGTAGATGCTGGGAACTGAACTCTGGTTTTTGAGCTTGAGAGCAAGAACCTTTATTCATTAAGCAATTTCACCAGCCCTTCAGGAGAAATTCTATATATAACAGACAGAAGGCACATGTTGGCCTGGCCCAGACGGAATAGACAGGATGTGTCTCAAAGAAGAGATTATCTCTGCATCTCTCATTTCCTTGTTGCACATAATCTCTCCTTGTCTCAGAATCGTGGAGACTCCTGGTAAGCCACACGTAGTCGGGTGGGATGTGGGATGTGGGATAACATCAACAATGGGGATGGGCTTCTTTGCCACCTCTCATGCCTTCCCTCTTCTCCTTTTCGTCATGTTCCTGCATCCTCTGTTATCCTCCACATCATTCTGTACCTAAGCCGAGTGCTGTTCCAGCATGCGCAGAACCCTGGGTTTTAGCTCTAGAGAAACATAAACCTGGCATGGTGGCACACAGCTGTAATCCCAACGGGAGGAGGAGGCAGGAGAAACAGATGTTCAAGATCATCCTGGACTGAAGAAGTTTGAGGCCAGCCTGAGCTCTATGAGACGGTCATACCCCAAATATATATATATATTTTAAAGAAAACCTTTAAGTAAACAGCATGTGGTCGTGAAACTACAACTATTGCTAAAGTGATGCATGAGCCAAGACACAGGCTAAGAAGTCATATCTAATTGCACTGGATCCTCAGACTTCTGCATGTTAATCCATACCTGTGTGGAATGCTCAGTCTTCAAGGTCAACATAGCCGAGTAGCTCGGCCCAGGGCTCTTCTTATTCTGTTTCCTATGTAGCCGTGTGAATCATACCACGGCTACAGCTCACTCGATGGTAGACGCTTAACTTCGTATCTACCACTGACCCCTTCATCAGCTGCAGTCACACATCTCAAAGGCCCTCCAATCTGACCATGACTGATACCCAACATCAACTCGATGCTAGCCCAGTTTTCCAGGCCATTGAACGCTGATCCTGCAGCTGCAGCCATAAACCCACTGATTATGGACATGTGGCTTTCTATCTGCTCCAAGCTGTCAATGTTACCCTGTCCCCTTATTTCCCTTCATAACATGCCCACAGGGTCTAATATTTCAATCTAGATCACAGCCTTCTTAGGCCAAACTTCCATTTTTTTTTCTTCCGTCACCCGCTTCGGTGCTCTGCCTCCTGTCTACACTCCATGTTCCCATCTGAACAGATTATTTTCAAGGTACAAATTAAACCCATTGTACTTGAACCTGCCAACTCACCCTTAGAACAGCTGGTGGGATTCACTGGAACCCTGCAGCCCCTTTGACATGGGGTTCCCCTGGGGCATTTAAATTCTTAACTACACTGCCTTGTAGTGATTGCTTAAACATGCAGTGTCCCTTTCTGTCTGCAGGCTCTTTCTTCCCTCTGCTCAATCTTACCCCTGCCTTGTATTTCTAGCCCCATCCCTGCCTTGTTCTGCCTGGTTAGCAAGTTCACACCTCGTGCTTTCTCCCACATTACTCTGTGTCTAAGGAAGTATATTTCCTAGTAAATCCTGCCCTAGCACCTAGACATCTCCTCTCACGTCTGGCACAGCTACATGCTCCCTTGGCCATCTCTGCCTCCCCAGTATACTGAAGGCCCTCTGCCTGAAGTCAGAGATCATGTACATGTTTACCCCTTTGTCCTCTTCCCAGAATCTCTGAGGGCATCAACCACGGGTAGGCAGCCAATAGTTTAGAAGGCAGGTGTGACGGCACATGCATAGAATCCCCGCACTTAGAGGCAGAGGGAAAAAGATACCTCTCTCACCACTACAGGTTGCTAAAGATGATTTTCCTCTTGCAAAACAAGTACATTTCTGGTATCCTTGAGGGTTATGTAGACCCTGAGTATAGCAGGAAATGCCTCTGGCTCTCAGGAAAAAACAAAATTCAAAAAACAAAACAAGGCTTAATTCTCCTGCTCTGGTCGCTCCCAGAAAGGTCACTTCCTTCCTTCCTTTCTTCTCCCCGCCCCCCTTCTTTCTCTCTCTTTCAGTTCCATCCGAGTCTAAAGAATTAGTAAAGCATGGAATGGAATGTTTCCTTTTGCGGTCTATCATTTTCCACCCAGGGTGGTAGGGATTGGAGTCAAGAACCCACAGCTGCACAGCTGAGTCAGGGAGAAGAGGAGCCAAATGCACTGGCTGTGGATGTGGATCTGTGAAGCCAATGCACGGCTCATGTCCCCTGGCAATAAAGACTCTACCACATGAGCCTGCTCAGCCCCAGTCTGAACCACTCAGCCTTAACCAATAAAGGATAGAATAAGGGAACAGTGGTTTGTTCTGGGCTGTGTGTACTTAGGGGGGGCTACCAGGCACATAGTAGGACCAAAGTCAGGGACCATGTCAGCAAAGGAAGAGGTTTCTGTGCATGTGACCTCATTTATAATCCCAGCTCTGCCAATAAGAATGCTGCAGGAAATACTTTCCCAATGACTGTCATGGCGCCACTTGAAGCTAGCGTGAAATTCTACAATACAAAGCCTTATCTCTTGAAAGGGTTTGGTAGCATCTGGTTATGGGCAGAAATCTCACCATCTGTGTGATGTTGATCAAAATACTTCAACTCTCTAAGCTACAGGTATCTTTTCTCCACCCCAGGAGAACGAAATACTAAAGTGAATTGGCCATTCAAGCATACAAGCTAAAGCTCTCTGAATGTCATCTGATGACCTACCTGGAAATGATGAACTAATTAGAGCAAATAACAGCAGTGATTTAGACTGAGGTCCTGCCTGTGCTGAAGGGAGCACTAGTGAATTAGGTGGCAAATGGTGGAAGGAAGTGCAGTGTGGTTTAAGAACTAAACATCAGAGTCATCATATTGTGTTAGGGAATTTCATGTCTAGTGCTAGCTAATGATGCTTGCCAGTCTAGAGTAAATGAAATTGTGTAATTGTAATTGTGTGATGAATCACATAACTAAAAGCAAAGTAGAAATCCACAGGGCCTCCTGACAGAGACTATACTCATAGTCTATAACTATAGAACACACATACATAAGGATTTGGCCCAGAGCATAGATGTGCTAGCAATAGAACACCCAGGAAGACTGAACTCTCAAACTAAGCATGTTTGCTATGCCAAGGTCAAGGTACTCCAGTTGGGGCATTTTGGAAACTGACATCTGGGATGGATACATCCAGTCCAATACCCCCTGAAAATTGTGAACCCCAAAGTTTGCTTGAAAAATCTACTCTGCACTATATAAGCCATGGTAAATCCTTTCCCTTTGCCTAAAATCATGAGAACTTAGAACACAACATATGTCCCTGCCTAGAAGATAACTCATCTCTCCTCCTGGGCATTCTACTAATAATTAGGTTACATTAGGTTAGGACATAAGCCAATTGCATAAATTGTCCTTAAATCTTGTCACTAGGAAAATGGCCAGTTGGAAGACTGGGCATGTCCTTCTCATGTGAGCTGCAAGACCGAACAATAACATGTACATACCCCAGGAGCCTAGGTTGGGATTGTAAAGGATGAGACGTGTCAGTGGTAGGATGTCATTGATTACAGTCAGACAAGGGATAAGTTCTTTGAGATGAACATTCTCTTATCACATGGATTTGCTCTACTGGTAAGAAATACAAAAGATGCTTTTGCTAGTGTAGTGCCAATGTGGCTCTTAGAAGCTCACCTAAGCAGAAGCTCCTGCTGGCACATATGGCGTACCTGTTAGAGAATACTGTGATGGTTTGAATATGCTTGGCCCTTGGGAAGTGGCACTCTTTGGAGGTGTGGCCTTGTTGGAGGAAATGTGTTGCTGTGCTTTGAGGTCCTATGCTCAAGCTGCCTTCTGATCAAGATGCACAACTCTTGGCTCCTCCAGCACCAAGTCTGCCTACATGATGTCATGCTTCCCACCATGATAATAATTGACTGAACTTCTGAAACTATAAGCCAGCCCCAACCAAATGTTGCCTTTGTGAGAGTCGCCTTGGTCATGGTGTCTCTTCACAGCGATGAAACCCTGAGACAAATACTATTGTTGTTCCAGACATGGGATAACGAACCCTAGATATTATACACTGATTATTTTCCATCCATGTAATAACGAACTGAAAATGGTTTGGCTTTACTTAGGGAAGATTGTGACTTACTGGACACACTCCAAGGCTATGTTAACTTTCCCAAGCTCTGCCATATTACAGTCCAAAGAGACCAAAATTCAAATGGGGAGGGAGAGGGAGAGGGAAGAGGGGTTCAGAGTGAAGGTAAGCGTGGAAGGACAACTAAAATTAAGGTCCATTTGAGGGGTCATTTGAAAACCTAATACAGTAGAAGATTCCTAAAATATATACATAAATGAAAGCTATCTGAATGAAACCAAATAATGGGGGAGACAGAGCCCCGACTAGATATCTCTTGTCACCAAATGAAGCTTCCAGTACTGTGAACAGGTTACATATAAATGAGTTGTTGCTCAAAGGGCTCCCAAGGGAGGCCCCCAAACACTCCAGGCTACTGCCAATGCTATAAGTTGCTCTCCATATACTGATGGCAAGGTCCTGTTGCTGAAGTCAACACCCATACTTATGTAACTTGCTCTCTGCTGTGTTTGCTACTTGACTAAATCCTTGCAGTTTTTAGTGTGAGTGAACCTAAAGACACTACCAACAGTTGTCAACTAGAGGGTACAGTTGAGTGCAGGGCATATGAACAGTGAGCTCTTACAACCATCTTTACCAACATGGGCATCCCTGCCGTGTATAAAAAGACCATTGGTCACCAAAGGTTTTCTATAGGGAATACAGCTTGATCTGAGGTTTGAAGCGCTTTAAAGAGTCTGCCTACGAAAGAGTTTTATTAACATTCCATAAGCACTCGCTGAGTTGTTGCTGTATCCGAGTCACATCGCAGATACCCTGCCTATCAGATATTTATACTACAGTTCATTTCTTTTATGTATATGAGTACATTGTAGCTGACTTCAGACACACCAGAAGAGGGCATCAGATCCCATTACAGATGGTTGTGAGCCACCATGTGGTTGCTGGGAATTGAACTCAGTGCTCTTAACCACTAAGCCATCTCTCCAGCCCTACGCTACAGTTCATAACAGCTGTAAAATTACAGTTATGAAGTAGCAAGGAAATAATTTTATGATTGGTCATCATTACGACACGAGGAACTGAATTAAAGGGTCACAGCATTAGGAAGGTTGAGAACCACTATGCTAAGCTATTTGGGACACTGAAAAAAAAAGTTAGCAAAATAGACAACAGGAGGAAGAAAAGGAAATCAAACAAGAAAACCAACAAAAAGAAACAATCAAATAAAAAACATAAATGATAGATAAGGACCTTGGGCCTTATACAGTTAATGTTAGCAAAGCAGGAAAATTCTTATGTTTTGGCTTCTATTGCTATGATGAAGCACTGTGATCCAAAAAAAAAGGGGGGGTGGAGTTTATTTGGCTTATACTTCCACATTGCTGTTCATCACCAAAGGAAGTGTATTAGTCAGGGTTCTTAGAGTCACAGAAGTTATGGTAGTCTCTATATAGTAAAGGAATTTATTGATGACTTACAGTCTGTAGTCCAACTCCCAACAATCAACTCCCAACAATGGTCGGCAGCAGCAGTGAATGGAAGTCCGAGGATCCAGCAGTTGCTCAGTCCCACAAGGCAAGCAGAATGAATAAGAGCGAGCTTTCCTTCTTCCTTATATAGGTCTCCAGCAAAAGCTGTGGCCCAGGTTAAAGGTGTTAGCACACCTTTAACCCCAGGTGACCCTGCTTGAACTCGTAGATCTTTCTCTCTTAATCCTCTGGAATTCATAGCCACTATACCTCAAGATCTCCATGCCAAGATTCGGGTCGGAAACTTGTATCTCTCAGCCTCCAGATTAGGGCCAGGTGAGCCCTCTAATTCTGGATTGTAGTTCATTTCAGATATAGTCAAGTTGACAACCAGGAATAGCCACTACAGGAAGTCAAGACAAGAACTCAAACAGGGCAGGAAACTGGAGTCAGGAGCTGATGCAGAGAACATGGAGGGGTGCTGCTTACTGGCTTGCTCTTCACGGCATACTCAACCTTTCATATAGAACCCAGGACTACCAGCTCAGGAATGGCATCATCCACAACGTCTTCCGCACTCCCCCACTGATCACTACTTAAGAAAATGTCACAGGGCTGGAGAGATGGCTCAGTGGTTAAGAGCACTGACTGCTCTTCCAGAGGTCCTGAGTTCAAATCCCAGCAGCCACATGGGGGTTTACAAACATCTGTAATGAGATCGGGTGCCCTCTTCTGGTGTGTCTTCTGGTCTGTCTACAGTGTACTTACATATATAAAATAAATAAATCTTTGCCGGGCGGTAGTGGTGCATGCCTTTAATCCCAGCACTTAGGAGGCAGAGGCAGGCGGATTTCTGAGTTCGGAGCCTAGCCTGGTCTACAAAGTGAGTTCCAGGACAGCCAGGGCTACACAGAGAAAACCTGTCTCAAAGAAAAAAGAAAAGAAAATGTTTTATAGCTGGACCGCATAAAGATATTTTTTCAATTTTGGTTCCCTCAGGATAATTCTAGCTTGTGTCAAATTGACATATAACTAGCCAGGACAAAAAACAAACAAACAAACAAACAAACAAACAAACAAACCTGATAATCAAATACAAGAACAATAAAAAAGAAAACCCAAAGTAAAGGGCGGGTGGGATCCCTGATCAGGACTCAGAGGACGCCATCTCTCATGAGCCAGAATGCTCACGAGGAGCTGATGGCGGACAAACCTTTGTGAAACAGTTGAGTCTTAGAGTAGCTCGCTCTCCTATGGTTTCTCGGTGGTGCTGTGAAGGAAACCGGCCCGCAGTTTCACTTCATACCGTGGGTGATTCACGAACTGGGGAAGTCGAGTTTCTGTGGAAATAAGCAGGTTAAGAGACAAGGAAGCCACACCAAGAAAGAATGCTTATCAAGGTGTAATCTTTACTTAGTGAAACGGGATATTTATACTTGAGGCGAAACAGTCATGTCTTTTAGCACATAAGTGAGAACAGGAATCGAGCATATCAAAGCGAGGACTCCAGGCAGGAGGGCGGATCAAAGTTTTAGTCCATTTTGAATACTGGGCTCCCGGTTCTGGCTTAATCCCTAGCTGGCTCCAGACCCCTGGTGAGCCGAGCCGAGCTGCTGTCTCGAGCGTTCATTGAGACCCCTCAATGTGGTCAGCAGGACCATTACAGTGCTGGGCCTAGGGCATAGCCTCATTTCCTTCCTAGGTCTCCTGTCTCCTGCTCTAGGCATCTCTCCTGGTGATGGCTGATGGGTATCTATGGTGGTTTGAATAAGTCATGCCAGGCCCAGGTATTTGAACATTTGGCCTCCAAGTTAGTTAAGAAACATTTTGGGCAGTGGTTCTCAACCTTCTTAATGCTGCAACCAATTTAATACAGTTCCTCATCTTGTGGTGCTCCACCCAGCCATAAAGGTGTTTTATTGCTATTTCATAACTGTAATTTTGCTACTGTTATGAATCGTAATGCAAATGTCTTATATGCAGGATATCGGATATATATGACCCCCAAGTTGAGAACCCACTGCTTTAGAGGGTGAGCCTTACAGTGCCATGCACACTTTGGGACCCCGTAAGAAATCCCAGTCCGTGTCATTACAGGAAGGACACCACTCGGGACAGGCTTCAAGGTTTTGTAGCCTGGCTGCACTTCCTGTTCTCACTCTCCTTCCTTCATGAAGATGAAAATCTGATCAGCCAGCTCCTTGCTTCATGCTGCCCTGCCTGTTGCCGCCTCTTCCGCCCCGTGATCGACTCTATCCCTCTAGACTTAATTATAAAACAAACTTTCTCAAGACAGAAAAGTGAGGGGCACGGTCCTTTGCCCTCTCCGATGGACCAGACCTAGGAAAGCTTCTCTACGCTCCTCCTTCGAGCATCCTTGACGTATGCCAGACTCATTGTCCCGACACATCTTGCTGCTGTTCTCTGATCCAGTGACCGTTGTCCTCGGATCAACTCTGAACGCAATGAGCAGACTGGAGTTCTTCACACCCGCCCAGCTATCTGTTGCCAGCTCTGTCGGATCCTCTTGAGGACAGCCTTCCCCACTTCTCTGCATTTCCCTTGGATTCCAGCTTTTAAAATTGTGTTGCCATACTGCCAATACAAGGGTCTGAGCCGGGCGGTGGTGGTGCACGCCTTTAATCCCAGCACTTGGGAGGCAGAGGCAGGCGGATTTCTGAGTTCGAGGCCAGCCTGGTCTACAGAGTGAGTTCCAGGATAGCCAGGGATACACAGAGAAACCCTGACTCGAAAATACAAAAAACAAAACAAAACAAAACAAAACTGGCGAGATGGCTCAGTGGTTAAGAGCACCGACTGCTCTTCCAAAGGTCCTCAGTTCAAATCTCAGCAACCACATGGTGGCTCACAACCGTCTATAATGAGACCTGATGCTCTCTTCTGGAGTGTCTGAAGACAGCGTCAGTGTACTTACATATAATAAATAAATCTTTTTAAAAAACAAACAAACAAAAAACAACAACAAAAAAAAAACAAGGGTCTGAGGTGAGTGAGGTTTTGCCTCAAAGACCCTCACTGACGGAGCTTCCTCTCCCATCATAACTTCCTTGGCTGGTGATTTGTCAGGATGGCTCGAGACCCTCTGTTGCGGTTGGCATTGTTCGTTACTAAGCGAATCTCATTTCATGAAGCGAAAGGTAACCATCGCTGAATACAGCTCAGAGCCTATGGTGGAAAGAGCTAGAGAGAGCTTTCGTGTCATGCACGGGTCTCCGTGTGCAGAGACAGACTCTGCTCGTGTGTGTGTGTGTGTGTGTGTGTGTGTGTGTGTGTGTGTGTGTGTGTGTGTGTAGGAGCTCGGCCATGAAGACATAGAAGACTTGGGACTGACTCAAAGGACTGACAGCGGCAACCATCTGGAGGCTTTTCAGACTCAAGCCTGAGCCCAGCGGGACTGAGGGCTGGAGTGACTCCAAGCGGTCTCTCAGAGCACAGTGGCTAGATTCCAAGTCCTTTAAAGCAACAGCTGGAGAACATGTGATCCAGGAGGCCAAGACAGTAGCTGGCCTGACTGTAGGAGACAGTTTCAGACCTCTTTTAGTTTGGATAGTCTTTTTTTTTCTTCTTAGCTGCCATTCACATAACCGAAACTAATGGGCAATTGGCACGTTATGGATTGTATCACTTTGCATTTAGGTTGTTTGTGATTTTCGTTAAAAAGATTTACTTTTTACATATGAGTACACTGTTGCTGTCTAGAGACACACAAGAAGAGGGCATCAGATCTCATTACAGATGGTTGTGAGCCACCATATGGTTGCTGGGAATTGAACTCAGGACCTCTGGAAGAGCAGTCAGTGCTCTTAACCCCTGAGCCATCTCTCCAGCCCTCATCTCATCTTTATTTTGTAGCTGTTGAGGGTCATGTTTCTAAGCAGACACTCCCAACTCTGATTTATATAAAACAAATGGCTATCCATTCCGTATTCTCACAGTATGCTTACACTTGAGTTTTTGAAGCAACCATAATATATTTGAGTAGCAGAAGAGCATGCCTAGGTCCTGACATTTTCCTAAATGCACACACAGTTGTCAGTGTGCATTTACTGACTGATCCCTCCATGAACGTTCGGATTCACTGGGTCTGTGAGTCTATTTCAGTGAGTCTATTTCTAATGCCAAGAAATCCCCCTTAAGATCAAGGAGCAGCACTGTTTTAGGGAGTTTATCTCAGCACCCAAGGTTGAGTACAACTTAGGTAGGAGACCATCTTAGCTAGACCTGGTTATAGATTTTGTTCTGCAAGACTTGTCCTGAAGCTTAACAGAGGCGTACATGAAGAACACAACACTTCTTGGATCAAAAAGCATTCTTACTTGTGATCTTGCTCTCACAAAATGGCCTCGGAACCGGAACCTCCTCATCCCTTCTTTGCTCCTAAAATATGTATGGAAGGTTTCTATAGGCATAGTTTTCTTTCTTTTTTTAAATTAAACTTATTTTTTCATTTCACAACCCATATCAGCTCTTCCTCTCCTTCCAGTACTCCCTCACTCAAGTCCTACCCCCATTTCACCTTCCCCTTCTGGGTGTTATCCCCCAATACCACTCCTCACTCCTCGTATTTTCTTTCAATGGTGGGGGAAAAAACAGTCTATACCCAGTCTAGGGCAGAAATGTCAAGTTTTCACATACTAGACATCTGGACAATTCTTAGTGGTGAAATGTTCTATGGTATCCCTGGACTGTCCTTAATGGTTGGCACACAGGCTACACCCCTATAGTGAGACCAACACCGTCTCCTAATGCTGTCAAGTGTGCTCTAAGGCTTCTAAGAAACACCGGTCTAGAGTCCACTCAAGACTACAAGTTTTGTCAGCAAGCTGACACCATCACCATCAGCATCCCCTCAGAGTCTGACAGGATGTAGACCACTCCAGTCTCCTACCCAGAACTGCTCCCCAAATCCCCAGATTCTCTTTCAGGGTTGGCAATTCCCGGCATCTTTTGAGAAAGAATTACCAACATGGTTTGTCTCTGTGTATCCTGATCCATCTCGAGGTCAGATCAAAGTGTGGAGCGCATACCTTGAGCATGCTGCCTTGGAGAGAGCAAGGATTTGGGCATCAGATGGTCCCGATCCAAAATGGTCTTTGCTGAAAGTCTAATAGATTATTTCATCTATGTGACTTTATTCATATATTAATAAAATTTTCTACCTAGATTTCAAAACAGAAAACCTTTCTGAGCAGGCTACATGAGACCTTCGCCCTTTGATTCAAAGTTGCCCAGTCACTTGTTGTCTTCCCAAGTGGTAAGAGCATCTCTCTGATAGAGAACTCTTGCTGCCAGCCAGTTCGGAACTTGTCAGTTCGGAATCAAGAAGTACCACTAGAGGGCGGTAGCAACCATCTTTTGGTTTAGGAGAGGCAGCTTGCGGCCACTGAACCCTCAATTTAAAAAAAAAAAATTGTTGGGTATGTATAAATGTCATAAAGATTATTTCTAGCCAAGTGAAATATGACATATAAATGTTGATGGTGCTGGCTAGTTCAACTTGACACAAGCTAGAATCAGAGAGGAAAGAGCCTTAACTGAGAAAATTCCTCCAAAAGATGGGGCTGTGGGCAACTCCGCAGGGCACTTTTAGTTAGTAACCCATTAAGGGTGTGCCATCCTTGGCCTGGAGGCCTTGTGTTTTATAAGATGACTGAGCAAACCACAAGAAGCAAGCTAGTTAGCTGTACCTCTCAATAGCTTCTACAGCAGCTGCTGCCCTGACTTCCTTCAGTGAGGAACAGTGATGTGATGTGGAAGTGTAAGCCAAAATGACCCTTTCCTCCCCAGCTTGCTCTTTTTGCCACTATATGGTGCTTCACCACAGCAAATAGTAACCCTAAGGAAAACAGGGACAAATAGAAAAGTAAGTGCATCTCATTAGGGATGCTTGTGGGTACTCAGAAAAACTGAGGAGCTAAGGGTTCTTGAGGGCTCCTGATGCTGCGGGGGTAGCCAGCACTCACTCCCCGTTACTGAGAGGTTAAAATTTTCAAACTGTACTGTGGGAACTTAGCCGTTAGTTGAACTCAATGGAAGACTAGCTCCCACGACTTAGAATAATGAGAAACTGGCTCCAAGAACTTAGAAGAATGGGAGACCAGCTCCCAGGACATAGAAGAATGAGAGACCAGCTCCCAGGACATAGAAGAATGGGAGACCAGCCTCCAGAGCTTAGAGACCAGAGCAGCCTGGCAGGAAAAAAGAAAAATGAGGTAACAAACAATTGCCAGGTGGCTAACCTGCTTCTGAACCCTAGCACAAGCCAGCACCAACCAGAGACTACCCTGTACTTTCCCCTGCCTTAGTTTCCCCTTTTTCCCTAGCAACTATGTGGGTATAAAAACCTTTTGCTTGGTGCCAGACTCCTCTACCCCT